>NC_069113.1:39221892-39588559 GCF_025612915.1 Magallana angulata | reverse complement strand
CAATAAACCTCTAGAATTTAAATTTGACTACAAGTACCTAGATTCTCTAAAATAGACTATAAACACGAGGCACGATTGTTACTGCGATACTGAAAGGGTCAAATAAAACCACGTGATTTAAAATTTAAATGACAATAACATTCGCAGGGGTGCCCTTGTTATCATATCCACTCACATAGTTTGTCTGTGTTGCCTAAGGTTTAAGAAAAAAATGTTTTCACTAGACAATAAATCCTCAGTACCAAAGCCACTATCCCAAGGCTGTCACAATGATATTCTCCAAGTCTGCTAGATATCTAGAAGTTCATAACCGCATCTTATTCCTACTGAAAACATCATGCTCTTTGGGTTGAGGTTTCACGTTACAAACCAAATCTAGTCAAGACTTGCTGGCCAAGTTGGGTAGTTTCTGATAAGTAGTTACTACGGTAAGTACTTTAGTTTATAAATAATAAAGAGAGATTGACAATTTGAACAATTTATTGATTACTAGAACTGGATGAGGAGGCAACACTAGGTGGCATTTGACCAAAGGATGTCCTGACTGGCTTATTGACAGGTTTCTTGGTGATGGAATCGTCGTAAGATTTGATTGACAGAGAGGAGGAGGGGCCTGTCTTCCACAGAGTCTCGTTTTCATCAACAACGTCTGCTCTGATCTGGACAGAATGTGACCCTGTGACTGGAAAGGTCAACAGGAAGTTGACAGAAAAATAGTCATTGTGAGGCTCTACACTCTGACTCAAATTGTTGGTAGTTGTCAAAGAATTCTGAAATATGCCAAGTAAAATGAAAATACATGTAAAACTGTGGTAGTCTCATTTTAGTATGTCTCAATAATTCAACCATTTAGAAATTGTAATGACTTAATTGTAAGAAAAATAAAACAATTTCAAATCAAGCAACAAGTCTGAAATAATTAATGATACTTACATGTATATAGAAATGCAATAAAACTCTTAATTTCTTAAGTACTGGTGATTATTAATACGGTCTGTATTACAATAATTGAAAATGAACCAAACCTTTTGATCAGTAGAGTTGGATGTCCTGTTGACAAGCTCCGAGGTGGCAGTTATTTGGACTTTGGCCACTTTGCGGAACAGATCCCTGTATCGGCCATGTTGGACGATGCCCTCCACCTTAACAGTTAACTGAGTCTCATTATGAACCTGAACTGGGTCAAGGCCAGAGAGCTGCTGAGGGGAAATGGCTAACTGAAAACCACAAAAAAAAACATTCTGTATCTTGGTAAAAATTAAGTAAACATCAAGAAAACATATAATTTCTCCATTTTCTATGTCCCATTATTGTAAAGTTTACTGGATTTCTTGATACTCTGAATACCTTAATGTTGGTAGTCTGAAGCGTTTGGAAAAAGAACCTTGGGTAGGTGAAAGGAGTGTGTACCAGCCTCCTTACAGATTGACACAGGAAATCAACTTGCTGTAAAGGGAGCAAAAATAAACCCATTTTAATCCAAAATAATTTATTCACTTAAAATCTGAATACATGTACATATGGTCGATTAAGAAATTTAAAGTCCAAAATTACATTTTGCACATGTAAATGTTGTGGAAACAGATTTTGAGAATTTGTGGGATTACTGACCACGGGGTCCGAGTATGGATGGTGTAAATGATGGATGGTGTAAATGATGGTAGTTTACCTGGTGGGTCAGTCCCTCACTGCTCTGACTCTGTATAATGCTGTTGAGATCTCTCTGTATGGACTGTATGGTGACAGTCAGTGGGTCCTTGTCTCTGGTGGACAGAGCCCCAAACTGCAGGTACCTGTATAAAACATAACGAAAATACACGGTACATGTATCTACGGTACTACCTCAGGAAAAACTCAAAAAATAAAATATATAACAGAAATTCTCTTATCCAAGTTGGGTACAATTCACATTTCTCCAAATACAGTTAACAGATATATATACATGTAAATGAATAAAACAGAAACTACATGCATTACAGTATTAAGCCAATGCATAAAAAAATCCATTGGCGAGTAAACATTATTCATCTGTGTGATCATAAAGAGCTTCACATACATTGAAAATATCAGTATATCATTTCCATTCTTAAACAATACATGTGTTATGTGTCAAGGATTTGTTGTATACCTGGCATGGCTGCTTCTGATAAATGTCAGAATACATGATTTAATCACTTCACAACTTTGTTGCAAGCTGCATTACAGATTAAGGAAAACCATGACGTGATTGTACAGTGATCTAAATAGTCAACACTACACCTTTGTGACAAATAATGAAATGGCATCAGTTACCCAGAGGCCTACTCAACAGAGGGGGCACTTGCAAGAGTATGCCAAAATTCCTATTCATGTAACACACATTTTTGCAATGCTCTGATTTCTGTTGCAAATGATGTACTGTGTATCATCAATATTCGTTGAATACCATACTAATTTTCAATAATTTCATGGTCGACTTATTCCACAAAATTATATGTTCATTGTGAAATACAATTTTTAATAATGTATGTACAATAAAGAGACCTAGCTTTCTACAGTATGACCAGTGAGTAGGAGTGAAGGATACAGCAGTATGGTGTGGAGGGTGTGGGTGTCTGCATCAAAGGCCGACTGGTAAAGGTCAGCAAACTTCTCACTCAGGCCCTCGTACTCCTTCAGACATTTCCCGAGCTGCAATAACAACCAATGTCTAAGAAATACACTCTGTGTAAGTTTACTACAGGTAATGTTAATGACAACATACTTGTAGAACTCAATTTACATTAATTTTGTTTCCATCAATACCATATGAATAAACATTGATTGAATATGTACTAAGAGTAAGAAGTGAAAAGTTATACACAAATACTTGCATTGTAGAGTGGAAAACAACACGGTAGTTTTTAATTTTACCATATTTGATATCAATAAACTATTCTGCAATGGTAAATATATGTGCATGTATTGTTTCACTATTACCAGTACCGGTACATGTGTTTGTGTGACCAATTAAATGAGAAAATATCCATATGAAAATTGAAAATGACAGTAAAATGTACTAACATACAGTTACATTATTCAAATGATTACATTTGCAAGAAATATAATTCCACAAAGAATTCAAATAAAGATTTTTTCAACAATATCCTTAGAAATCAATCAGCCTTTCTGCTGAACTCTAAGTGTTCTGACCTGATTCAGAATCTGGCTGACCCTTGAGATTTCGTGTCTGTTGGAGACGGCCATGGCAGTGGCGATTGCTGGAGGGGGACAGGTTCTAAAGGTGTTACAGGTGTGAACCAGTTGTTGGTGTGTCTGTAGGAGCCAGATCCTCAACCGCACAAACTCACACTGAAACACCATTGTGCCGACACTTGTGGAGGCAGCCTATTGGGAGAGAGTGTAACTATACATGTATGTAAAAGTGGTTATTTATGCTGGTGGTTAATTGATGATTTCTATGGTAAACCAATATGTGTGGGTGTTAAATATGCCAAAGCACGATTTACTACTCTAAAGTCTTTGTTTTATTACCATACATGCAGGGGTATTTTATACTATTTTAGGCTCACTGTATAACTATGGCTTTCCCACACAAATAACCACCTTTACCGTATATCACTTCCGTGATTTAATAACAATGGACTGGATACTACTAATCATGCTTAAATTTTCACAAAATGCATATGCATGTATACATGTACTTCAAATTCTATAATGTGAAATTTTTCCTGTATTCTGCAGCAATATACTCAATCAATACATGTTTTGGTTGTACAATGCCTTAACCAGTTCCTCTTTAATCTTATATTTTATTATGAGAATGTCTATCGTTTCTGTATTTTATGAAAATTTTATGCAATACCTTACCAGTATTTATCATTTCCTACTATCTTTTACGAAAGTATTTTAACAATTATGGTACAAAAATTAGAGAAATGTTATCGGTATTTGGAATCATACAACAGTTCCCGCACCTTGATAGAAACCAGTCCCTGTTGATAGAGGACCAACATCTCTGATATCTGAGATGTCAGCGCCTTCGTACTCGTTCCAGATTTGTTCACACAGGCCTCTGCAGCACACACTCCATGCAGACCGGTCAGCCAAAAGAAGTTGTGTTCTGAGGCTACCTACAAATGAATAGGGCAAACACAAATAACAAAAGAATCATGAAGTTCAAGTCAATTTTTTTCCTCAAAAATTTCATGATCTGATATGAATGTACAGATATTGTAGATGACTTATCAAACGCAAGGAATTAAGTTATTATCCACTTCAAATCACAAGTAGCACCTCTTGTGGATTTTAAAATCTTGCTATCATTTTTCTGTCATTTATGAATATGAAATTATAATATTAAACTTCTATATTCTCACAATCTGACACAAAATGCCGGATTCTGGGATTTTCAACTCACATAAAATAAGGAATCTAAAGTACTGTCATAGTTACTATAAAAATATTAATCAATTCTCAAAATGCCAGCAATTTAAAACCCTGACTGACTTTCAAATATGAAGATTTTAGAGTTCTTACATGTTGGGACAAATTATGAAATATCTCTGATGCTATGCGAAACTGTCCATAACGCATGGCCTGCCTGCCCAGCTTATAACCAAACCAGTCATCCATGGACTTGGTAATGCTCTGAGTTATCAGGTTCTGGACATCCAACGGAATGGCTTCACCAGCAGCCACTTGGAAGAAGACAGTCCCAAGATACAAACAGCACTGGGTGAAAAAATAAGAAATTTTGTCAACAATCTCTGAAGTTTGACAATAAAGGATGGAGTGAATATTAAATTTAAAACTGCATCTTCATTTTTATTCAAACTGATTCAAAATGCTTTTACAATGTAATCTGAAATTCAGAATTAAAGATATTTTTCCTCACGGTTTTACCTCCAGCTGACATTTGGATGCTGGTTTTGAGGACACATTTTGGTACACTTGTAGGAGTTGGCCCAGATTTTCTTCAATCAGCTGATGGTTGATAGAGCCAAGAGCAGCTAAACACTCACACAGCTTGACACAGTTATCATCTACATGTAAGTGTATTGGGAAAAAAGATACTGGTAGATGATCTTTTACTACCAAAAATCTGTGACATATTGCCACAGACAATAAAATATAAGCTTTTAATTACCAGTACATGTAAATAATTGTAGTACCTGAGGCAGATTCAAGGAGTTGTGTTAATTCCATCACAAAGGTTTCTCCTGTCTCTTGATATGTCTTCACAAGATTCACCAGACATTTCAGACAAAGCTAAAAAAAAAAAGAAAAGTTAAATTCAATTGGACTTCTGATTTCAATTTGTATAGCACTCTAACTACTGCTTATGAAATGTACATGTACAACTGAACTTTGATGTCGCGAACCCTCATATCTCGAAGACAATGGATATGCCGAAGTGATTTTAAGTCCCAACCACTCATTTTTTAAAACTATTTTACCCTTGATATCTTGAATACTCAAATATTTCAAATTTTATAAATAGTCTAATCTAGTTCCAGATAACAAAATTTGACTTTATATGTGAAAAAGGTAGATATTCAGCAGTTTCTAAACTCCAGAATTTATAAGGTACAAAAATTGAATTTATTTGCAAAAGCATAATTATTCTGGACAAAGAGCAACATCAAGTCATTAGAAAGTATATACTGATTTACCAGCAGAGCTTGCTTGTCTTTAGATTCACTGCTCCATATAGAGACACATATTTGTGTTGTAATGGCCAGTCTAGCTCCTTCTATCAAGTCTCTTTCCACTTCAATCATACACACCTCTATAAAAACCACCAAAAAAAGTCTTATGACAACAGAAAACTGTCTAATATCTGTTCAATTATAAATGTTTTTTCAGTTGATAAACTCACTGCTTTTCTTGTAAGCCACAGCTACATTGGTGTAGAATTCGATTGCTTTACTGGACAGGGTAGCATTCTGGGTTTGATAGCAGATGTTGCACACCTCTAGAACTTTCTGAATGTCTGATACTGTCACTACAAAGCAAACACCATAGAAAATTTTAATGCTTATGTAAATTCATAATATGTAACAAACTAAAACTGTTTTCATTTACTACATCGTCATTCATTTTTTTTTTTTATTTGTTTATGAATAAGAAAATAGAACAGATTTGGTTGACATCTTACTGTCTCTACTGAGGAACATCTGGAAGGCAAACGAGGAGGAGAGCGAGGTCAACACCTGAATACATGCCCACTTCAGCAGAAAGGAGGGGCAGGTGATAGCAAAGGACAACAACTCCTGCAAAGCAAGCCAGATAACTGTGTTCAACTAAATTGAATAAATGTGCATTGCATGTTTTAAGCTTTTTAACATTAGTTCAGGTTCATGACTCTCTCTCTCTCTCTCTCTCTCTCTCTCTCTCTCTCTCTCTCTCTCTCTCTCTAAATTGCCTCTTCCTCCCCTCCCCCAATCTTTTTAACAAAAAAAAGATCATTACCTCAACTGAGTTGTATTTCCACAGCTGGGGGGACTTCCTAGCCAGTAAATTGAGATTCTTAAGGGAGGTTAATTTCACACTGTTTCTTGGGTCTGTCCTGAGATGGTGAATCAGAAGTTCTATCTGGCTGTGTACGTCAGCCAGTGACCTCATTGCCAAGTGTGTCAAGGTCTCCAAGGTCAAAGTCACAAACTTCTCAGCTGGGAAAGTGGACAATAAGTGAAGACAAATTCCTCTAGCCTAAAACATGAAAAGTGAATTCATAATTCATTTTCACAATTTTAGATAAAGTTAAATAAACACAGAACTTTGAAAACATATTCTATTTATATTTAGAAGCATATATACATGTACATATATAGTGCATCAGAATTAAACTATGCATCTAGTTTAAAATAAACTTGTCTCCACATGTGGTTATTTTCCTTGTTTACAACACAATAACAGTTAGCATTACATGTTTATTACCTTAGCTGCAGTTGAACTATCATGATACATGTTTTTCATTATTGGTATCAGTTGCAGTTTTAGGTGCACTGGAGTGGCTATGTCTTCTATCATCTCAGCTATCTTACTGCAGATGTTTGCTGCAAAAACTCTAGAAGAAAATTTAATTCATATTTACTGGTCTAACATTCTAATTAATTACAAAAGTGTTTACATTTCGATCTTCCTTTTTTGGTTCCAGTATTCACTCACTTGGACTTGCCAGAGAATTTATCTGCTGCATATATGGCAGCATCCACTTCCACTGCATCATGGGAGTCCAGCCCGTTGACCACACTGTGGTGGGCATTCTTCCTCTCTGAGATGATAGAGGCAATGCTGCCAAGAGTTCTACAATACACAATGAAGCCCTCTTAACATCCATATCTTAATACAGTAACAAAAAGGATAAGATTTTATTTTTAAATTGTACAAACTTATATCAGAGACCAATTTTACATTGCTAGATAATTTTTTTACTTCTCTCACAGTCGTCTATAAGAAACATTATGTTGTAAATGTTGCTGATTGCAACAATAGCCTCAAATTGAAAACTAAACCAGAAATTTTCATTCATCAATTAACAAAGTTTGAAGCTGGTGAACTGCTTCTAGTATACTGAATCAAATTTTAATCATCTAGTTGACAACCTACAAAATTGCACATCTATAATTAAGTACAAACCTGATGGTGAGAGCTCGAGCAACAGAGTCATTACTGTGTATTACTGTGTAAAGTCTTCTAACAAATTCATCAACATTGAGCACCTTGTCCAGATGCCGATCACATTGCTGAATGACTCTCAAAATGCACCATCTCAATAAATTGTTTCTAAAATAGATGGAAGGTTTCCCAATATTATTCAGAAGTATAAGTAGAAAATTTCTTTTGATCTAAAGCCTAAAATAAGTGAAGATATAAGAAATGAAGATAAAAAATGTGGTAGTACAATTGTATTTCATGCATGATGACTATCTACTGCGGTAACTTCTAACTTTAAAAATGAATTCACTATTCACCCTTCTTTAAAAGCGTCAGCAACTCTGAACACGTCAGCAAGTTTTAAGAAAGCTGAATTGATAAGGATTGGAAATGGGTATCTTTCAAATAATCGGGGAAATTTCACAACAGCCTCACACTGTACTCCAAGCTTGATTGATCTCAAACCTACAACACAAAACGTAATCAAAGTTAACAAATAAAGACTATTTTGGTTGAAAAAAAAATTGCCTGTGAAAAGGCATGATATAATTGTATCTACTATCAAAATGATGTGCATATTCAAGATAACATATACCAAAGAATAAAAGATACAACTTAAATATTAAATAAATATTAATAAATCCTAAACGCAAGATTGGAAGAAGGAGAGCATATTCCTTTTAAAAATGATAGAGTTGTATTTTGCTGACTTTAATTGAGCTGTTTAGGTACATAAAATAAAAATCTAGTACACTAGCTCCAAATGAATGCTAGGAAACTCATCAACATTGAGCACCTTGTCCAGATGTCCCAATTCCTAGGGTACGTTTTCTCGAAGAGAGAACGTACCCAGGTACGTTTTCTCTTGGAGAAAACGTACCCTGTAAAAACCATAAATAACAGTTTTAATAAATATTCCGGGATGAAATAAAATAAATCATACAATAAACATTTGTGTCATTTGTTGCTTTTGTTTTTATATACATAATCATGTACATTAATTAATTATAGACAATAATTGTGTTATATACAAATATACAGACTTCGCCTGAGCAGTTTAATTAGTCAGAAATTAATCCATCAATATAATAGAAATCATTAAAAAATATATATCGACATAATAGTTTTGATTGCAATATATTTGGAGAACTTAATTAATTATGAGTATCTCAAGAAGTCAATAGCGCGTTTTTTTTATATATATAAATTATACGTCATCTTTATGAATAGATTATTTATTCATTGCTAAAATGTCTCTAGAATTGACCCAACTTTGAAAGTCTCAAACGTCTAATAACATTGAAATTACTAATACTTTAAGCAGAATACTAATCTTATAACAAACATAGTAAATTTATCAACTATTTAAAAAATATTTATGAAAATAAAGTCAGTGAAAATTTTGAACTCAAATCATGTCCAATTCCTTTCAATATTCAATCGATACAAATATAAAAAAAACACCTTATGGGATCTATATCATTTAAAGACAATATTTATAAAATTTACATATTCCTCCATATTTATGCATTAAAATATGCATTAAAGTAGTGGGACATGTCCACATGCTTTAAATATCCATCCGATACATATAAAAGAATTGCTATTCTTCACTATATATCTATATATGCAGTAAAATAGTATTTAAAACTATCTAAAATTTTGTTTATGATTTTTATAGGGTACGTTTTCTCCAAGAGAAAACGTACCTGGGTACGTTCTCTCTTGGAGAAAACGTACCCTTGGAATTGGGTACGTTTTCTCCTGGGTACGTTTTCTCTTGGGTACGTTTTCTCCTGATACCCTCCAAATACTATTACTTAAAGAAAGTATCTAAAGAAATAATGCAAATTATTATAGCAAATGAGAGTCTGGTAAACCATCACTATTACTGCATAGAGGTGTAATGATTCGGATAAATGACCTTTATCAAGCTCGGATAATGCAATATTAGCATCTTGTTCCTGGTCCACGTAGCTAGTTTCTTTGTACAAGGCCGTTACACTGTCAAATTCAACACCTCTCCGGTGCAACTGGCTAGCCATACTTTGCCGGCAATTTGCTCATCAGTCGTACGCTATCTTATTCAAATAACTTTGGGATTTAAATTTTTTCAAGCTTTTAATAAAAATCAAAATTGTAAATAATGCGTGCATTGTAAAAATTGTTTGTAAATTCTTAAAATCGATTGACATTCATTTTATTCTGACCAATCTGCAATAATCCACGAACGGTTTAATTTTTTACCTTAAAGTCACATGACAAACAAAATGGCAACCAATGCAAAAAATATTTCAGCTTTGCTAACTGGATTAGCTAAAAGAAACTACTACAATGAACCTGAATTTACAGACGACTTTTTAAAGAGTCAGATATTTCCAGATTTATCTGATGAAGCTTATGCAACATTACTGAAGAGATGTTCCAATTATATGAAGGTTTGTGGGCGTCAGTTTGCAGAATAAATCTGTCAATATCTATAGTGGCTGTTATAAGTTGTCCTTATTTCATGTTATGGTATTAAAAACTACAGAACTACGGATTTATCACATGCAAGTTTGTGTATGTTGACAGGTGGTAAATAAGTCCCAAAGATATTTTAACACGTTAACAAGCACTTTATAACAGGTGTACATTTACATTGGGTTTTTATTAGAATTTGGTATCAGCTGACATGGACTTCAACCAGCTAGAAGCGTTTTTAACTTCCCAAATGAAAAGGAGAGAGGCAGCAATGACAGAAGAAGAAGCCAGTGCTTACAGAAAGTTTTGGAAAGTGCACAAAAACAAAATTCATGACACTTTAGTTTCAAAAACTAACTGGAACAATTCACTTAAAAAGGTGTCCTGGCGAATTGATGTCAAATCACAATCTAAAAGTACAGAAAATATTAATGAACCTAGTGCCATTGTTGAACTCCAAATAGAAAATCCTGAAGAATCACAGGTACATTATGAATTTAGTTAATTTCACATCTATAGATTCCTTTTTTAAACCAAAATATAGAAAAGATATTTACATGCATAAATTATTTAAATATTTCTTCTTATTTTTCAGAAAACTGAGGTCGTGCAATTCGAAATGGATGAAAGTAGACTGGCACATGTGTTACAAAATATGAAAGACATTGAAGATCAGATAGTGCAATATTGTCAACAATAAACTTTACACACTACTCCAAAAATATATGTTGAAACATATACTCATTTCTTAGGGTTAATGGTGCATATCTGCATATAAATCATTAGAAATTTTAAGTATGTATGCACCAGTGCTGTTATATATGGATTGAATACATATACATGTATGTATGCTTAATGACAAAGTGTACAATATCTATTTTATATATATGTATGAAATTAATAAAGCAACAAGTACAACTAAAATTTATTTTCTTTCTGGCATACATGTATAAAAAAGAAAACCAGACTTTTTATGTACATGTCAAGACAACATAGGCATGAAATAGACATTATATATTGCATGAAGTTCATGATTATGAAGGTTGCAAGTGATAACATTCTGTATCACCACATAAAGCAAATGTCAAAACTTTCTGTTTTACACCATCAGTTGTAAATGGTATTTGTTGGGCCAAAATTAAGTCCTCTTCCTGATTCTTCCCCTCCAGTTGATTAGATCAAGTCTGCCACTGAAAAATCATTCAAATATTTTGTCAATAATGGTTTAACATCACATTTTCAAGGAAGAATTTTATTCAAATTTTATGATATATCTGACACCCTCAACAAGAAGGAATAGAATCATATAAATATTTTGGAAATGTAATGCTTAATGAAAGTAAATAGTAAGACAAACCATTCATTGGCATTTCATCAATCTGGGTGGCGTAGTACTGTTCAATATCTCTCAGGATTCTGATGTCATCACTCTTCACAAAATTGATAGCTACACCCTTACGTCCAAATCTGCCCGAACGCCCAATTCTGAAAGAAGCAGGGGAAAATGTAAAGGAATTACTCTTTTCATTTCTAGCATTAGTGCTTACTAATCGAGCAATAAACAAGAAAGAAGATGGCTCAGATTAGGGATCTCTTGTTTTCATCAATGACATTGACTAAGAACTTCCCATTCATCAGAGCCTTCATATTTAATTTAATTAACCATCAAAAAAATATTCAGAACTACTGTACCTGTGAATGTACAATTCTCTGTTGTTTGGTAGATCATAGTTGATGACAAGGGACACCTGTTGAACATCAATACCTCTGGCCCACACATCAGTTGTAATTAATACACGGCTGAAAATGACAATAAATTGAATAAGTTATCTACTACATTAATGATTTAAATGGTAAAGGTACAATCTAAAACATAGTAAACATTTAATAAAGTAAAGGATTTTAATTAAATGTGCTCATATTTGAGAGAAGATGAATCCTTACCTGGCCCCTGATCTGAATTCTTTCATGATGGCCTCCCTTTCTTTCTGAACCATGTCACCGTGCATGGATGACACTGTAAAGTTAGCCTCCCTCATCTTCTCTGTCAACCAATCAACCTGTACAAAAGGGAAGCAAAATGTTCACAAAAGATTTTTTACTCATAAACATATGCTTTCCTTGCAAATAAATGATTACATTTCCATTTCTTGTATTCCCTCAATTTACATGTACCTTTCTCTTTGTGTTGCAGAATATGACAGCTTGTGTGATGGTCAAAGTATCATAGAGATCACAAAGTGTATCAAACTTCCACTCTTCTCTCTCAACAGCCACAAAGAACTGTTTGATGCCTTCCAATGTCAACTCGTCACTGTAATATATAAATATGTAAATGTAAATCAGTGTTTCAAAAACTCCACACATCAGAGATTAAATGTTTTCAAAAATCAAAATTTATTTTACAATTCCCTAAATTGTAAATTCATTTTGTTGCAGAGAGCATTCTTGCTTACAGTCCTCTAATGAAAATTTCTGTATCATTAAAAACTTTAAAAGTGAAAACTAACCGTTTCACCAGGATTCTAATGGGGTCTGTCATGAATTTGTTGGTCATCTCAAGGATTTCGTGTGGGAGTGTAGCAGAAATTAGGCAAACTTGTGTTGCTGGGGGAAGGTATCTGTACACATCATAAATCTGCTCTTTGAAACCTGTTTATATAAAATCAGCAGGATTTTTTATTTAAATAGAAAAAAAAATCATAAAACATGCAATTAATTTCCCCACTCTTTCAAACTAAGTGAACAAATATTTGATTTTAAGGAAGTTAAATTTTCTGATCATTATATTACTAAAGAAGTTATTACCTTTATTTAACATTTCATCAGCTTCATCCAAAACCAGCATCTTTATGGCTCTTGTTCTCAGATTTCTTCTCCTGATCATATCTGAAATATTGCATTACACAACTTGTTACATCTTATGATAAACAAAAAAATAAACACTTAGGCCATCAAAAATTATTTCCTTGGTTCTCAGGCCCGCCCATCTGATTTAACATTGCGCGTTGCCCATTCTTATCATTAAAACTTTGACTTAATGAAAAAAAACATAATTGCAAAAACATTGTGATGATTCAGATTTAATTATAACAATTGCAAATGGCCACTGAATCTAGTTACGAGACACTGTGTTTAGTTATGATCGCTACAGCAATGATTTTAGTTTTGGTATATTAAGAAGAACGTCGTTTAAACTCAAATGCATAAAGGATTAGAGTTCCTGCAGCTTGTACTATAATACTAAATATCTCATTCTGCTTAAACACTTGGCTTTCCCAAACATCGTATTAGTGGTGTTGATTAGTAGACATGACGAGTATTTATTTTATTTAGTTTGAGCTTATAAATCTGATACATTCATTGAAAAATAACTATTTATTTACTTTAAAACATCGCTTTCTCTGGATTTGAATTAGAATTGCACATTGTTAAAATAAAAATAAAAATATCACATCCTTTTTTATGAAATAAAAAGAAAAAAATTTCACCACCCGACCGCATCTGTTTTGGAAAATATTGGCTCGAGAACCAAGAGATTAATTTTTTATGGCCTTATGTTATGACTATGAAAAAAGATTGAAAAGTTTCAATTCAATACCAAAGACTCTGCCAGGTGTTCCAGAAACAACATGCTGCCCATAATCCAACTTTCTGATGTCATCTCCAATATTTGTACCTCCAATACAAGCATGACACTGCACACTCATGTAATCTCCTAGGGCAAGAATAACCTGCAATAGCAATGTAGCTGTAATAATCCTCTCCAAAAAAAAAAAAGTTACATGCAAGTGTTTATTTCATAATGAATTATATTACCATCTAACTTGTATGTTGAATGACTGGAATCTTGTGTCACAATAACTACCTGCTTACAAATTAAGCACATTACCTTCTGAATTTGAACTGCCAACTCCCTAGTTGGAGAGAGTACAAGTGCCTGGGTTTCTCTTATTTGTGTGTCCAGACACTGTAGGATAGAGATGGAAAAGGTGGCTGTTTTTCCTGTTCCAGATTGGGCCCTGCAATTGTAAAAATTGTTGTAACATTTTGATGAAGTTGTGAATCTTTCTAAAATGCCCCTTGGTCACCATCCCTGGGGGGGGGGGGGGGGGGGGGGGGGGGGGGGGGGCACAGCACAGGATTCTCACAGTAGCCTTTGCAATTTTGGAATTTGTAACTTTGTAAATCTAAATTGAAAACCTTGTATTTCATTTCCCTTAATAAGTGGGGAAACCTCTGATTGGATTAATCTTATGTTAACTTTACTATTTCATTTTTACAGGGCTGGTGATGGTGTTTAAAAGAATATCTGAGGCAAGCAAAGTGACCATATCTGTTTAAACTGTCAGAGGATATTTATGGTATCGAACACATGTACTGAGTGTGATAGAAAATAACGTTAATCAGGCAAAAATGAGAGCAATTTTTTTGCAGTAAAGTGCAAGTTTATTGTATTTGTTGCTTTACCGTCTGTCAAAATGAATTTGCTCCATAAAGCTAAAGATCTGCAGCTAGATTAACCCCCACAAAGGGACACAACTTAGTTCGCTATTTTTTTGGCAAATTTTTCTTTCATTTTCCCTCTCAATATTAGTTCATCCATGTTTACTTACAGTGTATTGAATAGTAAATTAGTTGATAAAAAAAATAACTCAAGCATAATTACTTACTGGGCTATGACGTCTCTTCCTTTCACAATTGGTTTGATAGATCTTTGTTGAATTGCTGATGGTTTTTCAAATCCTAAACAATAAAATTAACAGCCGTTCAGATTATCAAGAATTTATATATTCACATTTTCAATACATGCATAAATGGGTTTACAGTCAAGAAATGATATACCATACTTTTTAACTGATTTACGTTAGCCGGTAAACATGAAATGTAAACACGCGAACTTATTAAGTTATTACTTCTTCATTACGTACTTATAAATTAGTTTGACTGCGAATAAAATTATACAAACCATATGCATATATTCCTCTAAGAAGATCTTCCCGTAAGCCCATGTGGTCAAAAGTAGGGGTAACATCGACATCTTCACTTGTTTCGAATTCGATATTCTTCAAATCTTCTTCCAACACGCGTCTCGCCATTTTGATTTTGCTTTTCTCAAAAGAAATCAGCGTCAATTGGACGCTTGATTCATCTATTGAGGCCCATGGGCCACATTGCTCATGAGATATCACCTTGCAGAGTGATCACGCAGAAATACTAGATAGACCTACAATAGCGTAGCGTTCATAAAGGCAAAAATGCATTGCCTATACATATTTTGTAAAACAAAATTTACAATTTGTGTAAAAATTATAAATTGAAAACAAAGTTGACATTAACTTCGATGCATGTCAACCAGAGACATAAGTAACACGAATAACATAAATGTTATTTATGTCTCTGAAGTCAACAAAGCTTTCAGTTCATTTACGAAAAAAACATCAGATCCTTTATTGACGCAAAAAAGTGTCGATTAAATATTACAATAGACATGCGATTGCGTTGCGAAAGTGTTTTTTCAAATCTACGAAAGTTAAAGAAGGGTTTTTCACTAAAAACTAAAACTTTCACTTTTGCGATTACACTGAATTTTATGACAAGGGAATTTGAATGGTCCGGTCTCTAGATTAAAATCGATCATTTTAACGCTGTCTTGCCTCTGCAATCAAAAAATACCCTTTTCTATGATTTTGAACTGAAAATATGTAAATGTGCGCGTATCAGTTATGATAAAAAAGTTTTTATAGAAGTACGTACGGTATTAACCGTTGTTTGTTTTGTTTACAGTATACATGTAGAGTATTGTTACGGATGCAGTGTATAAATGATTTCTCGTATATTTCAATAACGAAACATATACCGACAGATTAATGAGTAGACTGAGAATAGAAAATAAGGTATTTTAAAAATTCATAATGTTCCCTCAAAAGATACATAATTAATTTTGTTGAAACCAACAATCTCTTGCTTTCAGAAATAGTAATTTTGGGTCCTTCTTGGAAAAATTTTCAACGGGGAGGCCCCCTCCCACACCTACCCCTTTCTGCGCGCGTCACTGAAGCCTTTAACTTCAATTTTTGCCTACACAGGTACATGGGGCACGCTACGCAACTGGCCTACATTGTAATTGTTTTCTGTTAGTTTCAAACAACAGCCTTTTTATGTTAAAAAATTTACTATTAAAATAATAAGTTGCGGGTCGCCGGTCAGATTTTAAATGTCAGCACCCTGAAGATACAACTTGTTTACAAATTATCAATGGGCAGATCATATTTTGGTTTTTGATATTCACATCCGACCATCTTTGAATGTATCCACTAGGTTCAATACTCACTTCTGTATTTCTAGGTTAAAGTTTAAACTCAGGTTGTTGACCCTCCTTTAAAGGGACTTGCACACGATTTGACTTAAAATTTTCAAATTTTATTTTTCCATTTTCAATGTTTATACTGATAAATATAGAAGTTTTTAATGCTATGTCGAAATTTGAAAGTCAAATATCAAGTTATAAGCAAGATACAGAGTTCATAATTTTTTGTTTTGTAAACAAAGCTCGAATTTTGTCATTTTTTACATATGTGTTGTATTGGTATAAGTTTTAATCAAATGTATCTTTTTTTTGTTGATATTAGTATTTATGAAGATATTGAGTTAGTGACTCGAGCTTTGTTTACATAACAACCAATTCATACCTCTGTATATCGCTTGACACTTGACTTTAACATTCAATTTTTTGATCAATTATTTAAAATGCACCAGTAAATCATTTTATACATAAAAATAATAATAAAATTTTTGATCTCAAATCGTGTCCAAGTCCCTTCAATTACCATCGCAAAACTTGCATCATCTTAGTTTATTACAGATTGTTTCCCTCTCAATAAATTTTCACATATACTATATATGTCATAGCCTTTTCTTCCAAAGACCTGTATAAGAAATCTGAAAAGCCGGTTTTCAAACTATTTGTTTACACATTTACACCTGGTTGTTGGTGCTTGCTACTCCGGTCGTGCACCCCAGATCTGTGTGAAGAGACAGTGCTACCTGAGTGACCCCAATCTAGAGCAACACATTTCACAGAAAACATGCTTGCCAATACACATGTTGAATTTTCCTTTTTAGAACCATTTCAACAAGAGCTTGGATTTTAGATAGTTGTGTCAAACAGCAATGTGATTAAGGCCTGTCTATTTCATTGCTAGCCACTCAGCCATGGCTCTTTGAAATCAGCAAAATTTATCTGGTTTTTGAGCTAAGACTACGCAATCGATGGATATTTCGCTTGGAACCGCGTCATTTTTAACTTTTTTTTGCTAAGTTAGACCTAACCATTAGGCACATAGCAGAATAGAGGGTTCACCCCTCCCCCCACTTTTTTTCGCAGGAAACATAATTGTTCCGTAATGTACGTTTGAAAGATTGAGAAGTTGGAGTCAAAGGCATACTAGCCCCCCCCCCCCCCCCGGATTAGGAATTTCGTGTTATTTTTAAAAAAAAAAGAAAATTTGGTAGGGTAAGATTTTTTTTTTATATTGGAAGTATAGGTATAACCCCCCCCCCCCCCCCCCCCCCCACGGATTAGGATTTTCATGATTAGGTTTTTTTCTCAATATTTCTGAGGATCAGTCTAGCCCCCCCCCCCCCCCACTTTCAACTTGCTTCGTGTGTTTTGATGCAAGGAATAGATAGCTTCGCCCTACTGAAAGTCCAATGTCTTCTGAAAATGATTCTTACCCAATATATGACCGTCTATCTTTGAGCGACTGGGTTGTTTGTACAAGTGAGGCTTACCATCAAACTTTCAATTCTGGTTTGCACAAGTTTCTTCAGAATTTATTTTATTTAATTCTCTATAGAGCAACCTTCGTGTGGTCTCTCTCATTTTTTTCTTTAGAAGAATTCTAACTGTATATATTCCTGTACCATTATTTAAGGATCTAATATGGCACATGTACAGTCATACTCCTGACCCATTCATCCCACCAAACTGTGGCCCATTTCTGACATTCAGGTTTAAAATATGAATATTAATTCAATTAAATATTCTACACTTTATAGCTTGCCGCTTTTCTTTTCTTTTTACGCCAAATCACTTTTGGCTTCCATTTACTTCAGAAGAGAATATAGACGCATACATATATTTCTACTTTCTAAGTACGTATGACAATAATTGGATCATAGCTTCTCCACCCCCACCCCAAAAAGGAATACTCCATATGTTTAAAAACTTCAAGTTCTTCTAAAGATTTTTGAAACACATATTCTTATATTTATATTTTCCAGTGTCTTTGTGCTAACACTACGAATCAATTTTGTAACATATAATACATTCCATCACTGATTACGCAAATGAAGTCCTGTTGTGTGGCGCAAGCGGGTTTGCATGAAAATAACGTTAAAATGTCAATATTTGAATGCTTAATCGTAATTTGCTTAAAATTTTATAAATATAAGTATGGAATCATTCTTTGAATATTATGTATGAGAATTACTTTATGGTCGGAGCGTGATCAAATATATCATAAAGCCCAGCGGGCTTTATTGGATTTGATCACGTCCCGGCCAAAATTGCCACCGTATAACATTCCAAACGACTTTGACGGACTTTTGCCAAGAAAAACTCATAATATTAGATAGATAGATGGACGAAGGGCGGATGGATGTTACATTGGAAACTCAAGGTCACTTTTGACTTTTTCAAAAAAAAATTCGGAAATGGCATGTCTGCTCTACTCCGTTCTAGCTTATTGCCACGCACCTGTTTCCTGTTTAATTCTGACAGTTAGCGCGAGCACTCAACGATGAAACACACACCGACACAGTAGATCTATAGAGTGACGCAGAAATGTACGTTATGCTAGCTTGACAACACTAGCAAGTTTAACCATGTGGTTTTACAGGACGTTGGCGAAGTCTGTAGCCATTTATTTACTTTTTGTGACTGCTTTGGAAGCGCATCCTCAGTGTTTAGATTTTAGACCTCCCTTTAATCCGGAGGGAGCCTTGCAGTTTTGTACAGAATATTCGAATTTCGGATGTTGCACGAACCGAGATGACTTGGATGTACGAGATGAATATAACAGGATCATGCGACAATTATCAGATGCTGATGTACGGGCATGCGAAAGGTATGTGAAAGAACTTGTATGTCAGAGGTGTTCGCCTTATGCAGCCCACATATATGATGCTGAGGGTACGCTCATGTCTCGACCTTTCCCAGGACTGTGCAATAGTTACTGCAGGGATTTCTACAGAAGTTGTAGGCAGATTGTGAGGCACTTCACACCGGATCCAAACATTCAGCAACAAATCAGTTATGGAACCTCTGCCTTTTGTAATTACATAAGACTTAATGATGATGATTATTGCTACCCTGATTTGAAAACCAACCCGATCTTAAACAACAGAATTTCCATCAAGCAATATACCTCAGAGGGCTGTTTATGCATGGAACCTTTCGCTGATTTTTTATACAATCCTGTCTTTGCCCGTCACTCAGGAGATGGTAGCAATAGGTTGTTTGTTGGAGAAGTTTCGGGGTTAATTTTTGTGTACTTCTTAAATGGTTCAAGCGAGAGTCGTCCATTCCTTGATATCACCTCCCAAACTGTCAACTCACACAATGTTGGGGATGAAAGGGGGCTGCTAGGACTAGCTTTTCATCCTAATTATCGTCATAATGGCAGATTTTACGTTTATTATTCAACCTCTCTTGAACAACACGATGGGCTGAACAACAACCACAAAATTCGCATTAGTGAGTTTTTGGTGTCCCAATTTGATCCCAACATGGCCGATGTAGAAAGTGAGAGAGTAGTTCTAGAAGTGGAGCAACCATATTGGAACCACAATGGAGGAGAGGTTTGTACACCTACACACCTAATTAAGAGGACATTTCCTGTTAATTGGTGTTGCTTTAAATTAGGGCTCACTTTAATTAAGGCCTATTATTTCAACACATATGTGAACAAGTTTTCTTTAAACTTCACTTGACCCTAGATCTAAGTAACTTTCAGATCTTGATAAAGTTAATTTTCTCCATGTGTTAATTTTCAGAAACCATGTGTTCATTTAAAATAATTAATAAGAAAATCTGAAACCATTTTGGGCACCATAAAAAAAGCTGTTTGTTTATGTAATGGTATTTAATTATTGCTAAAATAAGTGTGTGGGATATTAGAGTAGAAAATGTAAATTAAAACAATTTATTTTTAACCATCTCAGAGTACAAATTTATGTTACTTGTACTGAATTACATGATGATATAAAATGTATGAATATAACATTGTAATTTGGTCATTAAATACCAAGCCGCTCTTTTCAATAGAGATTTGGATGTCTGACCTTGATCCTAGATTTGCATGCAGTTGATCTTTCCCACAGAATTTTAGACTCTTGCAATTCAACTGTGAGTGAGCGACCTGTTTTCGGTCATGCATATCTATTACCGGAACATACTTGTAAGATGCAGTCTCTTTCAGTATACAGTGTATCCCAAATGAAGGGGAATGGCAACATTTCCCCTTAAACCTTTTCCAGGTGATGCATAAAAAACATGTTATTAAATTATACGCTTACACTGAATTATCTAATTTACTTTCTTGAAAGAATTCTCATTAAGAAAATCTCTTTAATTTCAAACGAAAGGTTCACCAATTTCCCTTTCATCAATGTGAATTTTGTCTCTGCATTTTATTCAAAATTGAAAACTTGGAGAGCTAGGGTAGAATGCAGTAAGAAATGAATTTCATTGTAACGTTTCTTTAAACATTCAAGAAATTTCTAGCCTGATAAAATAAGAATATAATTGTAAACCAGAATTTGTTCCCTGTCATTTTCAATGCTCTTGATCAAAATCTACAGAAAATTGCTCCTTTGTTAGTTGATACAGGTAATCCCCTAGGATAAAGTTATGAATAAAGTTTTCTTTAGTCAATATTTCATTAAAATTGATAAGATTTACCTTATCACTAGTCTTAAGAAAAGATCAATTCAAAACATTTCCAAATTGCCAATGCCATATTATTTATATTTCTATGTATTTTACATATAAATATTTATGTACATTTATATGTATTTATGTATTAGTTTGGTAAGTTATGGATGAATAAATGTCTTACTCTATGAGAGAAATCAAAATTTAGTTGTCCAGTATCTTTGTGGCTTGGAGTTTTGTAAAATGTATAAGTTCATGAAAACTGTTTTAAGCTCTTTTAAACATGTTAGATATTCAGTATACAACTATAGAAAGGTGGCATATATTAAGCATTTACAATGTGTTTGTTAATCTTGTTTGGTTAACAGGCCTACAGCTAGTATGTTGATAAATATGAAATAAATCTATGAATATTGATTTAAAATCAAATGCATAAAAAATGATGCTTACCGTACATTTAATTCAAATGTTTAATACTGTAGAAGCACATATTTTCGTTGGGGTAAAATTTCGTTGTTTATAAACCAAATACAATTTCGTTGGCATTTAAATTCGTCATATCCTTATCCATAAAGTATATTACATATCAACTCTGTATTTATTGAGACTTGTTTTAAAAGTTCGTCATGGATTTAATTTCGTTGATTCATTCTGCCAACGAAAATAACGAAATTAAATCCTCAACGAATATTTCTGCTTCTACAGTAAGTACTGTATTAATTTTGGGTATTAACTTTTGTTGATAGATTCTGTTTGGGGACGATGGCTATCTTTACATCTTTCTTGGTGATGGAGGAAGCAGAGGTGACCCTAATAGATATTCCCAAAATACGTAAGTACATGTATGTATACAAATCATGTACATGAATATGTATACATTCATCATTTGCAAATACATGTACATGTAATATGATATCTATATACAATGTATATACAGATACATGTATATATACACATACATATACCAGTCAACAAAATAATGCACATGCTTCATCAAAGTAGGTCCTGTACATGTCAAAAAAAATGTTTATCTTTTATTGATCATTGCCTAAGTACTGTATACCGGCCAACTTTAATTTGTGACAACTTTATAACATGATTTAACAAATATATAATTTTTGCGATCAAGCCTCATTCATTCGCAATTGAAATGTCATTGCATCCATACAGCAAAGACTGATTCATGGGGAGAAATATTCACAATAAAGAGGCTCTCGCAAACCTTGCAAATATTTCTTGCATGTGAAAAAAGTTGGTTAACAGCATATTGATATACACAAACACATTTTCTCTTTGAAGCACCTTAATTTGGTAGCTAAGCAGTAATGATACAAGAACAATAAAAAAATACATGTAATTCAAAATTAAATTTCTGTGTACATATTTGGCTCTATTATTATAGATGATATTTCAGTTAGTGAAAATATATATTGATTTCATGCATAATTCAGTGAACACCAAACCACCACTAACAAAGATACCACAGTATTCAATCAATGTTTGAGATTATGTGAACAATTCCTCTCTTTTCTCTTCAAATTATGTAATCTGGACTGTCAAATTCTTTATTATCTCAAGATTTCACCAGAAGTAAAATTTATCTCAAGACATTAAAATGTGTGTGGCAATCTTTTAGTACATTTGCAATGTTGAAGACAATGAAGAAAATCAGTAGCTTTCATAATACCAAGGCTGCATTCAAGATCGTAGCTGTTACGTAGGGCTACGTATTTGAACGATAAGCTAACCTAGCCGCTACATAGGTATTCATAGCCTAAATATTTTATGCTAGGCATCAAATACAAGATGGCCACCTTAGTAACCACTTTGTAATAAATATGAAATCTATTTTCTTAGTGATATATTGTTCATCTTTTAAGTTGTAATGAATTTAAACTGTATATTTCCGCTTGAAATCAAATTATGTCGATGTAATTAGTCTTTAGTTGAATATTTCCAACTTCAAATCTGAGACCTAGCGGCTAACCTAGCAGTCCGTTCAATAGACCTAGATATCTACGACCTAGCGGCTTGGCTATTTGCTACGATCTTGAACGCAGCTCTGAAATTAACAATCAAGATCATTATATTGGCAGAGTCTTGAGGTTAGAAACATTGCCTCTATATCATTATGTATATACAAAGTCGAGAAAGATACCAGTTTTTTTCCTTTGTTTATTCTTTATGATATAATATGTCACACTTGCTACATTTGGTTGGTGACTTGTAGTTATCCCAAAGCAATGGAGTTGACACATGACTAATTAATTTTGATTGATGACAGAGGTATAGTACATAACAGGAGATACTTAGCGAGGCCTGTATTGGTAAGAAATGATATGCAGGTGTGTTAGGACTTGAATATTGAACAGATCATTGGTCAAACTGTCGATTGGTGTAATCAAAATCAATGAAAGGGAAAATGATATGCATAATTGCTTGGCAAGTGTACACTCTTGTAATATTCGAGGTGATCTATTAATAATTTTAACGGATTTCATTGGTACTCATCACCCATGAATAACATCTCTGGTGAATTAGGAAAAAAAGTGTTCATCTTACATACAAGAAAATACATGTACACAAAATAACAATCCAAGAAAATTCAGTCTGATTAAAACCATCCCCTTTCCTTACACTGTCACCTCACTAGTGTAAGGAAAAAGGGGGATGTGGAAAATTCACCCCAATTAATTTCAATGAATCGATCTACGTTAATCATTATTGAGAGCTCTCTATAGAAAATGCTAGCACGGCTGTACAAAATATGATTTTTTAATGACAAAGAACATGTATTCATTGATTAACATTTCTGTTTCATAAACTACAGAATTAAATATTTTGTCAGATAAAGTGTTCATGTGCTAGCTGGTATAGTGGAAAGACTACATCATTAGTAATGGAAAATGGAGACTAGTACTGTTCTATTTATAAAAAAATCTGACAATTACCAAATACAATAATACAGAGAGAGAGAGAGAGAGAGAGAGAGAGAGAAAGAGAGAGAGAGGAGAGGGGGGCATTTGGTCATTCTCAGACAAATGTTTTTATGATTGCAAGTTTTGAAGATTTTGAAGATTTTAGATTTTCGTGTTTGTTGGAAATATCTTTGTAACTTTCCACAAAGTTTGATATGTCATGAACATGTACCTTAATGTTAGAACACATCAAGTAGATCCATAATGAATTACTTAATTGCATGTTATATCTGATATGAAAACATATATCCAACAACAAAACATTATGGCTGACAACTCGCTGGCGTTTATGCATTTCCCCATGATTCTCAGGCATGTAACTTCATTCAATGCTTTTGGTCTTTTATAGAACTTCCCTCCTAGGAAAGGTTTTGCGGATTGACGTGGATATAGAGGTGGATTATCCATATACTTACAAAATTCCTCCAGATAATCCATTCATTAACGACTCATTTTTCCGTCCAGAAATTTATGCATATGGAATCAGAAATATGTGGAGATGTGGAAAAGACAGAGGTGACCCAGTAACAGGTGTGTTAATTATCATGTCATGAAGATGTTCTTAAGCAGGTATAAAATGAATAAAGGGTGGGGTATTATTGTTTCAAAGATGTTAGATTACATTTTGGAGTTGACTGTATATTTGTTGAAAAGGTCAAAATACAATTTTTAAAGTACAAAACATTATTCTTAATAATCAATTTTTTTTCAATAACAAATGGGAATTTGATACATGTACCATGAATAAACAAAAGTTGTTCCCCTTTTAACACTTGATGGAAAATTTGCAAGTGAAAGCTTAAGGTGGCTCTATACACCCACAGTTTATTCCAATTTTCAATAGAAGACCACAAAACATATACTTATCAAATATTAAAATGACGATAGGGATACTATAGGTATTTTTAAAGAATTTTTTAATGTATTTTCGTGATTTTGTAAAATATTTTTTAAAAAGACAGCTATCAACAAATTGAGAGAAATTATTTTGTCATATGATGGATATTTCCTTCGGACACATAAAAAAAATATAACACTTCTTAACATTCAAAAACGTTATTATTGCAATTTTTTTTAGTATTTCCCCAAAACATAATTTTTCATATTTTCTTACTCTGTTGACAAATCATCTGAAAAAGTTGCTTGATGTTATAAGAAAATGTATTTTAATAAATGTGACATAAAAAATTGAATGAAAACCATTGCAAATAAACACAAAAAATATTTTAAATTTTATTTGGTATGAAAGTTCCTCATGTAAGGGTTATCGTTCCTAAGTCCCAAGGCCCAAACACCTTGGGGACTTTTCATTTCTGAGTTGAAGAAAATTTCCTAAATATAATGTTGGAATGATAAATACATACATATTTCATTATAGACTTTGCCCTGTATAAGTGAATATATTTGCCTTTATGCAAAACTAAGTCAAATAAATAAAGGGGAACATTGACTAGGCTAATAGGATTTATGTATCCCAACCTGAGAGAAATTCAAAGCAACCCTCTCATCCCCGTTAGGTGTCGATATTAATGTGCATTAAAGTATATTATAATTGAAATATTTTCACCTGTTTAGAATTTTCTTTCACGGTATTCAACCAAAAAATACGTTTTAGAAATTTTTGGAAAGTTAAAAAATTTATTGTTCTCAACGGGAATCGAACTCATGATCTACTGGTTTGTAGTGAACCCACTGACCCACTGCGCTACGGTGTAACATATCGATGATGCTAAAGAAACTCTTTAAAAATTTATACTTGATTTTATTGTTTATTTCGATAAATAATACCACAAAACGTGAAGGTGTCACATACCACATTACTTGTAAGTAATGAATTTTCCAATTATCAAATTAAATCTATCCATTTAACAAATTTTTCAAAATACCGGTTCCCATACAATTCACATCAGTTTAAATCAGCCAGTACCGGAAATGCATGTTTCCAGATTTACTTTTTTGCGTACTGCGTCATCAAAAAGTGGTGTATAGAGCCACCTTAATGGTTGTTTTATCCATGTACATTTATATTATTAAAGAACATACTAATACTGTAACACACATGCATGTATGGTAGCTGTAATATAAACCAAAAATGATTTAGGTTAAATTTTAATGTATTAAAATTTTGCCCAAAAAAATTTTGTTGAAATTATATAATGCTAGTTTTAAGATTTGATTTTAAAATTTGCATGACTTACCTTTGACAGAATTATGACCTTTTAACTTTGAAAGTGATATATGTTAATGTATTGAGTTATGTGTTTTCATTTGTGCACAGTTATTTTCCAAATAATCTGCCCTAAAATTGGAAAAATGTTTTTTTTTATAATTATAGTGCTGTGCTTTAAAGCAATAATTAATGCATGTATTAAGAATTTAAGAAAAACCGTTTATCATATACCTATTGCTTTTATAGGTGATGGTAAAGGAAGAATAGTTTGTGGAGATGTGGGGCAGTCTGCATATGAGGAACTGGATTTGATTGTAAAGGGCGGGAACTATGGCTGGAATGCAAGGGAAGGCCCGGCTTGTTACGACACAGAGATATGTGGACATGTTGGTGAGCTCAATCTTTCTCGATCGTCAGCCATGGTTTTTAATCCTCGATTTTTTATTTTTTTGGTTCAAATATGACTTGAAAACTATTTATTCAAAGATGATATTGAATTTAATAGGAAGGTACCTTTGTAATGCTTTGATGTTGTAATTTTTTATTGTAGTTAATAAAAGCTAATATTTTTATTCCCCCCCCCTTTGAAGAAGGGAGGGCATATTGCTCTGCTGCTGTCTGTTGGTTGGTTGCTTGGTCGGTCTGTCAGTCCACCAACAGTTTCCATTCGTTTTCTTCACGGTTCGCAGAGGTTGCTTATACTGAAATGAAATTTGACTTACAGATTATCATAAGAATATCTAGGTCAAGTTTGATTTTGGGTATGATCAAGCAATTTTTGACAGAGTTATGCCCGTTGGACTTAGAAAAATTTGAATTATTTGCAGTTTGTATTTATTAGGGCTTTTCGACTTTCAGTTGAAAAAACCTATTGTTATTCTGATGTTTCTTATTATTCTTTTTCTCGACAGAATTTCCGTCAGCGATTTTTTGAAAACGGGAAGGAATATTGACACAATTATGCAACAGTCTTATAGCACTTCTAAATGACACGCGTATGTAAGGTTTTGGACTTCCGGTTCTGGCACTTCCGATTTTGACAAGGGAAATGCAAAAAATTCATTGAAGCACAAAATTTTTATTATTTTTTGAGTAACAGCCTTCAAATTTAAGAATTAAGAATTAGATGTATCTTTTCTAGGTGCACAAAATCATAAGCATGGACATTTTTATATAACTTACCGTTTTTGAGATATTAAGGCTCAAACTTGAGAGAGGGGGGATGAAAAACAAAACAAATTCAAAAAACCTTAGGAATTTTTTAAGACACCTAAATATTGTTGAGATAGAAATATTCAACGTATATTCCAAGTTTCGTAAAAAAATATTGAGTACTTCCGGCTTTATGAGCCTATGAAAAATTGTCAGCCTTCAAATTTAAGAATTAGATGTATCTTTTCTATAGGTGCACAAAATCATAAGTGTGGACATTTTCATATATCTTGCCGTTTTTGAGATATTAAGGCTCAAACTTGAGAGAGGGGGGGGGGGATGAAAAACAAAAAAAAAGATCACAACTTGTTTAAATTTCAGTTTTTTGTTAGAGGAATGAATACTTACTTAAAAATGATTTTTTTGAAAGTATTCTTCTGGAAAGTAAAAGTGTAGGCCCAGTACTTGTAAAGTTCTGGAGATATCTTTCTTTTCACATTGCAATCCTCATAAGTTCCTATCTAAGCAACTGGTTATACCAAGGCGTTAAAAAAATTGGAGAATATATTAGAGATGATTTTTGTTTTGACATTTAATTAAAAAAGGGATAATGGGGCTGTCGAAAAGCCTTTACTTTTTGTTGAAAACAACAAAAGTTCTAGTTTTCTTCGCTTTTCTTTTCAGTCAATTAATAGCTGATTTGCATGTTTAGTAAAACTGTGTAAGAAGACTATACAGGGGTATTTTTATTCCACATTCTTGATATACACACCAGTACTTATATTGCTCTATTCTGACTTTAGGTCCAGAAATTCTTCCCATACACTACTACCCACACAGGGAGGGAAAGTCAGTCACAGGGGGCCATTTCTATAGGGGCTGCCTCAGCCCGAACCTTAATGGATTTTACATCTATGGAGACTTCATGAATGGGTAAAGATATTTTGATTAAATAAATTAAAAAATCAACCAATTGACATTAAAGATGAGAAAACAAAAACTACTGACAAAAATCCATGTAATTAAAAATGTCATTGATAAGAGTCTTTTTACAATATTTCATCAAAAGAATTAAAATTTCTGTGTATTGATATATTCTAATCTCTAGGGTTAAGATAATTCATCTTTCAGACAATTTCTTATCTTTATAATGATACTAGTAATTTAATTTTTAGACGACTGTTTCGCCTGCTTTATGATCGTCAGAGCAATTCATGGGACAACAAGGAATTAAATATGTGTGGTCCAGAGATGTGTACTCCACCTCTTATTAATTCCTACGAGCCCCATATTCTGTCCTTCGGTGAGGATGAGGGAGGTATGTAAAAAATTATCAGCCAATGTATTGTATCTATACTACCTAATCTATATATTAGTTCACTGAAAAAAATGAAGAAAAAAAATCTTTAAAAAATGAAATTAAGATTTTTAAAATCTGCAGCTCCTGTACAGCTCTGAATAACAATATTGCTTGCATAACTTGCCGTAAATAACCATATGTTTTTCCATATTGACATATTAAATAATTCATTTTTTACGGGAAAATCGGTGAAACAGATAGAGGGCACATGTGTTATAAGGAATTAAAAAAACGCTACTCTTCCTTTGTAATGAAGCGTATCATTTAGCCATACCACTGCGTTGTTTTGATCTTGATGCCTGTAATTTGATCTCATTTAGAAGTGTACAGCTGATGCGTTGTTTCTTGCTCTTTAACAGGGGAAATATACATGCTTTCAACTGCACGAGCCAGCTCAGGTGATTCCAGTGGAAAAGTCTACAGAATTGTGGACCCAGCGAGGTATTCATGTCTAAGAGATTTAGGCATACTAAACCAATGTTTTAATTAAAATTTATAAACATATTTCTTGTGTTCTATATATTTCATGCTCTGCTCATTGCTTTTTACCCATTGCTTGGCTTGCTTCAGCTTACAATGATAAATTGATTACCAATATTTGTCTTTGTTGGCAACCCTAACTGCAAACCTGCTTTTGTTTTTAAATGATTGCAATTCATTATGTGCAGAAACATTAATTTTTTATTCATACATGTCTCATGTATATAAATCTGCTATACTGTGGATTCTTCTGCAAGCTTTACAGTGTAATTTAGAATTTGCGTGTTAAATCAGTCCAAAACTAGCGCACGTTTTTGTGCGCAATAAATATACAATTTTTTCAATGGGTGGCACTATAGCTCCCAGGTTGTCCATCCAAATTTTTTCAGACCAGGAGCTACAGACCTAGTATATGTATCAAATATGCCTACATAATTTTGATTTTTGAAAAATTTGATTATAGGCACAGATATGTACTAAAGAGATACATGTATTTTGTACCCAATTTAGTTTTTTGGCACAGATGTAGACACATTTAGGTACATTATACATATATCTACCAGTATTGGGCATATTCAGAGTTTCTTACATTATCTTAGAAAGGACTATGTGCAGTATTATGCATTTTTTGCCCCCAAAATTAAAGATTTATAAAGAGCTTTAATTATAAGGTGGAAGATACTTGAAATCAAATTGAAAATAAATGTGCAAACGGTTTTCACCACAGTGACATCATAATGTAGAAATGGCGTCATGAGGATAATTTTATTTTGTCATGTTTTGTAGCAAAATACGGGTGTTTTCCGATGGTTTTCTGACTGGGAAACATCGAGCACAGGCTTGCTCAAGTACCATTTTTTAGTATGATGTGTATAATCATATGAATAAAAACATGTTAAATTCGTACTTGAGCAGACCTGCGTTCTATACATCCGAATGTAAAATATAAAGGAAAAATGACAATATTTTCATTTGTTTGCAACTTTACGGGAATTGTGTCATTTATGTGACATCATAGATAAACAGAGAATGAGCAATTGTGACTAAAATCATGTTTAAAGTGATAGGTATCCTCTGTACTATGATTTATAAAGATTTGATTTTTAAATGAGGGTATTTAAAAATTAGTTAAAATTAGGGTAGATAAAAAAAAATTCAACCCAATTTTTTCCCACTGAGCTAAAAGGATACAGCCATTTATATGCAACAAAAAATTGCAATTTATTACGCAAAAAAATCATGTGCTAGTTTTGGCCCAATATCCCTAATTTCCAAACATATCAAGAAAAAACATTTATATCAATGAATTCTACAAATGTTGTCCATTCACTTGCCTCAGAAATGGGTTTTGAAACATCCTAACCACCCCCTGTAGAATGATTTTGATTACTAGTAAAAATTGTGACTGCTGATTGACTCATAAATTTAGCACAATTTTATTTCCCTACATAGTAGGAATATTACAAATTCAACTCTTTTTTTAAAACATATACAGAGCTGTACTTTTATTTTCTAATTAAGTACTAGACACTATTTCTACATTGAGCATAGAAATTGGCTAATGAGGGGTTTTATCATTATACATGTATAATATTGATTTTTATGTGCTTTAAGTACAGTGTAAATCGTCTCAAAAATTGTTTGATTTAGAAATTGCAGTGAAAACAGCGTGATGTTCAGTTTATTAATAAAAAAATAGGCATGAGATTTTCTAAACTAAAATATAGGTACATTTTATTATCAGCCTTGGCTTCTATTTAAGGAATAAGAAATCATTGTTTGAGTTTTTTGAGGTGATAATTCAGGTGGGGGCATGATCAAATCCAATAAGGCCCGAAGGGATTTATGGTATGGATTTGATCACACCCCGACCTAAATTATCACCTCATAATATTTAAAGAATGATTTCTTGCTAATTTTCAGCAACTGTACGATTAAATATTTGAATATATGAAATCCCAATTGTGCCCCAAATATACTTCATTTGATTTTATTGGAATATATAGTACAATATTAATACATAGTGTTATCACAGGCAAAGAAACTGAATAATGTAAATATAAAGAGAAAAATCAAAAATGTTAATATGAAATTAATCAGTTATCAGGACTTGCTGTGAAACCTTTTAGTGCCTTCTTGAATAATTTGTTGCATTGCATCATTCAATGATATTGACAATATTTTTTTAAGACAGTCAATCTTTTCAAGATATAAACCTTTTGAAATGGAATTTAAACGGTTTGAAAGCTTTTAAATGTATTCCCTCAACCAGACATGCACCTTGCCTTTGGTCAATATCTATTGAAGAAATGATCATGTCAAGGCCATTGTTTTGCCATTCAGCAAGGTCATTAACTCAATGTCCTCAACTTCACCTGCATATAAACCATTTTGGCTTTCTCCCGTACATCTGTGTGTGATCATTCTGACATCAAAAGGAGATATCTGGAAAGTTGTGAAGAAATTGGTAGAGATATATGTATAAGAAAAAAAAATAGAGATATAAAAAATCTATACGCTTCTCAATTGTTATCATGTAGATTCTGCAACAAATATACCCAGAAATGAAAGCGTGCCAGCTAGTTTTCATGTCAATCATTTCCTTCTGTTTGACATTAGCTTGTGTTGATTGCAGTATCTAGACAGATTGATCGCATTCGATCATCAGATGGACCTGCAACACCTGGGCAATAGAAATGCAGATCATGTTATTGATATGTGCAATAAATCAACATAAATATTATTTTCATAACACACATCGATTGTCTGAGACAATGCCATGAATATCTCTACCACATGTTTTGTTGAGAATAAAGATATAAAGCAAATTATTCCAGGAGCCATTATTTCTTGATCTTTCCTTCAGTGAGGTTCATGACCTTTTTGATATGTAGATGTGACAATAAAAGGTTGGGTTTGATTGGTAGTCGGGTTTCACATTTTGTAAATATTGATTTAGTTATTGAACGTCTGTTGGTGTTATTACGTTATTAAGTGCAGTCTTGTATGCGGTGTAATATTGCTATTTTATTTTCTCACGCACAACAGTATATTACAGATGGTCACACACATTGGTTTTATAGTGGTGTTTATATATAGATTTTTTATTGGCTCATTTGTTATATTACCAAAATGAATTAAGATTCTGATTCCCTATGAAGTTAATGCAGGTTTTATTATACCTGTATATTGTTTCTCTGATCTATCCTGTCATGAATAGCAATAGTGGCCATTTCATTTGCCTCTGGAAGCTTACAGTTTTTCACACCCAGAGGAAAAACTTTGACCATGAGCAAATGTTTCCGGTTCAGTAACACTAAAACAAAATATCCATTTAAAGGTTACCGAACAATAGTGGTATATTGGTTTGATTATTCATCTGTAGTCAGAAAACTGAATCCGACAGGTGCAGGTGTACTGGGTATTAAGAATTTGCTAGTAGAAAGGAGACAAATTTCTATACATGTATTATAGCTACAGTGCAAAGAAGAATTTATGAATGATATTTGGAGGGTAATAATTTTGCAGATCTGCTACTCTGTAAAAGTAGCAATATTTGTGTTTAGCTGCATACTTAAGCAGCTAAGAAAAAGAAGTTTAATTGTATACTCAGTTGGATAAAATTTATGTTTCTTTCAATTCATACACCAGTACATTGAATACAAATTAGGGGGTAGAGGATATTTGTTTTGAGACTACTGTAGATTCCTAATTAAACGTGAGGAATTAATACAAATTGATATTTTGTTCTGATACAAAACAGTGGACTCGCGGAATTAAGTACTCGCGTAAAATAAGGATAATATAATACAGTATAAAAAACAAATTGAATGCAAAGTACACAAACAACAATGCAGGTATTTTCTTTCAAGAACAATGAATTTTTATTCATTAATTATATAATTGAACAGGAGAGGAAACCCGGTTCAGTGTGACTTGGCGAAACGGACAGGTCCTCTCCCAACACTACCTACAACGAGGCCTCCCCCTGACACCTGGCCTACCACTATAATCTACCCTACCACCAAGTTCTCCAGTATTTCGGCGGCAGCCCCAACCACCGCCAAGCCAGCGGCGGGGAAAGTCGGTATGTTACGGCATGTGTGGGGCACTGCTGTAGCTCTTGTGATGGCTTACTGGCTAGGCTTTTGATGAACCATTTAGTCTACTAATGTTTATTGATGTTACCACGATAACAATTTTTGGGTTTTTATTTAGTTTTTATAGTATTAGGAGGCTAGGTTGTAGGAAGAGATTTTTTAGTAGTGATGATAGTATTAGATCAGTATTTTATAGGTTTATTTGTTTGTACTTTGTCTTGTATAGGTTGAAAAAGAAATCCAAATATTTGCCACCATTGATAAGTTGAATTTGTTGAATACGCAGCACAGTTAAGGCTGTCAATAAACTCCGTTCAGACAAAAAGTACGGGAAATGTGCATTATGACATCACAGTATATTACAAACCTCGAAAGTACTTATTAATCTATTTATTAGTAAAATTAACTTATATTAATCTTTTAATTAAAAACAACAAATGCTATTACTTACAATTTTGATGTCCGTTATATCGTAAACACTGAAAAATAAGCGAGATGTCGTTCTCGCTGTACTACAAAATATGACGTCATATGCTTCAAAATGACGCATTAAGTTAAATCATTGAAGGCTATCGTGCAGTTTTATAGCGAAGAAAAATAAATGTCATACATTAACGGAAAAGTATAAATGAATATTTTGTTTAAAATTATTATTAGTAGAATGCTACTTATATAGTCTTATTTTCATTTTGTTAAAAGTATGCATCGTATAAAGAAGCCACCTCGGTTTTGTATAAAATATCGTATATCTAAAATCTGAGTACCTAAATAAATCACTTAATTGCAAGGGCATACACTTACCTGATCCCGACAAACTTTTACATGTAAATTTGAAATATGCTATGTAACTTAAAAACTTCTACGATCCTTGTAAAATCTTACAAATTAATTATTTTTTAATGAAATTAACCCTGTGACCTTCAAAATTATTCAACATATGCATTATAAATTACGGTTTCTACAAATAAATACTCTTATCTTAAAAAGTTCGCACCGTTTTTCAAAATCTACGATATAACATTAAGTTATTTCATAATTCAGTTGTGAATTTTGACATGATTATGCCCTTGCAATATTGAATTTTTTAAATGACCTCAAAACCACAAATACATCTGCTTGTACCATGCGACTGCCATATCACGTGACCAATATGAACATAAAATATTGTACTGTTATATATATATTTTAGAAATATATTGCATTTGAGTGACTGTTATTGATTTTAAAAAGGACATGCCAGTTTAACTAAAGTATACGTGTTTTCATCACAAAAATTTGCCCATATTTTTATTGACCGCCTTAACTGTACTGCGTACTCTGTACCATGGAAACTCCGTCCTGAAGTTTTAGATTAAATCTACTTTTTGAACTATTACTTGAAGAAGTACATGTAATGATTTTCTAGTACCTGTAGCTATTTACTGGTACATCTACTCGACACCCACCTTAAATGATAATCATCTCAGAACTAATAGTGTTTAACTAGAATCATATTTAATATATGAAAATTAACCAGAAATCTCAGGTTTCTATTTGATTTCAATATCCATAATGTGGTATACTATTAATGGTGTTGTTTTTTTTTTATATCCATATAGAGTTTCTACGCAATCATATATTTGATTAAATTTAATCTTAGAACCATCAACTACTTTTTGGCAAGTGGCAGTTCAAAATTTACCCAAATTATTTTAAAAATAGTCAATTCAGCTAGGTTACTTGCATTGGTTAATCTCTTTAAAATTCATTTTTACATAAAATTGCATAAATAGATTTGACTTACAAGATAATTTATATTTGCTGGATTTTTTATGTATGTGCGAGAGAGAGAGAGAGAGAGAGAGAGAGAGAGAGAGAGAGAGAGAGAGAGAGAGAGAGAGAGAAAGGGTCTACAAGATTTTCATTTTGAGATTTTGAGATGGTGACTAACTGGAATGCCTGTTGACTGTGTATAGTACCCAGTATTTTTGAAGGCATTTTACAATTGTAAACACTGTTGATGTGCAAAGATATTTACACCTTGCATTTGATTGTGCTTATTGTATTCAAAAGAACTTTTCAGGATGACAAGAAATTGTTTTATTAATTTGCTAGATTTATGATTTCTTCCTTAACAAAACAATTTAGCCAGATAGATATGCCAATTATACAAATTTTGAATTTCTAAATAAAATGTCATATTTTTTAATGTTTTATTGTAGGGAGTAGAATGGGGTTGCATGTGAATAAAGATTTTAGTTTATTTTTTCCATTAAATTCTCTTTTTTTTATTCTTCTCATTTTGATAAATATAAAGATTACAATTACTGGTATTATTACATGTAAGTATTTTTTTCTTTACTTTGGTGAGGGTTAGTAATTCAAAAAGAAATTAACCAATCAGTTTAAAGTTTATTTATGAATGGATTGGTACAGATAGTAAGGCATGTTGGATCTGTAAAAGAGGATGATTTTACTAACCACCGTAAATATACCCATAAATAAAAGGGTCAGAAAAGGTTAAAAAATGATTACTCACAAGTCATGTCTGTGTTAAATGAACACTTTTTGGTTTAATTTTGATAAAACATTTGTATACTTTACAGAAACATGTAGACATATATATTGAAAAAGAAACCAGGTCCTGGTATTTACATGTACATGTACTTGCATAATACAATGATAAAACAATATGTTATTTGAACTAGAATGACAAGAGATCTTTTGATAGCACCTTTTATTGTAAAACATTTTTTTATGTATTGAATGAATTACTATTCAATCTTTTGTATATACTTTTTAAAGTGCTATGAACCATGGTGCCATATTGAACAAATTTTATTGTATATTTTACTTCAATATTTTATATACAAAAATATACCTTTGTATCAGTATTACCTTTAAGTGTAAAACTTTTTTTACTTTGATAATATTCACAATGTATTATTTCAATTTTTTTATTTGTGCCCCTAACTTCCTCAGAAATCCATGGCCATGAGCTTACAGATATGCAAGACTGGCCATGGGTTTCTAAGTATGCCTCCAAAAAAGTTAAATGTTTTCTCAATCAATATTACATAATATGATTTAGTTTTTTGTTGAGCAACTACAATAAAATAAAAAAAAGTCCACTTTTTGTTTATTACAGCCATCTTTTCACATATTCCTCTTTATTAGAGTAAGGCAGTTACTAGTATTGTGTGCAGATGTTGGTTGGTTAGGTGACCTTAAGCTGCCGAACCAATATCTTGACATATCCACATTGTTTGTTTTTTCTGTCATCAATCAATCTTTATACACAGATTGGTAGATGACCCTTATTGATTTCTAGGTTCAAAGGTCAAAGGTGACCAGTTTGTGACTTAAAGTAACCCACTCATTTCAAATGCCTTGCTAACATCTTGTTTGCATTAGCTAGACCGTTGTTTGGAATGCACAGCTAGCCTCACATAAGCTTTATTACTGTGCTTCATTTAAAGTAACATGAAGATTCATAATTTTCAGTAAACTTTATTGTTCCCTAACTTTACATATAAAATAGCCCTGATGAGCAGATGACCCCTAATAATATTCAGGTCAAATGTCATCAGGTTTACTGGTATTGCCATAACAATAGAATTTATACCATTTATAAACAATAATTGTTTAAGAAAATTATCAAAATGGATTATGGTGTATCTAATTAAAGGGCAATAACAAATACCTACAATATACTCAGGATAAAAACTCCATTAGTGGCTTTTGTCATACCAGTATGTGCAAATATAAATACCTAGAATCTAACGTTTTGCGAAGTTACTTGTATACCCTTTGTTTATACGGAGAGCAAATGTAGATGGGACACCATTGGCTATTTATCTTTAGTCACAGTAGACATGCATGCTTAATACAGGCTTATGTATCTAACAGGTATGTTTGAATGGCTGATCAACAAGGTCAAGGACTTCTTGTTCCTGACTTTTTACAATCGCGGGTAAGTCCATGTATTACACATTGCATGGGAGCAACTTCTAGGAAGGGGTGAGGTTGATGTTTTCCTCAATTACTTAGCAATAATTTTTTTTACCGGACTCTGTGAATTACATTATGAATATCCTTTTTAAAAAATTTTGTAGTTCAATTTGATCAAAGATTTGTAAAGCATCAAGGTGTTGGAATTCTATGTAGCCATGGAATTATATATAGGGGTTTCCAGGAGGGGGGACGCTTGTTTTTATTTTTTTCTTTATCAATTTGGCAAACAATCTTGTTAATGTTTTTTACTTCTTTTTAAATTGATTGATCACAAATTTGTTACAATGTTTGGTTAAAGCATTACATGAGACTGCTGCAGAGATGACGTTAAGGTTGCACCACCTATCTGATACGGTAGATAACTATGTCAGATTTATCATGAGGAAACTAGAAGCTGTCAAGACTGACCTAGAAAATTTTGTGATGATATCAGAATTTTATGTCTGCTGTTTATATAATTCAAAAGCGAGTTTTTTTTTTATTTTATTGCAAAATTCGATACAACCACTAATCTTTAATTTTGACATACCCAATATCATATGTCTTAATATTCTAAAACACCCAGTCTGACAAATTGATATAAATAATTCCGATTAGGATTCATATGGACCCGATTTTGATATGTTTGGTTAACATTATGATGCCACCTATTTCTCTAAATAAAGTAAAGCTCACAAAATTAATGCTTAATTAGTGAAATTGACTGATTTATTAATTGGTTGTTTGATTGATTCATTGATGAATTGGCATTAGTGTACTGCCGACGGCCAATTTGGTGGATGTATCTTAGTTTAAAAATGAAAATGCGCGAATATGAAGGGATAAATGCTTATAGAAGGACGGACGCAAAAAGTCATTTTAGAACTTCAATGACGATTATTTTGAGGATTTGGTCCTTGCTCATAGTTTTGTAAAAGTAAATTAAAGGAAACGATTTTGATTTCTAAAATTTTACTATACAAACTTTTATCATATTTTTAAGTAGTTTAAAACTGGTTTTTTGGCAAACATATCTTTAGGCATTTGCGTCATCTTATTCGCCCATTCTCTTTAAATTTTAAATAGTTGTACGATGAATTATAGGAACTCAAGAGTTTGAATCTGCATGTCTGCATGCTAAACTATTTGATTGCAAACATAAAACTAAAATTTGCACTTCTGCTTTGTATTAAAAAATGTAATAAAATAAAAATGTATCATTCCTATGCAAAGAATCAAGTTGAATAACAATATGAATATATTTTCCCCCGCAGATCTACTATTCTTAGGATGTTTTACTCCTGTTTCCTGGATAATTATACATTAAAATCAACTTTACATTATAACAAAATTTCAAATATATGTGATCTTTTTTATCAATATTGATTAATACAGGTAAGAGGAGAAAGAAAAAACGGAAATCGAAGAAAAAGAAGAAAAGACGAAAGAATAAACGACGAAAGAAACACTTTCTTAATTTTATCGGCATCAAAATAAAATGGTGTTCTAAACGACCTGGAATGCGGTTGTGCAGAAACCACTTTAAAGCAAATTTCAAAGCGAATAAAACGAACTCTGAAAACTGATATGATTTCATGTTTACTACATTTTTTGTTCACCAAAATTAAAAAAACTGATATTCAGTTTTATATCATATCCTTTAATGTGAAACATTAGATTGAGCATGTTATAGTTTTTCTTGTAAAAATAATTTTGTTTGTTGGATCAAACAGATTAAATTGAGAATGAAAGGCGGGTATATACGTTTTAAATTTTATATGTTTTTGTTATTATTATTATAAATGTTTGAATTAAAATTGACCGAGTGCCGTATGTCTCTACAAGCTAGAAAATCGGCCCCTAGATTTTGAGGTCAACTTCAGAGAAATGACATGTAATTATAGCAAAATTACTTGCATATTAATTTCAGAAGTTATTATGATCTCTACATTTTCTATGTGAAAACTTGGAATCATCTTTTGCTCCTTTCTTAAACCAGGGCCCCTGCATTAAACTTCAATATATTTTTCTGCATAGATAGTATCTATCTTATATAGGATAAATTTAATATTGAATTTCAACTCCAACTTTGATGATGCTTTTAAATATTGTCAAACAAGATTGCTTCCCTGTCAATTTAAAAAAAAATTAGCCTTAGAACTCGTCTTCAAAAATATTTGTGTAAAGTTTACACCCCTTTACCAGATTTGGGCCCCTCTTTGACCCATCGAGATCTTGATCAAAGAATCCATTTCAAAGATTTTCTTTTTACATGTATTAATAAATGAGAATCATTAGTCACCTCCTTTTGGTCTTAACCTTTTTCTTGGTCCCTACAACGTACATCAAACCGAGTTTGAGTCGCAGTCAACCAAAAGTCGTCTGGTACCTGTACATGAACATGTATAAATTACATTTTTAAATATCGGTAACACAGGTTATTTTCATTACAATTACTAGTATCCCCTGAATAAACGTGAGAGCCCTTTACCTAATATGGCCTGTGCCACATTTGATTGGTTGTGGAGAGGAAGCTGTATAATTATTCAAGGAGGGAGGGGGTGCATTGTTTATATTAACATTCTGCTTTGAATATATTGATTCTACCTACTTAAAAGCCAGAGTTCAACATAGGACGACACGTTTACTCACCGATTTTTTTTTTTATATGTGTATATGTAATTCTCATCGATCAATTTCAAAACATTATATGATAAATTTTATCAAGATCCATTAAAAATACATCAAATATCCAAAACGTATCTACCGTGTTACCAAAGAGAAGCTTATACTTTCTTAAAACACTGCTGGGATGTCATTCCTTTGTTCCAGCAGTCTAAAATTTTACCTGTGCCAGTGCGATATAAGTGAGCTTCTTAATATCAGACTGTAACCAGTGGTTACAGTGTTGATATCCTTCAAAATCGGACTGTCTCTGGTAAATCAACAATATAATTCATTGGCAGTGTTTTTAAGTACGATATATGCCTCAAACACTTCTGCATGAACAATTTATCAGACAGTTCTCGGCCCTAATGGGCCTCAAAACTCGCTGATCTTTTTTCATACAGAATTGTTTTCGGCATCTATCCATAACTTATTGCACAGTCATTAAATTGGGCAAAAAGTTCCATAATAAGGTATTAATAGATTTAGAATTTGAAAAAATTAAGACAGAAATTAATTTCTAGTGACCATGGTAACACATTGAACGTGAACATTTCTGAATTTGATTTGAACATTATATAAATAGTGCCTGTTTGGGAGGGTAACAGTTGAATTTGACACCCCGAGGAAACCATTGTCAACCTCCGCTTCACGTCGGTTGACAATGGTTTCCTCGGGGTGTCAATTTCAACTGTTATCCTCCCAAACAGGCACTATTTATTTTATTATACTGAATGTCTTAATTTTACAGAATTTTTATATTGCTTTTATATAGAAATGACGTGAATTCTACGGCGAACCGTACGCGCATAATTTACGCGCATGTAACAATTCTTTGTGATACCCGTTGCTAAGTGTGTTGCTAACGCTGAGGATAATAGAACGGATTATAAACTGCATCTAAACCTATCAGATTTCAGTATTTAACATGAAAGTAAATTTTATTGTGTAATTATACAATCAAATCAAATAAACATGAAAACTGCCGTTGATGAAAGGGTGTGTTGCTTTTTATGAATTAAAGTCTATTAAAATGAAAGGTGACAAAATTTGATCGTACAAAATGTAATTAAAAACGTTTGGAAAATCAAGATTTGAACCGTACATAAAAATAATGATCCGTGAGCCACAGAATTCAAAAGATACACCTTTTGTTGCATGCTACAGCTGTACATGTGTTTCCTTGCTCCCTCGTATAACCCGCTGTAAATACACTGTTATGAACATTGGTCGATTTAGAAAACCTTGAACTTGCACTCAGGTTGAATTGAACCTTGAAGCAAAAAATATCAGAACTACAGATAATTTCACATATTCATGATCCGTTATGATAATTCGACGATGATCCTTTTAGCCCAATTATTCCGTGCTTTTTTTGCTATTGCTTCAAGACCGGAAATATTTTCTCTGATGATTTATGCCAAGATGCATCAAATAGCTTGGGGTTGTAAATAAAGGAGGTTTGAAAACCACCTTTTGAAGTTATGGAATGCTGGCGGGGTCCAGTGCATGAAAACGCGAAAAAAGCAATCGTTCCCCGGCATTTGAACTTTGCAGGTGCACGTGTAGATTGCTGCTTGTTTGCTTCAACCTCGAATTTAAGCTCCTGGGAAATATATAAACTGACATGCAGCATGTACTGAGTTAATCCAAAATAAAACAACTACCAGTACATATCACTATATCAAAATTCAAATCAACCTTACCATCAATGAATTGCATTGTACAAGTATGATTTGAAGGCTTCAGTACAAATATATTACTCATATTTTTCAAAAGGAAAACCATAAATACGTCAAAAGACTTGATGGAAAATTACATGCCGGAAAGGGGGTACTACTGCACTTGTTTCTACGGTTGTGCCAGCTAGGGTCAAATCTTAATATTTGTGATACAGTTTGAATGAGTATATCCTTGTTAGCGACTGTTAGATTATGTCTGTTTGGTATATTTCAATTTTTTCCAATGTTTGCAAAAAAATAACTTGTAAAACTTTATCTAACAATATTCTTTAACAATATGGGTATACATGTTCAAGAGACTATCAAATAAAAACTAACTGGTCAATTTTGATAAACTATGTATTTTTTGGTAACAAAATATATATATAAATCTTAATAAATGTCAAATAAAAAAGCATGTTAACTGCATAATTTTTTGACAAATTTCCAAAAATATGAATTTTAAAGTTTTTTTTAACGTTGTGTGAAGAATAAATGCTATATTTTTTGGTATATTTTCTTTAGAAAATCGATAAGACTTTTCATTTAACGACTATCATAAGATTTTCTTAAATCATAACCTAAAATAATTTAGTTTGGTGCATAATTAAAAAAAATTAAGATATCATGTTTCATTGTGTTAAGATTTGGCTGTTGAATTTTTGGACCTTGTAATCTGAACTCACTGTATGAAAACAAACGTGCAAAGGTGTAAATAGTTCGGCCTCTGCAGTAAGCTTATAAGTTGTTTTAGCTGTTCAAATTAAAAAAAAGGTTGGTTTGCCACAAACGTTGAAAGGGGCATGGTCAGGGTTTTGGTCAAATTCTACTTTTCTGATTTTATTATTTACAAAGCTTAAGGAATTCATTTCTAATGATCAAATGGAATGTGAGGGTCAGTCGTTGAATCATAAGCAAGATACAGGACTCACAATTCTTTGTCATGTAAACAAGACTCGTGCCCTGTTTTTGTTTACATATGTTCAATATACCAGTAAAAAACTTTTTTAAGCTGATTTGTCTATGTTCTTATTAATTTTAAGCATAAATAGACAGTTCCTAACGTTATACACATACATTTTAGATCTTAAATTGGAATTCTCACATTAACATTCAAAATGTAAACAAAAGCTTTGTTTACACAGCAAAGAATTGTAAGCTCTGTAACTCCCTTGCTGCTCAACAAATGACACCAAATTTGTGTTGTTTATTATCAATGCCTTACTAAAGTATGCCCCTTTAAAATAATGGGTCTACCTTAATCTCTTCTTTCGTTTGTGAAAAGCGTACTACATTCATCATAATTATACAACTAGATAATTCTACAAAAAGTATTGTCAATCAGCAAATTTCTTTCTTTGCCTTTAGACAAAAATATAATTTGATTTAAAAATCTATCAAGGAAAGCTATCAAGGTAGCTCACTGCACATGAAATAGTTTCTCAAATCGACAGATAATTACTAGATTATGATAGATAGATGCAAAAGACGTTTAACTTGTATGTAATTCCATAGTCGAAAAATATGCACTTTTGGACAAAAAGTTAATCTAAGTTTTAAAAGTTTAATTTAGTAAATATGAACAAAAATAAAACTCATGATCTGCGATTCACAAGCCCGATATTTTAACCACTAAGCCATTTAAACAATAAAATGCTTTCTTTGGTAATTCAAGCGGGATATGAAAGCGGCGACATTGCAGGAAAAAATCATAACCCGCATGAATCGTCAAAGAAAGCATCACATTGTTTATATTTATATCTTTCTTTTTAAAATTAATAAATTGATTGTAAAAAGTAAGTTAAGATCACTAAAGTACTGTATGTTCATCAGTACGTTAGCTAAAAGAAACAGCCAAATCGTGTTCTATGGGAATTTAAGTTTGACATCATCATGATTGTTTCGCGCAGTCCGTGCTTTTTCTTAGGTCGCGATACGTTTCAACCAATCGAAAAATTAGGCGCGTAGATGTTTCTATAGAGCTATGAATTAACTATAAGTTTCCGTAAAAAATAGAGAGAATCATATTTGGTAGATGTAAATGTACATGTATATGACGATATTCAATCAAATCGATTGATACAAACAATTTAATAGCACATTACGATCGCCATCTTGTGTCGTTGTGTCTTGATGTAGTGAGGTATCTAAAGCATTGTCAGAGTTCGGGTCCCCCCCCCCCCCCCCACACCACCACCCACCATACTGAATAAATGTATTTGCAACAGGTACCTGACGTTATATATTTTTCTCATTAAAAATATATATCCTTTACCTAGATGAACTAGGTAAAGGGTATTCAATTCTTATTATGAGAAAAATATATTACGTCACATGCCTGTGGTACTTGCTTACGTTAGTGGAGTGGTACGTACATGTAATTTAATGCAAAGACAATCTCATTTTGTTACTTTCACTGAACTGCCACTTCTTAATTACCCTAGATTAAGACATCATTCTGTCAAATTGTCCCACAATAAACTCCAAATGTTACACTATAAACTGTTGAATCTACCCCCGGTGCACCCACGACCTCAAATTAGTACCGGTATCCACCAGACCATCAATATCAATGACCGGAAGTGACATCCGTTATGTCAGTGGATGGCTTTGTCTGGTATCCAGCCACCCAAAATGAACTCTGGTAGTTTCCGGTCAGGAGAATATTCCTTCAATTGATATTGATTGAGGATCTTCTAATGACTTATAGCAAAATTCCGACTGTACCCACATGCTCTCCAACTTAAGAAAAAATAACGAAGAGTCAATATTTTTTAAATACATGTGGCGTTTTCTTGGTGGTTTTTTTTTCAGCAGTGTTGTGGCTTTAGATGTTTCTATAAGTTGATCCCACCTCTGTGAGATTAACCACCTTTAGAAAGTGTAGAAAAATGTCGAAGTGCCATTGTAAACGAGGAACTTTAAGAAGGTCCAAACAGATCCTAGTCGAAATCTGCCGTTATAATTTTTATCAGGACCCAGATGCTAAAAGTATCTAATACAGGTCTTGTCAAGAAAAAGGTGATGAAGTACAACACTTAAACTGATTTGTTGACCAAAGAAAAAAAAAAGGAAGAATGAAAAGGAAAACGTTATAATCAAAATATAATACCAGAGTATATTAATCATTTACAGTTTGCATAACCGTTTTCCGTAGGTAGGCAATTGCAGAACCTGGCCATAAGTTTGTCATAAAAATGGCGGTCGAAATATTAAGTTTGTCAGAGCAGAATTTCATTTCTTTCGTGTTGAAAAGAATCTATTTATTTAAATACTTTAATATTTCTCATGTAAGAATACGTTTATGAAAGTATTATGAACTGTGATTCGTTAATTTAAAAAATATGTCGTGTCGTGTACTAGTATTCATATTATGAATAAACGTTCGCAATAATTACACTCTATTAAGATGGGACCTTAATTGGAATACAATGATCTGAGAGAGAGAGAGAGAGAGAGAGAGAGAGAGAGAGAGAGAGAGAGTTTAGTTAATGCATTGGATGGTATGCTGACCTTTTCCAAATTGGTGTCCTGCCTTTTATAGATAAAATGCTTGTGCGATTATAACATCATCAAATATTTACAGTAGAAAGATTATATTGAACTCTTAACAGACAATGACAAATTTAGATACTTGTTAGATTACATTAAATTCGAATGCAACATCTAGGAGTTTACGATATTAAGACAGATGAGAAAAAAAAACGATGGAACATGTTAAATAGTATAAAATTTGCGGCCCACGTAGTTTTTCGTAAAAATACGCCAACATTGTTAGTTTCATAACCATTAAAACATTGGTTTCTAACCTGGTTTTATCTTTGCGGAGGTCCAATTTCTTGCTCTTTGTGAACATTCTAGCTATTCCTACGCATATATTTTAATTATTGCTACGAAGTTTGAAAATATATTTACAACCGTGCTATTTTTGTTCTTCAATTAGAACCATTATAACAGGAGCTTGGACTTTGGGTAGTTGTGTCAAACAGCAATGTGACGAATGCCTGTCTATTTCATTGCTGCCCACTCAGTGAAAGCTAATTGAAGTCAACACGATTTGTCTGGCTTTTGAGCTAAGACTAACCAATCGGTGCATATTTCACTTGAACCCAGCGTCATTTTTAACATGTTTTGACGCAAGAAATGGTAGCTACGTCCTACGGAAAGTCCAAGGCCTTGTTAAAATGGTTCTAATTAGCTCTAAAATGTAAGCCATTTTATTTGTCCCTCGTCTACTGAAAACAAGGGGAGTGAACAAATTTTTACTAATATATGGAACATCGTGCAATATTATTCAAACGATCTTACTCTTACAATGCAGAGCATTGCCAAAAATATGAATAACATTATTTTTATTATTGAAGATTTGCTACATAGATTTCACTCACTGTTGCCGTAATCATGGATGATACACAGCAGACACGGTAGGCCTATATATCAATGATTCTGTTTAAACATGTCGTCGTGAGGTGAAGAAAAAAACGATAATTCACTTCCTGTGTCACGGAAGTTGCGGCATACGTGCAAAATTACCGTTATAAAGAACCGGCTATCATGTTTGCTTCTGACTGTAAACCCAATTAGCAAATTAAATGGCATTCGTGTATACAGTTTTAACATGCGTGAGGTGAATTTGATAGTTATCATGTTTATATTACGACAAAAAGGCATGGCACAAGTTAGTTGTAAACATGTTATCAGGACTCAAAAAAGGAGATTTTTCTCTGTTAATTAACTTGTAAATTCTGCAAAGAAAATGGAATGTCTCTTTATTATAGCTTTACACTTTTAAAAGATTGTGTACTCATACAACAGATTTTTCCTGTAGAAAAAGAGAAGCGTTGCGGCTTAGCTACCAAGGGTTAATTTGATCCTGAGTAATAGTTTTTGTCTTCGTATTGAAGAAAAATAGGTTAAAGTGAAAGAGCGCTGCGGCATTACGCCATCCAAAACTCGGATAAAAGAAATAGTTTCAAAAAGAACTGATTGGCCAAAGTGCTTGTCGTCAAATCGCTGAAGAGGCCAAAGCAGCTTCATTAAAAACTCCACGTTACGTTAACGTGTCTCCGGGATACGCACGCGGACTTAAGTGCGTTCCTCTGTTTCTTCAATGTGCTCCGGATGTACAATATAAGCAGTCATCTAATATAAAAGCATTGATTATTACATTCAGAAATGACTTAATGCTCAGGCTTTTGGCATCTAGATGTGCAGCGGGTCCTTTGACATCGAGATAAGTCATCGCGAGCCAAGAGGCAAATGGGCGTTATCAACGGAAAGCGACGCACGCGCGATCAGCGCTGACCACATGTCGCTGTTTAGATACATTTGATAGGGAAGCAAACAGGCGCTCAATGATGACTTCGTTTGCAATTAGCATCACTGTCGATGATCAAACCTTTTGCAAGTTACCTCTGCGTTAAATACCGTCATTAATTAAGAGGCTGACCCGATACCCGAAGTATGTGGAATAGTACCTGGATGGAGAACTTATGATAGTGCTCTCGATACCTGTGTCCCATTGAGATGGGTAATACTAACACTGTCGCCGATACAAAAAAGGACACTTTGGCCGCCCACCTGAGCACACGGCAGCGACTACTTGTCCAAGACACCTTGGAACTGATGAAAGACGACCTCTCAGATCTCGGGATCATCGTGTTCAAAAGGTAAGCTCCATTAAAGCCATAGTCTCAAGCCACGGTCCGGAGTAGCTCTCGTACATGTTGGCAGTGGGTTGGGACGATGCATATTACTAAGATCAGCACCCTTAAGCATGTATGTAAAAGGTTATACCCAGTCGTGTTGTAATTTTCTAAGATAGTAGGTTTACCTTTAGCGTTCCGTTTAAGTGAACAAAATAATCTATTTCTTACCCGAAGAAAACTTGTGCGTGTATGTATTATGTGCAATCATAATCAAATCAAATTGATAATTTATTTAAATTTATCGGCGTGTAGAGTAATAGATAACGATCTGTTTACGATAACAAAAGGTTTTTTTTTTTACATTTTATATATTTTGCATTGAAAACGTATATGTACAATAAAGGTGAATATCAATAATTTCCAATGAGCAACTCGAACAAATCTCAGAAATTTATTTATTTATTTATTTATTTATTTAAATACTGTGTATAGATATATATATAATACTAGTACTTGTATATAGATTAACTTAATATATTGTATGATGTTATATTACTAATATATTTTTGATATGTATGTGTTTACAATCTCTGAAAAGAGGAAATAAAGAATGAAAATTGGCATTTATCATTTGTATTGAGATGTTTAAGTTTTTAGAGGTATACGTTTCATATATTTTTTTTTTAAATGAAATAAAAACGAATGGAGAAATCACATTTCTTTATAATGTTTTAAGGCAAGAAAAAATATAAAAGAATAAAAAACAATTAAATCCAGAAACACAGGAATTTTATCGACAAAATGATTACGCAAAATAAAATAGAGAATTGTTGCACGCAACATAAAAAGAAGCAAGCAAGGCGTTTTATTGCGATCTTAGCTTAACAGTGTGTGGTACTGTCTCTGGGATAATCCAGATTGTTTGCAAACATGCACAGATCGGAATTCCTATTTACACCGGTAAAATAATTCAAGACAGAGGCAGAGAAGGCAAGACATTGTTGATACGATAATTAAAATCAGGACAAAACTCCCTCTTAATCACGTGTACGATTGTTTCATCCACCAAGCAATGACCTTTCTCGTCTTTCGATTTCGTCCGCAGTATTAATCATTTACTCGTACTAAAAGCCGCGGAACAATAGGTTGGTGATATGCCATTTACATGTGCACCGTAGGCGTTTGAACTAGAATCAAACGATTTCACATAACTAATAACATATTTTACACCAATTGAATCCCTCAGTCAAATGGAGATTCTCTCCTCCGGACGCTGTATTGGAATTCGTTGGATGTGCGCGGCGGCGATCCGTTGTCCATAGTATGCGTCCGATAGACAGATAGATAATGTCGGTACTGGTTTCTCGTGTAATGGCTCTTGGTCAATAAACGCACAAATTATCATAGCATGCACCGCATTTTTCGAGAGAATAGATTTTATACGTGCACAATATGTTACCTGCATCTGTAGATATTCTAGATACTACATTTCAACTGCCAGCCCTCTAATTACTCACAAATCATGAAAATGTATATCATGTTTCCAATATTTTAGCACTACTCGGACATTTGATACGCAATCAAAAAGAAACCTTTTTCAGTATCCTTTTGAAAAATCATGTTTTACGATTTGGTTTTTTTTTCTCTATTGTTTTGTAATTCTTGTAATACTGTAACTGATTTTTTGAAGATCAGTGTATGTATTTCCAAAACACATTATAACGCGAATAAAGGCATTATAACGCCATTCCAAAAGGTGTCATAACGCTTTTCAAAAAGTCGTTGTAACTTTTCAGAAAGGCGTAATATTGCACAAAAAGGCAACAACAAAAAACCGGCTTTTCATAATGCATTTAAAAAACGTAAATACTAGTATATCCATAGTAACGCTTTTCCAAAAGGCAACTTGACGCAATAAGAAAAAGAAGGCGTAAAAACGCCTTTCCCGAAACATGTGCACGAGGACAGGGCCGACCCCTTCCACCCCCCACCCCCTAGTATAAACTCCAGGGATTTTACTCTTTTATTATTAAATTATCCTTTTATGACATATTTTTAATCTAATTTTATACATCCATTGCACAAAATTACTTAAAACAAAAATTTAAAAAAAAAATCAGTCCCTCTATATAAATCTTAATGCAAAAGCCAGGTTTTTATATCTATTTCACAATCTAAAGCATACAAATTGCTTATAACATTTATATATTAATGTGTAAAGATTTAATTACTAGTTTTATGCCCATTTAAATATTTGATATCATTGCATAATTTTACTACAAATTGTGGCACGAGTTTCATCTTTCTACATCTTTTATTAAAAGATTAACAAAATTAGGCGCAATTTTGGGACAACCCTCCTTTATTTTGTATTTGTATTGTTCTTCAAAGAATTTTTCCATTCACCATTTGAAGCAAATAGCGATAGTTTGATTTAATTAATAGATCAAAAACACTAAAGTATACGTTAATACAAAGATGGCGTCGTTTCAAGTTCTCGATATGAAGTAAACAATCCGAACAGAATCGTTGTAATAAAGACTGCTTTGGATCGACAACTGGATTTACAACCAGTTTAGCACTTGAAATGTCACTGTACATATTGTCCGACAACCAATTTGCGTGTGGAGTAGAAATTTTTATTTACTTGATAAAATTTTGCTGTAATTTACTAATAAAGATAAAAACATGGACCTCGGTCTTCCATCCATTTTTGTCATTTCTTGTTATCAAGTTACCGATAAAATTCTAAAATAGATCTTGAAACAGTCGCTGATAGAACATGCATGCAATTGTTTTACTAATGCATGGGTACCTCTATCGAAATCAGTCGAGGCAATGGCCACTTACTTTAGATTAAAATGAGAGCGCCACCTGATTTACACGTGAGGACAGCAGACTAGAAGCGTGCATATTTCGGGAAATATTTTCATCATTGTTCAATATGCGCTTGTCAATAGTCAATTACTATAACCAGACGTTTTTCATTGCAGTACTATAGCGCTTTCAAAAGCACAATGTTCGCTGGCAATATATCACAACATCAATTTTTATCCCGATGATCAATTAATGGGCAGTGTTTTCCACTACCAAAGTACGCACGTATTCGATCAGAAGAAGAGTGATGGGTTTTGTTAATTCTATAACACTTTTATGAAGAATATCGATACATGTGTATTAATGTATGATATGGATGATGTTGCTAATTGCGATGATTAGATGGTATTCATAACTTATTGTTGTTCTATAAAGATTGCAATGGTGATTTTACATCGCATGAACATCTAAACATAAGGATTCTATTGAAAACTCTGTTTATCGAAAATAGAAACGAGATATGAAGAAAAACACGAGCAACTCATCAAAGCCTTAAAACAAACCTGACGTGGAAATATGTCGGGGCTGATTTATTGAACAAAATCAAAACACACGCGAAGTCTAACTCCTTGCAGAAGAAAACTGGTCGTTACGCACGTGATCTTGAAATACATCACATGACACCTCTGTCTTCTGCTGTGAAACAGAGAGTTATCATATACTCGATCTGTTCTTGTGGGAGGTATATTTGAGAATCAAATTACCTTATATAGCATGCATATCACCGTCTTCACCCCGATTTGCCTAAGTGACTTCCTTCGATGTCCATGAAGCCAAAATGCAAATGAGCAATTGCCCATTGACGATGCATGGTCATTTTTTGATAGAGAAAAATTTACAGCGTGCCAATAGCTTCTTTACAATGCATATAATTTTCACAAGGTCTATTGTAAAAAGCTTTGTAATAACTTTGGATATCCCTCAAACCAACAGTGATCAATTCCCGTGAAAATAACTTGCCTATTTCTCCAGACTATTATAATAATCATGAATGAAGCAATGTCTACTTATAAAAGGAAATGGTTCAACATCAAATGCCAAATTGTTCGTATGAAGCTATAAGATATGTTTGAGTCCACGGACAAAAATCTTTATAGAATATGAATTGTAATCAATGCAAATAACCTTTCTTAGTACGCAAAATATCTAATATATTTTCTTGCAAAAAATGGGATAGAACATGATAAAGTAATTGTTACGTAACATTTGATATTATACGCAGATGTCTTTATTTTCTAAGCTATAACAATCAATCTCCATCGAAAGATTAAATATTTGTAAATTCTACTGCTTTGCAATAAACACAATCGGAACCAGACAAAGAAAAAAAAAATAACAGCCATTGTTCATGGAGTTGGCATAAGGTAAAACTAAAAGCCAGATAGGGTCCGATCCAGGGGTACGATATCGCTAAAAGACGAAGATTGAGGAAATGCGTTTAATATAATATCAATATGAGATCGCCCGCTTTTTAATCCTGTACTATAGAACTAGAACAGAATTTTGCCAGTTCCGTTGTCACGAATTCTTAAAGGTTCTAAATACTATGATTAAGAATTCAGTTGAGGACCAACACATGGGTCTTGTAATTAATAGGTGTCAGCTGTTCCTTGAAAACGATGGAGAAATCAAGGAACTCGGAGAAATCGAAAGCTTCTTCGAGTTTTAATTTAATGAGAAAATATTGCCTCAATGACGGTTGTTACAATCGCGGACCTCGGAGATCCCTGGGCGATTCCGATCGAATCTTTCATAGGGGTAATTGGGAACTCAACCCATGAATCGCGACAAAGTTTACTGAAATACCAACAGGTTTATATCTGGTTCCTGGGAATAAAATGCCACTCTGTTTTAACCTCTTTTAAAATATCTCGCTTTGACCTTCAGTTGGGACAATATTTATTTCTCGTCTGTCCAAGATAATTTTGCTTATTTTGGTAAAAATTGACTCCAAATAAGGCTCTAACGTCAAAAATGTTCAATTGTTAGGGACGTTGATCTTTTTAATTATGCCGGTTTAATGGAGAGCGCTTCAGACTGGCGAATGGGTTGGCAGGACAAAGGACAATCAAACAAGAGGCCCATGGGCAACATCACTAACCAGAACATCAAAAGCCATAATAAAATCAGCTTTATGGAGTCTTATACAAAATATCTGTTCAATGCAGTTGAATATATTCTGTATTAAAAAAGTGTAAATTTGTTCTCATGGATATTCTAATGTTTATCATTAAGCACCTTTTGTAACAGGGTGATTTTACAGTCATATCACAAATTGAGCATTGCAGTTCTCAAGAAGATCTTTATTCTTAAACAACTTTTTATTCATAAGATATAAACTTATAAATCAAACGTTGATCCCCTTGTGAGGCCAAGGAATTGCACAGGGGCCAAAGTCTAAACAATTTTAAAGAATAAATAACATATTTTTTTTTAAATTAACAATTTCAAAATGCCTGAATATAAGTAAAATTATATAATAAAACATTTGATTTATTTTATTAATTCAAAATGTTTTCCTCTATAAAATTGGACCCCCCCCCCAATAGGGCTCCACCCTACACCTGAAGATTTTAACGAATTTGAATCTACACTATCTAAGGTTGGTTTTGATAAAGATATAGCTTTTCTAAGCAAATTTTTTTTAGAAGAAGATTTAAAAAGATTTTATTCTACATATCCTTATGTTAACATTGGACCCCCATTGTGACTCCACACTATCCCTTGGAATCATTACTTAAACAAATTACATTCTACCCCATCTGAGGATGCTTCCACAAAAGTTTCAACTTATTGTGGCCGATGGGTTTCTAAAAAGAAGATTTTTTGAGATTTCATTCTATATATTTTGGTGTAAAATTTTTACCCCCATTGTGGCCCCACTCTGTCCCCAGTGATCATGATTTGAACAAACTTGCATCTACCATACCTGCGGATGCTTCCATACAAGTTTCAGCTTTTCTGGTCAAATGGTTTTGAGAAGATTTGTAAAGATTACATTCTATATATTCCAATATAAAAATTGGACTCCTAATTGTGGCCTCACCCTACCCCCAAGGATCATGACTTGAACAAACTTGAACCGACCGTACATGAGGATGCTCCACACAATTTTCAGCTTTTCTGGTCAAATGATTTTTGAGAAGAAGATTATTTAAAAATACTAACAAGTTTTCAATAATTTTTAATTATCTCCCCTTTAAAGAGGGTGTGATCCTTCATTTTAATAAACTTGAATCCCCTTTAACAAATTATGCTTTATGCCAAGTTTGGTTGAAATTCGCCTAGTGGTTCTGGAGAGGAGGTCAAATATGTGAAAAGTTTTCAGACAGACAGAGGGACGGACGGACGCCGGACAAAAAGTGATCAGAAAAAATCTAACGTGAGCTTATTTAGCTCAGGTGACCTAATAGGACTATAGCTATTATTCAGCTGAACCATATGCATGAAAAATATGCATGAAAAAATTATGTTACTTTACAGTCTGATATAATAATCTGTCCTCCATAATTCTATACCTTTTTTCTCTTTTCATTGCATACTAGTATATTGTATATTTATGCTTATTTACTATTTATTTACTACATATTTATTCATTTATAAAATGCACCTCTGACTTTTGAACTGTATATATAATGATTGACCTCATGTACCATTTCATGGTGTGCGTGAATAAACTGAAAATTTAATAGCATACCGTTCATTAGTAAAGGTTTGCAAGCAGTAGGTACTGTAAAATGACAAATATTTAAGTCAGGCGGAGGGCTAAGTAGTTAGTGTAGAGAAAACTCACAAAACCACAACCCTAACCCCCCCCCCTTTAAAAAAAAGCACAAAAACCCATCTAAAACAAGAAACAAAAAAATTAAAACATCTCAAAACGTGGATTTATAAATAGAGAAGTGTGCATGTAGGGTGAAGTCATCGCTTGCTGAACAAAAACAACATAAATTTGAGACCAATATAAATCTACAATGTCTTGAAATCAACGGTATCTAGATAGCATAAACAATTTCAGATGGCCCGCCCTTTGCTGTTAAATGTTATCATTAAAACTGTCAAACTTTTCACAATTCAATTACAGGAATAATTATTACGTAACAGGAGGGGCATGACACCGCAACACAGATGGCCGGCATATTTCATCTCTCATAAAATAGATATCAGATGCAATATAACCCATCCTTTTATATAAAAAGCATTTTTTTCTAGAATGAAATTATTGTTTTTGCAGACTGCTGCTGTGAAGATCTTTTTTTTTAATCGGCGAGACGTGAGCCCGATCTACAAGGGTTGTGGTTCGTAATTAAAGGAGGCTATTTAAAAATCTTATTAAGCCGACTCTGGCGAACACATTTCCGATTATTGATGTTTCATCTCCGTATGTGGAGGTTTTTATTTCTGACTCGGCAAATAAGTGAATACGATAGGTTAAAACACATAAAATATAAATTAGTTAAAAGGAAATGATATATTATTTTGCCTTCATATTCCCTCCAACTAATTTTTATTATATGTATGGGCGCTGCGTCTCGCTTGTCTTCACAGAGTTATAATTATTTTTCAGGCACTCTGGTGCCAGATTATTAAATGCTAAGCTGTCATATTAAGCAATCTTTAAAAAAAAAATGGAAAAAAATACATGCATAGTAAAGACAACGAAGATGCACACGTTGTTTATTAATCATACATGCACCAGCCATATATATATATATATATATATATATATATATATATATATATATATATATATATATATATATATATATATATATATATATATATATATAACACTCGTGATTTAAGGTAGATATTTAAAAGGAGGTAACTCTCGGAATGAAATGAATCAATATATGTATTGTTCAAGTAAAATTGTGATTTTCGTCAGATATTGCCTCGCAACTATGCTGATATCCTACGTATTTCAATCGTACGTGTAATTAAGATTCCATTTAGTACATCGTTGATACTGAAATAAATAAATGACAAGTTAACATACCGTTGATGTACGGACCAAAACTCTAGTTCATTATAATCTTTTCAGTAAGAAGTAAGTAGTTTGAGATCTACCGAACAATTGTTCCTCCATAGCTGTATGCATCCCTGTCTGAAGTAGATAAAAATGATTTTTGGTGGCACTGTTATATAAATTGAAATTTACAGGATAAATCCGGAGATTCTTTTATCAGTATGTCTATAGTTTACTCAGAACGGCGCGACACAAGGGAATTATACCGAACACGAGTCCCTACATCAATGTCAATGAAATAATGACAATAAATGACAAAGAAAATGTACCGTACTAGTACATGTATTACATTTGTATGGACACATGTTCATAGAGATAATGGATTTTCTGAAGTAGGCCAAAAAAAGCTAACGGGAGAAATGCATATTGTTTAAGAATTGGGAGGTCTTCATAGAAAGAACTCCATTAAACCGCGGCAAAATGCTTAATGATCCTTGACAATCTTTTTTCTTCATTCCGAATCAAAGAGAATGTTGTAGTACTGACATAATTTAATGAGAACAAATCTACGAAGTATTCAGACGGTGTGAGAGGTAACGGTGGTTCTTTCTGGCACTGCGAGAGAAACCATCAAACATCCAGATCTGCTCCACTCCATAATGGACTCATGATACACACAAACAAATAGCAAAGAGATCAGCCCATCTGAATTCTCTCGTCTCCATAAAGCATATAATGAGTTAGCTGGAGGTTGACGCACAATAAGATAGAGATGTCCTCAGATTTAATGCTGCTTAGGATTTGCATGAAATAAACAGCGTGTCTGGAGATTTGTTTACAAATTTCATTAGGATCTGCGACAGAAGAACGACATTTTGAAAATGCTTTCTGTCAGAATGAGAAAAAAGTATTAATTATACAGCAGATCGGGATATTTACTGTCCTTCTTCTGGAGCTTATAAACTTCACATTTACATATTTATTATATTTTACTATCCCATTTTCTTTTTCCTTTCTTCTTTTTTTTTTGTTTGAAACGTAGTACAAGTGGGCTTTTTTTATAATCGAAGTAGTTTACCACCAATAATAATAAAGCTTAAAAAAACCGAGGACATGTTACCCCAAGCTTTTCTGCCATGATAACAAGTTCACAGATGCATGTGTATACTGAACACCCTTTCCCCCTTTTTAATCTAATTAACTCACACTCTCTCACCCTGCCATTGCAATATAAAATCTTCATCCCGTCGTAGAATAGATTAAACAAAAAGAAAAAAACCCGGGGAAAAATGAGTATTAACTCAACTATTTATGAGATTGGAGACTCTCCCAGTATTTACAGACACTTGTGGATCACCGCAGTTTCACGTAATGAAGGCTTTTGCATGGTATTGCGTGTCAAATAATTCAATTCATAGAAAAAGAAAAAAAAGAAAAGAGGAAAGATCAGGTCCAGCCGTCTGTCTGGTTTTAAGCCTCGATGACTTTGAACTAATTAACCTTGTCATAAAATCCAGACTGGCTTAATTATAAAACTAAGTCTGGTCTCATGATCATGAAGCAATTTCAGACTTAAGCCAAAATATCACTCAGTCATAAAATTATTGTTTATCATATTTGAACGATTGAAATTTGTAATTGACAGTTTTGTATCAAGACACTTTTAACTGCATTTCTATTTTTTTTTTCAGTGATTACAATCAAGAGACATTAAGACAGTTTACAATTTTTGACTCAAATTTATGTTTGCTTCATGATCCTGTAGTCTGTTGTGGTACTAGCTGATTAATATTTCATAGAAAAAATAATGTATGCATGTATTTCATTACATCATCAAATATGAGATAAACGCTTCTTTTTTTATTGGGGGTGGTGGTAAAATTTTTAGCTACATTCAACGAGATTATTCTGTTAACGCGTTTGTAACTATTGTAGACTGAACCAAATATCTGAACAAAAAATTAATTTATACAAATAGATGATAGATATGTTCCGTGTTTCAATTAGAATTAGAATTTATTTATCCAAATGCGTTACCCACTCTTTCTTCCAGTTTGATCTGAAGAAGAAATTAAGAGTGTATATCAAGATCCCTTCATTTGGGCACATAAAAATCCTGATTCCAGTAACAAGCGTCTCCGAAACAAACGACCTTCAATTTCAACACAGTTTTGCGTTCGATTCGATTTTTCAGCAACTTTTTAATGGCTAATTGTGTAGACATTTATGTGCAATTTCCTTAGTCCTCCCTAGAAATGTTAGGGTTTGGAGAGAAATTAACCGACAAAAGCCTTCTCTAAAAACTCATGCGTGGATCAGGAAACATTGTCTGGTTTATAAGATATCTAAATTGGTATTTGGACGTCGACTACATTCGACCTTGGATTAAAAAAATTAATATTATTCCTCTCCCATCTATACCAGAAAGTATGTTAGTATAATACATTTATGATTTTAAAAACTTTGTATTCGGCCTATCATGTATAAATTACTTTTCAATGTTAAAATGTGAAGAAGTGTTTTCCCGTATTCTAGGGTATTGAAAATGTAAGGCATATTTTAACAAAAAATACAGCGAAATCGTCAGACTAAACACTATGTTTTAGTTCACCTGGGCTGAAAGCTCAAGTGAGCTTTTCTGATCAAAATTTGTTCCTTGTCTGAAGCCGTTGGCGTTGGCGTCAAATTTGTGTGGAAGCATCCTCAGGTAGTCTAGATTCAAGTTTATTCAATTCATGGTCCCCGGGGGAAGGTTGAGGCGACACAAAGGGGTGGGGTCAGTTTATAATAAAATATATAGAGAAAATATTTACATAATTTCTTCTCAAAAATCCATTAGGCCAGAAGAGCTCAAATTGGGTGATAACATTCTCATGTAGTGCATGTAGATTCAAGTTTGTTCAAATCATGGTCCCTAGGGTAGGATGGGCTACAATAGGGGGATGAATTTTACATTGGGACATATATATATATATATATATAGAGAATTTTTAGAAATCTTCTCTAAAACAGTTAAGCCAGAAAAGCTCAAATTTGTGTGTAGGCTTTCTACAGTAATGTAGGTTCAAGTTTATTCAGTATTTATAAGTCCCCGGGGAAGGGTTGGGCCACGATGGTCGGAGATGTAAAATTTTTACATGGGGAAGATTAAAAAAAACTCTGGAGAAGCATTCAGCCAAAACAAAACTGGAACTTGTGTGAAAGCACAGATTGTGCATCTTAAAGTTTGATCATGATTCCCTGGAGAAAAGTGGGGCCACAAAGAGGGGGTGGAGTTAATAGGAATAGAGAAAATTTAAAAACAAAAAGGGGCTTGGTAACATGTAGATAAAAATCGATAGATTTTTAAAATTTTTGTTGTGTAAGATCATCTGTACATAAGGATCCTCGAGACCCAGTGACTTCTACTTTTTATGACATTACATCACAGCATGGTAATTTGAACGCATTGTGAAACAGTTTATATCGCCAAAAGTTGTCGTCTATCTCTGTGGCCCAATGGTTGTAGCTTCAATCTACCAATATGCAGGTCTCAAGTTCGAATACCGCAGGGACTTATATTTTCATGAATAGTCCTTGAATAGTAGTACAATTTTAAAAATTGATCCCCCCAAATTGATTTTTTTCTGTCATTTTCAAGTTGAACACATGCCAGAAATCTATATATTTAAATAATTTAGAAGTTCAATTTTGTATGCATAACTTTTCCCAATTGTGTGGAGGACTCTCAATATATTTTGAATTTGATACTATTATGCTCATTTAATCAGAGTTAAGGCTATTATTTTTTAAGTTAGCGATGTGGCCCTTGGACCTCTTGTTTTCGTATAACCCATGTCCCGAATTAAACGTGACTTGAAAACTAATACGAACTAAGATAACAAGATACACTTAACATCCGGAAAATCAGATAATAAATGCTTAAAGATTTCCTTACATTTTATTTTTGTTTTTCAAATTTTAGATTCTTTGAAACAGAACCAAGTGTGAAAAAAGTGTTTCCGAAAATTGTCAAGATAAACGATTCGAACGAGCTGGAACTTGACATGGATATGGAGGTGTTAAGTCGTCACGCCTCGAACGTCATGCACAGCCTTGGAGCGGCAGTAGAAAGCCTGGATCATTCGGAATTCTTCAACGGCATTGTGGAAAACATAGGAAGGTCTCACGGACAGCGAAAGATCAAGCCCAAAATGTTAGAGGTACAACTGTTTATGTTACACAATTACCTGTACCCACATGCATCTGACGTCATGATTTTTGTCATAATAAAAACAAATACCATATACCTAATAAATAGTAATAGGGTATTCATTTTTATTATGACAAAAAAATTATAACGTCAGGTGCCTATGCCTATACTAGTACCGTTTGGATTTTTGACACCTAAGAAGGATGAATAAACTGATGCACATATGATGCCGAAATTGGGTTCGGCTTCTTGAAATAACATTTTATACATGAAAACTTTATTTATGAATAATTTTTCGATTCTATCAATTCGTCGAAATAATATGAAAACGGACAAGTCAAACTTCTGATAATGGAATTCATATACCGGCATAGCCACACGCATGAAATACTAATATCGCAGAGTAGAAAGTTTCTTCAAATTTGGATATAAAAGAAAAATTAAATTTCGTGGACAGTCACCAGTATCTAATATATATCATATAAAACGAATGAATTATTTGGTCTTGTAGGGCCTTCAAGTATTTCGTCAATGCAAAAAAAAAAAAATATATAACAATGTGGTAATTTGATAAATCAAAATAAAACCATACTAATTGGCCTTATGTACAAGACGTATTCTAATAAATCCTCCAAGTAATGGTTTATCTGTTCACTAAAACTTTTGAAGAAAAAAACCCAGCAATTGCTATTTTGGTCTCATTTGAAGAAAACCTGATAGGGTGGAGACTTTTTTGCTTGAAGAATCATGTTTAAAATTTGTTTGATTTTTTTTGTTTTGTTTACGTTTTCTCATATCAAATTAAAAAAAATAACGAATTCCCATCAATTTCTAGCAGAGGGTAGTGAGAATAGGCTCCATTACAATTCTAAATAAAAACAAGAGCTATTGAAAATTTCATTTAACTGTAAGGAGTGTGAATTTACCGTACCTTGTTTTAAAAAATAGAATAAAACCACAGTTGTTTTTAAAAATGTTTTTCACAATGTCATTTTAAAATTAACAGTGATTTTATTACATGTATTTATCATTCCAGCTCCTTTGGCCTTCTCTTAATTACGGTCTTAAACAGGTGTTAAGAGACACCTACACAAAGGAAGTTGCAGCAGCTTGGAAGAAGGTCTATTTCTACCTGTGTAAACACATGAGGCAAGGAATACAGGAATACCACGCACAAGACAAACAGGCCATTAAATAACAGCAGAGAAAAAAACTACCAATTAGTGCTTTCTAAACTCTAATGTGTCTGTTATGGGTGTGGTGTATTCACAAAGCCAAGCCAAGTCTTCATCCATGCCACATTGTTGTTGTTTTTGTTTTTTTCATTTTTCAGTGTTTGATATGCCATGTTGATTGTCTTAAACTGTAGTAAATAAAGTTTCTTTAAAAAAATCTTTTGTTAGTATATCCTGGAACATATACAGAGTGTATATGTGCCTGGCATATCTGAATTTCATACATTTCTCTAAATTTTAGATTTACAAATATCTTCTTTTATGTGACATACCTTATTATCATTGCCATATATAAACAGAAAGCATTCATTAGTGAAATATACTTAAAGATGAAGAACAATTGATACCACAACATGAACAAAAGATGTATGATTGTACATTTAAAGAACATCAGCATTTAAATTGTTGAAATTTTGGTTCATTGGCACCTTTAATTCACTTTTTAATTTTTTTTTCTCAAACTAACTATTTTTACTTGTGGATATTGATTTATCATAGCACAATTATTTGCCATTTACTAGAATGCTAGTTCTATTGTTATAACACTAAAAGTTATGAGTTTGAATGTTGCACAGCATATTGTTTGATGTTTATCATCACAGTTCTCCCTACAATGTATGTACACCTAATCTGAGGTAATATTTCTCAAGTGTTTAGCCACTGTATCCATGGCAGATCATTTGGAATCAAACATAGGAATTGTGCAATTTATGTTTAATTCAAAATTGATTTTTATTTTTTAGTGTTTTTTTGTGTTTTTTATTTGTTTTGTTTACCAGTATTGTATTTTTCTACAGCAGTTTGCTTGCAATTTTTTGGTAATCTCATTGATCAAGAATATATAAATATTCAATGTTTTGTAATCAGATTTAGTGCACAATACAATCCAATTAAAATAAGCCCTTTCATGTACTTGCCTATACAGTATCTTAGTGATTCTGTTATCGTTATGGTCTGACATTATAGCCTATGGTGCCCTTTCTTTGAATATTTCCATTAAAATTTTACTACATTAAAGTGTATTCTACATTGTGTTTGTGCTTTAAGTGTCCTTGACACTGATGATGTCACAATTGATATCTAGGTGGTTTTTTTTCTATATATCAATTCACATTGTTTGATTGGAATTCATACCATAAAAACTTTTATAACATGTTCATCTTAATATACGGTGGATATCACTCATGGGATAAATTTTTGATATTCCACTGTGTGTTCTTACGCAACATGACGTCATAATTAAATATTACGTAGTTTCAGGCGGATGATTAACGTAGAATGACAAAGTAACAATTTCAGTTGAAAAGTGTACAGTTGTAAATATGAAGCACTTAATGCTGTTTTATTTTTTTCCATGTATTGATAAAAATATGCTGGAAAATGAAATGTTTTTTAATCTATAAGGAACTTTTTTTTCCGTGCGTAAAGTTTTTGACGTCTTGTAGTAAATGTGTTGTGCGGCTCATAATGATAGTTTTTATAGAAAAGATTGAGGTTTATAACAAAATACATGGTAAAACATGTGATAAAAAAATCTCTCATGATTTGCGATATGGTATATGATTTTTATCCAACGAGTTGTGTGGGTTTTTTTTATCCCCTCGCCAAGGCTTGGGGATAAAAAAAACCACACAACTCATTGGATAAAAATCATATATTACCATCGCAAATCATGAGAGATCCTAGCTAGTATATAAAGCTAATTTGAGTTCTGTTGTTCCAATTGGGTTATTTTGTTCAAGTATTTAGTATAGAAGATTATAATTATTGAATTTTGTTAACTTTTTTTTTTTACTTTCTAACATTTGTACCAATACAATCATGTGAGAGAAAAGAGAACCAATTGTGCAGGTTTTTTTCCTAACAATTCTTTAGGGATAGATTAAGCCATAGTTTTGATACATCATTAGTTTTTCTTTATCTAAAAAAAAATTAACATACTACTATTACATATATATCATGAATTGTCTGCTTGTATCAAACTCCTACTTTTCTACTTAGAGCACCTCAAACCCAGGCACCCGACATTAAAAATATTTCTTTTTATGATATGATAATTTTCTGTACTATAGTTATTATCATATTGTACAAGAATTGATCTTTCTATAAAAAGAAATATTTTTTAAGTCGGGTTTCTGGGCCTTAAACTCATGGAAAACAAGTGCCAAGAAAAAGACTACTAGAGAATACTATTTAAAAAGTAGCAAAATTGGAATCATTTAAATTAGTATACACACTATTAAGCCAAGGTCCTGATGATAAACTTCACATATACTTGAAATTAACAATTTAACAGAGAAAAAAAATTTAAAGAACTGTAAGACTTCTATGTATGTAAATTTAACTGCAATATAACAAGAAAATTATATTGCTACTTATGATTACTGGTATACAGGCAAAAGTGGCTCACATGAAATCTCATATAAAATTAGCATGAACAACTTTTCGGCTGATTTTCGCATGATTTTCATGCGATGGGATATCGCATGATAATCATGCGAGCCACTTTTCCCTGTGTAATAACTATTCTTAGAGAAAACTATTAAGGAGTCTGGGTGGTCAACAAATTAGCCATTAAATCTATCTTAGATTTTTAGATATAATTATTCAAGCTATAAACTACCGGTACATGTATTACCAGTATTTAGTACAGAAAAATTTCACATATTTTAGCTTTAAAACATAATGATTTTCCTAGATCTATATACAAAGCTCTTCTTCTTAAGGAGATTAATATAGTCAAAAAATGGCCACGACCATCCAGCCCTCTTAAGTCTAATTTACCAATTTGAAAAATGTATTGAAAAAAAAAAACAACACCTTTACAAACTATTAAAGAACTGGCTTGAAAACTGTTGTTTACATTACGGGGAATGTACCATACTCATATTCTATCTGTACTTTATAACAATGTTGGAGAAAAAAAGTCTTGTAAATCTTATACAAACATTTATTTTAATAAAATCAACATACCAATCACATGTTTTACATTTATATACTAGAATGAAGGTAGTCCCTCCAGCTTCAGTGATCTGCCCCTGGCTTAGGATTACCTGCCCCTAGCCAAGGATCATAATTCTAATAATTGTCCATTTCATACAACGAATGGTTTGTGCAGTCTGGATATTGTTATTGTTATTTACTGCTATTAATTAGCTGCCTTTAGATGCTGCCTGTTTGGACAGTAATTCTTTGTGTCTGGCTTGCCATTCGTATTGTTCCTGCTCCAACTTGACTATCTGCCTTTTATACTCCACTAACTTATCGCCTGATGATTCGTCTAAAGATGACAGGCCATCTGATAATCTGGAAACACAAGAATAAAATTTCACATGATTTCAGCTTGATCAAATAGAGTGTAAATGGATGCAGACAGTCTCTTTTGTTTGCCTTTTCATTACTGCTAATTGCTGGCTTCTTGTTACAGCCGAAAACTCGTCAAATCAGGATTTTGGAAAATGAATATCCAATTGACTCCATTTGTGGAAACAAAATTGGCAAATGCCATAAATTGCCTTATTTTATTAAACATGCTGTTCAAAAAAAATATAAGTGTAGTAACAGAAGTAGAGTTTAGCAATTCTTTTCACTGTTTGTGTGCATTAGATTTACAAAAGCAGCTAGGGGTCTTGAATTTCACATTTCTATATTAAGTTAAGGCTTTCATGTTGCTGCTTAATTGCACACAGTTTATCCACTGAATGCAAATGGACATCATTTGTTTGTTGATGTGATGAAGCTTAAATCAATTATGAAATTTTAGTCTTGGTTGGGGCCTACAGTTTACTGTATGCTTTATAAATCAATGTATATACTATGGAATCATTAGATTTTGTGGTAGCTCAGTTTTCATGGAATTCATGGGTACCTCTTATCCATGAATTGAAATCATCCACAAATTAATAAATTAGTGTTACAAAGTCATAATTCTTTTGTAGGTATAAGATAATACACGAAATGACGTCCCCATGAACGTGTAAGATTTAAGCAATCCACGAAAAATGATCCCCACGAATTTTGTTTTTCAATTTAAGTAGAAACTAAATTCATATGTAGAAGAAGAAATGGTGCTACCGATCACCAATCCAAGAAAAAAAACACTGTGTTAGCATACATATCAATTTAATATATAGAACTGATGTAAAACAAATGGACTCTATGTACGGTAAGTGAAAACAAGGAAATTTATAAAAAATCAATATGTATATACATGTACCAAAAGATGAAAAGTGTCCTCCACGAAAATTAAATAATGTTTGTTACCCTAGCTACTTCAAAAAACCTACTAATGGAATTTGTTGAAAAGAAAATGTAATTAATGTTTATTGATGACAAAGAATAAGTGGCAGAAGAGGACAGACCATGATTGAACACCTGAGCCCACTAGTGTTCTTAGAATTGCTCTACTTTTTGTACTCTTGTAGGCATTTATCCTGGAGAAGAAAATCTTGATAACAAGCATAATAAGCTGCTCTGAAAATCTTACTTTTTGCAGACATTTTTTTTTACTGACATTAAGCCATAATTGAAAAATTTCTTTATGTAATATAGCATTGAACTGTTTTTTTAATGTGTTTTTTTGGTCATTTCTACAAATATCTCATAAATATATTCAGCTAATATGAATTTCAATTCCTTGGTGTAACGTGCGAAAATGCCAAACATTGGAGCGAGACACATCAATACAAGAAGAAGAAGAAGAAGAAGAAGAAGAAGTGAGGATGAAGAAGAAGAAGTGAGGATGAAGAAGTAACTACAGTACCATAATGGTGGTTCCATTGTTCCACAAAATCAGACAAGGAACACGCAACAGGATTTGTCAAATTAATAATATATACCAGTAACCTATTTGTTATGAGGATGTCTATCCTTTTAACTTGATACAATTTACAATGGAATAGGCAGCAGTCTAGACTAGGAGTAACTCAATGTACAGCATCTCAAATGTTTTAGATCCAACTGTTTTCAGGCAGTGTATTTTAACTAGATTTCATAGATTCAGGAACACATTCTCTAGGTTTTCTGTATTCCGTTTAAAGTTAATATTCTCAACAAAAAATATGAAAGATTTTAGCCACTGTATATAGACAAATGATTCCAGAATATTAATTCTAGGGTTCTAGGGTCTGTGTGGTTGAATTTTATAATTTGACATATAACATCATTATGATAAGAAGGTGGCACTGACTGACATTCAAGCATAGTTGAAACATTTTGTGCAAGTTTTTAATGATTGTGTCAGATTTCACAATTTATTGGCTATGTCTGACTTGCCATTTCTGGTATGTGCTTTAAATTATAACAACTAAGTAAGTTTGGGGTAAGAGTAATGGTGAAACTGTACTTACGGATGGAATCTGTACAGTGCATCAGCCACAAAATAAGCGGCCACAAAGCATATACTGAAAATGATGGAGTATTCAATGAAGTTTTCCACAATAAAAGGGCTATGGGGGCTCTCTTTGCTCTCTGCTTTCCTGAAAATAAAAATAAATAATGAAAAATCTCATAAAATAATTCTATAGTTAAAACTCATCATTACTTGTTGAGCATCGATTTTTTTGTAGATTAAATTGTAAAACAGATTGTTCGAATATGCCGGAATAAAAAAAAAACCATGATAACAATTTGTACGGGTAAAGGCATTGACCACAAATTTATACATCAATCCTCTAAATTGTGCCTTTCACAAAATCCACGAAAAAATTGATACCCACAAATATTAATGAACCAGACTTTTAGTAACATAGACATACTAATACCGGTACATGTATCTGTTAAGTAGAAAAGATTTTAAAATATCTTTATATATGCAGTTGAACTTCAATATCTTGAACACAAATCTCAAATACAATGGATATGTCGAATTGATTTGTAAATCCCAACCACTTATTTTTTAAGAATTTTACCCTTGATATCTCGAAAACTTGGATATCTCCAAGTTTTTAAACAGTCCAATCTAGTTTGAGATAAACCACTTTTCTTACTATGGAAGAGACAAAGAAGAGGCTCTTTAAAAGTGAAATTCAAATTAATTATTTTCACAACAATATGTATTTGATAAAAATTTGATAAAAAAAGGTGTCAATCTTCACATGATTTTAGATTACCGGTATTCAAGAAACCACAAATACCTATTCAGGGCTTCTTCTTTTATAGACATTTTGAGAGATTCCAAATCATTTAGTCATGAACATGTCAAAAGGAATAAAAGCAAAGCCCAGCCAGCAGTTCATATTTTATGGCCTAGCTCTAAGCACAAGTTATTGATTAAAGTATATGTTATTAATAGAATTAAATAAAAATGAATACACTCAAAGTTGATTAATAAAAGATTTGTTACATATATTATGCAATTGGGAAAAAGTATCTTCATGCTGTTAAAGTGTTTTGCTCTGTCAAAAGCAATGCATTAAGAGGATGTCAAATTGAAAGGCATTTTCTAATTTTTAGTTGGAAAATTCCTTATTAAAATTAGAATCATTTTTATTAAAATAAAACATTAATACATAACAGATATTTTGATAAAACATACAATTTGTCAAAGTTTGAAACAGTGTATCTAAAAAAAATCTTATTTCATATTCATACAAAATTAAAGTGTGTAATAAGGGAGATTACTCTAACTGCTTGAAATAATGTTTGACGGTGCCTACAATCGGTGTTAAAGTCTGACTGTTGTCAATCCTTTATCAGTTAGTTTATTGAATGTCAGCAATTCTTTCTCTCCACAATATTAATTATATTATATATTTGTATTTTTTGGAATCATGCTGGTAAGTTGTATCTGGTGAAAATCTGAAAAAACTCTGAGTAATAGAACTCATTGATTCTGAAACTGTAAGAACCAATTCCTACAACTGAGTTTAAACGACTGCATTTTCCAGATTCAATATCAATATTTCATCATGCAATAGAAAACCCAAACCCTACATTCTGGTTTTCTCTATCAATACTACACAAGGTTTAATAAGGCCTCTTTTCCAATTTAACCCCTCAGTTTAAGACTACATCAACAAGTTTTGTGATCATATTCACATTTACTCACTCTTTGGCATGATCTTGATACTCCTGCATAAGCGTGTCATTTGGTGCCCTCACATAGTTCAAGCATTTAGTATAGGCATCATTTAATTCCTTAAACTTCTCTAAATCCCCGGTGTCAACATCTGGATGAAGCTAAAATAAAAAACATATGGCTGAATCATTTAAAATGCATTACGTTTTCTTTTCTCTTAGTACAGCTTTGTAATTACCATATAAAAAGGACCATACATGTACATTGTATTAGGATAGACAAAATTAAGTCGAGCATTAATATACATGTTGTTAACCGGTATAGAACATCTAGTTCATGTACCACATTTACCAATCAAAACAACATGAATTCAGAGCAGTGACAAAAATATAATACAAACATATGATCCAAAATTACGACTAGTGTGTAAACAATTACTTACTACTAAGTCAAAGAAATTCTTTATTGAATTTCTCTATTTATTTTTATGCATTCTCACAACAAATGAAGAATTTGAAGAAAAATGAAAAAAAAAAAAAAAAACATTCTGCAAATTTTTTTATTATTTTGAGCTAGATAGATAAAATTAACTTGTTTTATGCATCCAAAAATTATGACTTAATGTCCTGTATACAAAATGGTTGTAATTTTTTTTAATGAGAAATACCAGAAGTACTAAATTTTTGAAAAAAAAAATATCCCTTACAATTAAATAAATAGAATGTCTATGAGGTATTGTTTACATCACATCTCATTTAATAAGAACACAGTTAACCTTATCAAAGCCCACAACAGACTGAGTGGTACCTGTTTTGATTTCTCAAAGAAGGCCTCTTTGATCTGCTCTTTAGTGGAGTCTACCTTTACTCCAAGTATCTCATGGCAGGTAGCAATGTCCTTGAACCTGCTGAAAAAAAAATTAAAATTGCAGAATCATGCATCAATTTCTAAAAACTAAATAAAACTATCAAACTTGATTTTAAAAAATAAATTACTTTCATTGCATAACAATTAATTGGATATATCTACCGGAATTTCAAATTGCATAATTGAAAAATCATTATAAAAAGCATAAAAGCAAATGAAAAAAAAATGTTCCTAAGTTACGGTAATAAACTGTTTCTATGATTTTTTACCTAAGGCTTTTGGATGATACTGAAAACGGTCTTGTTAAAACTGGTCGGATTTTATAGAAACAGCGAAGGAAAGACATCACAAACTACAATAAAAATGATAGACAAGTTATCATTCATTAGGAAAAATCAACAGAAATTGTCTCATCGTAATTAAGACTTAGCTTCCATGTGACTTTTCAAGCGAGTAATTTTACAGATTCATTCATTTATATTATTTTTAACCATATCAACAGTTTACATATATAAGTTTTTCTAAATCAACAGATTTATCCTAATTTAACATTTTCTTAAAGATGTAAATGTATTTATCCTGCGACTACCCCTTGCATTGACCAAATAAAGGTTACCCAATAAACCAAAGCTACCAGTATATTTGGTCAATGCCCTAATATAGCCTCATGCATTTAACCATCGTTCAAATGCATTGTGATGTCATCTTTTTTAGTTTTCCCCATTTGCGTCATGGTTTCAACTGCAGATATGCAGCGAAATTTGTCATAAAAAGCTTGTGTGAACTGCAAAATGTGATATTATGTTGCAGGATAAACAAAATACATGATTACTGTCATGAAATATAAGCAACATTTGGGCTTGGGTCGAAACATGAAGACGTTTTCTTACCCTCGCCCAAATATAACTTATATTTCAAGACAGTAACCATGTATTTTATATGTATTCCCCAATTATGTTTCATGGCTTCTTCTGACACTTCTTTATATCATAATGCCTACGTGTCTCTGGCATTGCATGTGTGATTAATTACATCAAAATTTAAAGTCGCATTCATAATATTCACAATATTAGAGACATACCGGTAAATAACAGAGATTGGTAAGTCCGCCATTAGCGTGTTTTGTTGTTGAAAAATGGTACGGGACCAACCTTACTTTGAGAACTACATATTAGTAAACTGAGATAATGATCTTAAACCAAACGTATATTGTTTTAATAAAAGTGAAAAATAAGATTAATATATAGAAAATGTATTGACCAGCTATAAAACATCGGCGAAATCTCGGACAACGGGTAGCCAACTGCCTCCTAAAACTCCTCTTTTAATATTGTTTATATGAGTCACATACACTCATGAAAATATAATATTTTGAATGTTTTGATAATAGGGTTTAGCTGTTTATATTTCGATATAATTGTTTATTATAGAAAGATATACTTATTTAGACTGGGAACACTTTACAATAGGGCCGCGGGATTTCACGAGATTTCGATCAGTTGCCAATCTCTGTTATTTACCGGTATGTCTCTGACAAAATATAATAGTTATATTCAATACCATAATAGATAACAGAATTAACTGTATGCTGATATGTATATATTTGTTTACATGTAGGCTGAGAATGTGTAGGCCGAGTCCACAATAGTACGACTTTCTCATAGGCCGACTCTTCTCCCATAATTCAATGAATCAATTGACAGTGAAAATAAGACTGTGTTATTGGCTTCACCCTCCAAACGGTCACACCATAAACCATATTATTTAAATGATGGACAAACGTAATATTGAATGGCCTCTTTTAAACGGTAGCATCGATAAGATGATTAGGTAATATGATGTAAAATATACAATGCATTGCAATCAGAAAAACACATCCTAAATCTATCAATTCTATTTCTGTATGACTTTTTCGAGGAAATTTAACATAAAACACAGAAGACTTAATATTGGATAATTTGTCGAATTTCTGTCTTTCTTACCCTTGTTTATCACAAACTTCAAGTGTACGTGAAGGTTGACATTTCCCTTATTTTCCTCCAAATAACAGGAAATAAAATGTGCTGTGGTGTATACAAAGTTGGGCGCGGCAAGCGTTTTTCCGGACAGGAAGTCACCCCCTTCCCCCCTTCATTCCTCCGCTTTCAGTACTGTCACAAAAGTCAGCGTGATGTTAATATTTGAACAGGCACGTAGAATCGGCAGGGGGCCCAGTCCCATTTTTTCTCACAAAAGACATAATTTTATTAAAGGTAGTCCATCCATAACTACCATATTTCATAGCTAGTTTGATCATCAATTTAGGGGATTTATTAAATAATAAAGATTTACTTTTGAAATTCTAAAAACAAAAAAATGGATAGTAACAAATTTACTATATGTTGAAGTTAATATTGAAGTCTATGGGAGAAAATGCATTTTTAATTATATTGTTTTAGTACAAGTAATTTTCTCACATTTCTCTTGGTTAGAAGTTTCAAAAGCTTTCCCTTTCTTCGAATATGCTAAAATAATTCATAAATTTCCTTACATATTTTCAGAAAAAGATTTTTTTTAAAATTTTCTTAAATGACGGACAACTCTATAAAAAAGTTTTAAGTGCAAATTAAAAGTTCATTTAATTGTCCACATACATACTCCTGAGTTTGGTTTATGTCAGCCTCAAAATAACTTTGAAATACGTATTTGATGTATATTTCAATTTCAATTTCAATTTCAATTTCAATTTCTTTATTAACCAATTAAGGGCCCTCAAGGGGCAACATATATATATATATATATATGTGTATAATTATGTATGTTTCCATGCATTCAATATAGTGTCTTCTATATATTTATGTTAAACACCATACATAAATATGTCAAGATACAAATGCACATACAAATTTGAAATAGTTTATCATGTGATTGAAAAAAATAAAAAACCAATATTTGAATAGGAAATACAAATTAAGGCAATGCCTTTTGTAAAAATTTACCAACAGAGTTTAATATATCTAATTCTTCACAGTTTAGAATCCAAAACATGATCATTTTTGTTTATCTTCTAAACTAGTAAAATGTTTTGCTTTAGATGAAATTAGTATAGATCCATCAAAATTGTTAAATTTGCCGTAGTTATGGATGGACTACCTTAAAACAATCCACTATTTTGGGAACATCTAAAAAATGATAGAGTAACGTTAGTGAATAAATCAAGAGATTCACATCAAAAATCAAGTGGCACTCAAGATACCCCTGCGGATGCATTAATATACTTTACTTGAGCATTATATACATTACGTTAATTTATGATGTTTTACATAGTCGGATAATACTTTTAGTTGTAAGGAGAGGACCGACGAATTGACAACTTTAAGAACTTACGCAATATACACATAGGCGTCGGAACCGGGGGGGGGGGGGGGGGGCTGGGGGGGGAGGGGGGGTTAACCCCCCCCCCCCCACTTTTTTGGCGAAGTTAGACCTAACCATTAGTCACATAGCAGAATAGAGGGTTCAGCCCCCCCCCCCCCACTTTTATTCGCAGGAAACATAATTGTTCTGTAATGTACGTTTGAAAGATTGAGAAGTTGGAGTCAAAGGCATACTAGCCCCCCCCCCCACCCCCACCCCCCCCCACCCCACGGATTAGGAATTTCGTTAGCTTTGAAAAGAAGAAATTTTGGTAGGTAAGTTTTTTTTATTGGAACTATAGGTATACTCTCCCCCCCCCCCCCCTCCCCACGGATTAGGATTTTCATGATTTGGGAATTAGGTTTTTTTTCTCTCAATATTTCTGAGGATCAGTCTACCCCCCCCCCCCCCCGCTTTCAATTTGCTTCCGACGCCAGTGATACACATGTTAAAATTGCAAGCAGATTAAATAAACACATTATACCACCTTGTTATATTTAAACTTAATTCTGGAAAAAGCTCTACAAATCACTAATAATAGTTATTTATCAGTGAGATATTTATAACAATAGATATAATATAATTATACAGCCTAGATCTGAATATTATATAATGTGTACTCATAAATTGCGCTTTCACAACGATAGGAATAACATTATAGGCTGTGCCTGTTTTCCAACCCTTATTGAATTTATTCAATGAAAATATGTTAAAATTTAAAGTAAACAAACACATTGTAAATCTAAACTTCCAAGCGTCCAATAGAATGCGTAGGCCTACATGTACAAATTTCTCCATTTTTCTTATTTGTAACATAATATGATTTTGACCCCATCTGTCAGTCATTCAATACGCCAAACTGAGTCCTTTTTATGATGTCTGCACCGTGAAATCGCTGTACAGAATTTTAAGATACTTTTATGTTGGGCATTAAGGAAACAATAAACACGTATAGATGTGCATATTACCATGCAGGAATTTTCAATTCCATTTTTTGGGGTTAATTTTAATGATCGGTTGTATGGCATAACGTTTGTTACATTGTATTTACTAGGAAATCTAAATATTTTCCGCAATTTCAAATCCCGCTTTGATCAGTAAATTTTCTGATGCTATTTGTATAGTTGACTTATTGAGTTGGACTAAACTGGTAAGGCTTTGAGTTTGATAATTAATATCGTTTAATACTGAATAGTAGATATAACGGTGCTTCTATTTTGTTACGGTACGCGCATTGAAAAATAATATTACTTAAAAAAAAATCACCTACTTTGTTCGTTCATATATTCACATCTTTTATTTTATTCTCGTAATAAATTATAATTCACAAGTAATGGCATCCAAATTGTAAGTTCACAACTCATGCGCTTGCTTCTTACTGCCTGTAGTTCAAAAGGAATACGAATCCTTTTGAGAACGAACTGTCAAGATTTATTACGTCACAGAAGCAGTGCGCATGTTCATCACTCTATATTTATTATTTTTGGTCGCCGGAGTTTGACACGAGCAGGGATAATAATGTTTTAATATTTTTATCAATGATTTGGAACTTATTTTCATGATTTTTGTTAAAGAGGAGCTTTCTTTTATTTACTTGCGTTAAGGTATGTACAATCGAGTCTTTCAATATTTATAAAAATCCATATTTTCTTGTTAGGAAATCTGACACCTTGTCGCGTGTTAAATTTCACTAGAAACAATCGAGCTGTAACTTACGTTTCCATTTTATGAAATTATAGAAATATAATTTAGTTATTCTATCTTACTCTTAATGATTTTTCTCGTCACTGAGGCCCATGCATTTTTATGCAGGAGGAATTCATGACTGATGGTGGGATTGTAGTGATGTGGGTGGGAATTTAATTAATTTTTACACAACTATATCTAAATATATGTATTTATTTGTGTATTTTAATGCAAATCAGCAACAGCCTTTTTTGTTGATTTCCATATTCAAAAAGTGTATATATCTTATTCTATTGTGGGTTGGATTAATTGAAGTATGTATTATACAATTATAAAATGATATAAAAAAACAAGGCAAGTAATTAATGTTTAAATGAATCAAGAGGAAATTAAGCTTCAAAATTAGAAAATGTATTTTCTTTTTTATATAATTGAAGGTTAATTTTATTTTGTTAAATAGAGTCAAGAAATATATTATTATTTAACATTTGATGTTCACTAATTAATAAGCTGCAATTTTAAAATGAAATTTATTTGAGGAATTGGTTTCAATGTATATTTGCCAAAAACTTTCGTTTGTTGTCCCTGATTATACATCAGAAAAGATTCCTACATGTTTTGCAAAAGATACTTTTTGAAGAATATATACATACAAAAATCCCTAGGGAACTGACACAAGTTATTTATTATGAGTGGGTTCATTATGAGTCATGTGTACATTATTGTAGAGTGTGAATACTGTGTGTACATATATATTTACTTGAACTTTGGTTGTGGCCATCTCCTGATGTTTACATATCATTCCTTTCAGTTGTAAGAAAACATGGAATTAGCACATTCCTTGCTTTTAAATGAAGAAGCGCTGTCAAAAATCCCAGACAACAAGAAACCAGTGTTTGTATTTGAATGGCTGAGATTTCTTGACAAAGTTCTTGTTGCAGCTCAAAAGGTAATGACTTCTTGGATTGTGAATATGACTTATCAGTATGTGCTCTTCTAATACTTATATATACAAGAAGATTGAAAAAATATGCCAATAAGTAGATGAACTTGAAAATGTCAAATGTAAAGTGGTGAAGGAAATTGAAAATATCCTATTAATAAGTTTCTTGTTTATCTTATATATACTTGATCAAAAATAATTTTAATAATGTGCACACAAGGTGTTGATCTCCAAATGTTTTTAAAGTATTTGTATAAGAATATATCTTGTTCTGATTTCAGTCTGATATTAAAGAAAAACAGAAACAATTGGTAGCTCAGCTCACCTCACAGATCAGCGAGTCCCCTGGTCCTCCCACCAGGAAGCTTTTGGCCCGCAATCTTGCCACAATATTTAGTGTCGGAGACACATTTGACTTATTTGAAACACTGAACAAGTGTAATGATATCATCAAGAATCGTGATGATTCTCCAAGCTACTTACCCACAAGATTGTAAGTTAACCCAAAATTATAAGGAAAAAAAATTGTTTGTAACAATATATTATTCTACAATAAACAACTATATATTGTCTGTTATCAGTTGATAAGATAAACATTTTTTCAGTTCATTCGCATTTGTATTACATTTTAAAATCTTCATTTGTTGTTGACTTTACAGGGCAGCTATTGCTTGTTTGGGAGCTATGTATGAAAAGCTTGGAAGAATGACAGGCAGATCTTATGAGGAGACAGTCCAGATTTTGATCAAGTCACTAAAGAATGCAGAGGTTAGCATATATATTTATAGTTTTGATGCTTCCATTAACCAGCTTCATGATCATCGTAAAGAAATTGCAAACTATATAGAGGAGATAAGTGCCTTGTCACCATGTTATGTAATAGTTCTGAGTTTTGTGTATTTTGGTCAACATAAAATTATTCTCATGAGAGGATCAGTCAAGACATTCAAGGTATTTAGTAACCATTAGCTATATATAATCAGAACAATTACTGAAAGCATTTGAAAACTTGAATCCTAAATGATGAAATAATATTCATGATATTTATCCTCTCTTTTTATTTTTGCATTCACCTTCATCTTATCAAAAATCTATATTTGAAACACACATGGCACTTTCAGGATGATAGTGTTGTTTTGCAAAATATGCTTCTAAGAATACACTTCACTTCAGAATCTAGGGAAAAAACCAACTTAACATGTGGTATTATATGTTGCAATGCATATAATTGAAGGAAGATTTTTATAATGTGTTTAAAAAAGCTTCCAAAATGTTTTGCAATAGCAGCAATACCCTTGTTGTTGTTCATGACAGGTGTCAAACAAACCGGAGTTTGTACCTTAAACAGCTCTCTGTCATAATTAAGCAGTAATGGTGTGGGTCCAGAAGTGATACATTAACATGCCTCACTAACTGAGTGTTAGATAACTGTCTTAATTACAGTATAAGACATTCTACCATCAATTAATTACAGTCTGGTGTACAGCAAATTGATTAAAGGGGAACTTATTTCCACAGAAATGCTCTAGCTTTACTTATTGCATGGGATACTGTTGTCAGGTTCATACTTTGAACAGATTCTTGTGTGTGATATTTTAATAGGACTATAATGCTAGTCCATTAACCTGTGACATCCTGTAGCATATGCTTCTACTTGTTAGCTACAGTACAAAAAGGATGTTGATTTAATGATGAAGATAAGTTTAGGGGAGTAGTTCGTAAGATCTGTCTGCATCTGGCTTGCTATAAACTGTCTTTAACTCTTATGTAATGTATTTGATGGCCTGCCAAGGGTAGAGATGGCTTCCAAACGGGGGGAAAGATACATTCTTGCATGAAAGTTTATCTGAAACTTTCTGTGTGCTTTAAAACTTGTATGATCAAAAAATATACTCCCTCTTTTCAGCAGCATTCCTTGGGATAAGATTGGGATTTTTGCGGCTGCATATTTCTTGGTGCATGTTTGCTATTTTCAGACGAAGAAATCACAAGTTTTTATTGACACTGAATGGAAAGCATGTTGCTAATAAGACAGCCCGACTTATTCAATATATAGATATTTGATTGATAAGTAGGTGAGTGATGGTGGAATTATTATCTCCAGCACTTGTTGAGCTTGGGGAGGGGTCTATGCTGGCACCGTTTTATCCTGCATACCACTGATCACAGAATTTCAATAAGCCCATTAAATTATGAAAGCAAGTACAAAGAAATAAATAGATGTAAAGTTTAATTTTTTGAAGATTTTGATGAAATCTAATGGGAATTTCTTGTATATTTTGAAACTTTGCCCAGGGAAGGTGCTAGATACAAAAAGTACTGTTTAAATTGTAGATGAAATTCCCAGACAATGCTGTAGAATTTTAGTGATACATGTAATGAGAGAAATTGTGCTGTTAGATGGAATAGGTTGAAGGATACTGTTGAAGGCATGCTTTTAATGAGAATATCTGTGGAACCATGTGCAGTAGATGTCAGCCTCATGCCTGAGAAAGTAATCATTCCTTCATCTGGCCCTGGTGTGTACAACTCAATCAGGAAGAAAACAATTGGCTAATTAACAGTAAATGATGCTTATGAATTGTAGGCAGCCCAGTAGCCTTCACTGGGTGTTTTTATGATGATTTCATTGCCCCTGACAATATGCAGTGTGGATCATATATGATTTCTCCATGTTGTCGTGGTAACTGGGCCGGATGCCAGGTGTGAGTTTGTCAGAAGTCTGGGGGAATGGTTTATGCTGTCCATCAATCAGGGAGGAAACAAAACAGATCTTGTGCATTTCTAAACAACTCAGCAGATCACACACAAAGACATAGACAACTTGATTGTCTGTCTTACTCACTACACGCTGAAGGTTTAAAGATAGTCAATTTGTGGTGGGAAGAAAGAACTTGGTCTAGGTCCAGTTGTGTGAGATTAAAGAGGAAAGAGGATATGAATCTAAGCTTCAGTAAACAGTAGGATAAGACCCTCAATAACGAAATGAAGAACCAATGCCCTGCACCTGAAGTTTGAAAATTAAGAATGTTTTAAGTTTTTATCATCTAGTTGGCAACTTTATGGCTGTTGCAGTTGACTTAGTTTCGCTAATTGTGTATTCCCAGTTCAAGAAATGTGGCATCCTAAAGCTATATCATCTTATAAAGAAACTGAGAGACAGGTTCAAGCGTTTGAATGACAGGAAAATTTGATTTTTCATCATCAAAATATTAATATTGTACAAAGGCAAAGTTTGTCATTAAATAAGATGTAATGACATAATAAAATACGGTATTGAAGTAAATTCTTTGTCAATCATTCACAACTCTATACAGTTTCTTGATCAATGAAAATGAAACTAGAGAAAAGTAAAAAGTCCACAATACCACAAATTCCATAAATTAATTTAACTACAAACAATTAAGTTGTAAATTTAAGAGCTAGCCACAATATAAAGACGTGACATGTAAGTAATGCTCTATGATTGGCTGTGTATGTGACCATGACCTTTCTACTTTTTCAGTCTCAAGGTCGTACCGAGATCATGTCAACCCTGGAGAAGGTCATTAAGGGGCTGGGGTCGGCAGGGAACAGCACTTACAAGGACGTGTACAAGGCCACCAAGCAGTGTATGACAGACCGGTCCATGGTGGTCCGATTTGCCGCCGCCAAGGTGAGTTATAGACTGAAAGACGGGGTGGGGGGGATTCCTTACACAGGGGATTCTTTATACAGGGAATTCTACTGAACAGACACCAATGAGTTATAGACTGAAAGACACAGGGAATATTACCTAACAGAAACCAGTGGGTTATAGAATCTGAATGAGAGACTTACTTAGAAATATACTACATTGTAGTACAGAAAAATAACCTGTGTAAGTTTGTCCAGACTGCAATTTGAGTTCCAGATAAATTTTTGTATGTTTGTGAAATCATTCCGACACGATTTTAATCCAGCGGTGGCACAAAATTGCACTAGTTTAATGTGTGCCGAATAAAAGAGTTCATGGTCACTTGAAGCGTGAGATTTGTTTTACCAGTTGATTAAAAACATTTGTTTTAGTTTGACCTGGTTTTATATAGAACTCATTTCATCTAGCTTTGGATATCTTGCAATCCCTGGATGAATTTGGTGACATTTACCATTTTCTTTAGGTGATTTTACAGAGATCTGATGTGTTAATGTAGTGATAAATATGCAAATGTGTATTGGAAACCCCTAAGCTATTTCACTGTGGTATTGATTTGGTATTGTTTTTATAATTTGAATGAGACAGCTGTGTATGCTTTAGATTTTTTTTTTTGCTTGTTGGTGAATTGTGAACCAAAAATCGCGAAGGTGCAAAAAAGAATATACAGCATATTACACAATGCCTGGTGTTATTTTCATCAAGTATGACACAGTTTGTCATACTTACTAAGATTGATGTAGACAGGAACAGTGGAGGCAAGGGAACGCCATGGAGAAAGGGGTGTTATCAGTTATATTGGAGGGCGATCTCTGCTTGTGATTCAGAAACTGGGTAATTAATTCAAGAATTCTGCAACACAGAGATGTTGAAAAAACTAAGGGTGAAGAGACGGGAGTCTGTACAGGATGAAAACTCGAACCACTTGGTTTGACGTTTTATACACACAAAACCAACTTGTTCTACTCGCATACTTCACAGATTGTTCAAGTCTGGGAATTCAATTTGCACCCCTTCCTCTGTTTTTTTGAATTGCAAACAGATGTTACTTTTCTTCATACACAAAAGATTGTTCATGTCTCACCCCCCCCCCCCCCCCCCCAACTTTTTTTTTAATTTTGAAGAGTAGTGATCTCATACGAACAAATTTGACTGTTAGATATATAATGGGAAACAGGTTTCTATAATATACAGACTAGCTGTTGATTTGCTTGGCTTGGAGCTGAGTTGGTGACCTGGTTTGTTTACTAGTAGATAGTAGCTAGGTCAGTGATTGAGGGTATTACTAATGATAAGGAGGATCTCCCTATTATCTGTTACAGCACAACACTTGGAATCATAATGTATTTATAATACTTGTACATGTGTGCAGCAGTTTTATTAAATCTTTTGATATTTAAAAATACTTAAAGCAAGTTATCATCTATGGTTATAAGCAGACTAGCTAGTAAATGTTGGTGAAGCAGTTATACTTGGTGTCACTGCATGATCATTATCCCAAACCACTGGTAGTAATTACTAGAAGTGTTACTAGTAATTACTACATGCATACTTCATGGTCAATGGATATTTTAAACTGATGGGGTTCAAACTTGCATCTATAAAAGGCATATAAGGGGACAAAGATAAATGATCACAGTATATTAAAGAAAATTTTGATTTTTTTGTTTTTAATTGTCATTCTATCACACAAGTATGTAATGAATTAAAAATAGACTTCTTAAATTTTTTAAGTAGAATTTGAAATTGCAAATAACTAGCAGATATTATTATTTTCATTACAGTGCATGTCCCAACTAGTAAATGAGGCCCCATTTATGTACACCAGTGAGCTGGAGACAGTTAGTTCCCTTTGTTTCCGAGCCCTAGATGGCTCCAACTATGATGTCCGATGTGCAGTGGCAAAGCTCCTGGGAAATCTAATGTCAACCACCCAGAGCCCAAAGGCCGTAAACACAGGTAAAGATAATTAAAGAAACTAGTTGACAGAAAGTTGTAGACGATCAATAGATATTAATTACGTGAATGCTACCGCTGGACTATTTTTTTAGGGTAGAATATAATACTTGGCCATTGATCAAGGAAGTAATCGAGCATTGATTTATTCATATTCCCATCATGCACTTTTCACCTATCAGTGTTTCGTCAGAAGTCTGATGGTTAATATAACGTCAATAAGCTTAACGAGACTTGAGATTTAACTGTCAAGATTTTTCTAATGCATCATGTTTTCCTCCTTGATTGTTCACAGACATTACGTAGAGTACACTTTAAAGTGCTTTCAAAGTGCAGTAAAAGCTTCCCTTCCTTTCTAAGACTTGGTCTGTAAGCTTAATTGGTGAAAAACTTAATGTCTCTTCTATTTTAGGAACTATATCTAGGTTGAGTTTTGGAGGTACATATATTCATAATTGCATGCATTAGTTAGCTTGGTATCTATGGAGCTTATTTAGATGACAACCTATCTATCATCCTTAAATCCTTTGTATTCAGAAATGTTTATCTTCAAATTGTAACCATTCATATTTTTTACATTTGTGCACAAAAAATACTCTTATTTTGTGCTCATTTTTGATTCAGATTCTCTGTAAAAAAAACTTTTTCAAAAAATTGCTTTTATAATAGTGGTAAAGCAAGCTTACTAAAACTATTGACTTTTTTATGCCAATATCTGTTTCATGTATTGAAAGTTGAGAAGATTATATCTATTCTATTTATTAAGGAAGTAAACCACCATTGTTGACTTATCTTAATTGCAACACTTTGGTGTATTTTGATAACAGTAGGAATAAGATAACCTTATGTTGATCAGAGCCCCGGCGGCCTCCTCTTTAGAAGTGTATCTCTTGCTCAAATGGATGCTTATCTCCAAGGGGAGAAATGTTATATGTTTTATAGGGCTTTACTAAACAATTGGAGATATTTATTAAGGTGGACTGGGATATAGCAATGTGGGGAGAGAATGTTGAAATGGGAACTCTAGTTAATGGTGTATGGTGATAGGCTTTTGATATATATACTCAAGAGAAAATACCGGTACTGTTTATCTTATCATCAGGTTTGAACAATTTTTCTTATTTCCTATGATGATATCACTATTTGTTTAAACTGATAAACATAATGAGTATACCATTCCACGGAAATGTTCAAGTTTATGTTAATTTCCTTATCATATCAATAATCCAAGGTTTTCTAAACAATATAATTTTTAAAAAAGTAATAAATAGAAAAAATAAAATAGAAAAGAGAGAAGTTTGCATTTCATTTAAAAAAACCCCAAAAAACCCAAACAAACATTTGAAGAATACAAACAATAGAGAGGATAACAATTCATTGAAAAAACTTCAAAGAGAATTATTTGAACACATTGAACAAGAAGTCTGATATCCATTGTTTTGTATTGAGCAGCCAAGTGGAAGCAGCCCAAGCTAGATGATTGTTTGAACCTGTTGTCTGTGGGTTTCCTGAAGGGAGGGATCGGGAGTGGCAACATCAATCGTGAGATCCGCGTCGGGGTCACTCACGTAAGCTCTCGCCCTGCTCTCAAGCAGCCAGACATATTACAATTTAAAAAAAAATGCATTATATTTTCTTAATAGATTTTAATTGTGAGTTTTTTATATCAATAAGTTAAAACAGCTTTATGTTATATTAGTACATGTTCATGGCTTTTATAGCATAAAAGTGAAAACGTTTTGAAAAATTTTGTAATTTTTAAAACTGAATTTTGGATGAGATGTAAATGAATTTTTCTCAACAGGCCTATATTGAGTTTGTGAAGTCCATGGGGGGTCTATGGCTGGAGAGAAACATCTCAGTGTTTCTGAACCACATCCTCGATTTGGTGGCTAACCCCAAGGCCACACCCACCCACGTGGATGCGGTGTATGCCAGGAAGTGTATACTGTTCATCATCAGGTCAGCCATAGGGGGACTACTGGGGGAGAAGGCACAGATCGCAGCAGCCAAGGAGATCTCACAAGTCATTGTTAAACAGATGAACATTGTTGGTAGGTGAATCTATCCTAGGAGTTCTTGTTGTTTGAATGGTGTGATTCATCTTTTGTGTGTGATGAATTTTCATCTAATATTAGCTACAGATAAATAGTTATAGAATAGGAAGATAACTTTCCCTAAAAAGAGGAATTATTAGTGTGAAGTGCCAGAATATTATATAACTTTGTTTTCATCCAGATAATTTATGTTGATATGAATATTTTGGAATACAGATGATTATTACATAACTTGGGAACATTTCCATTAAGCTACCGTTGTTTTTCTTAAATTGCACTTAAAACCTTTAAACACTTTTCACTGAAGATTATCGGTTTTTTGAAAGGACATTGAGATATTTCATGTATGTTATTGATGTTTCTGTAGGTGAAGCTACAGCAGAGTCTGATGGAAGACCTTCCAATTCCGATATTGTAGGGAGCCAGCATGTTTTGGTGTGTGCCCTGCATGAACTGGGCAGCCTGGTGCTGAGGTTGGGAACCTCGGCCAGTCCACTGGTAGCTGAACCAGCCACAGGTCATTGCACTCTTTTATTTATAGAGATTTTCAAAAAGATGTTGCACAGCAAAAGATAAGACAAAAATTCCAGCAGAACTTTGTTAAGGCTGTAAGCTACATCTATATAAAAAAACACCAAAATTTACATATTGAAAGATAGTGTATTTGTCAATTATAATTTTTTCTTATGATTTAATACGTATCATTATAATGTACATACATTGAGGCTGTGGTTTCTGTATATGCATAAACATAATGGAGTTTACCCAAAAACAATATACTTAATTTTTTCTGGCCTTTAATTTGATATATCATATACATAAATAGGTATCATTGAGCCTGTGGTTTCTGTGCTCATTCATCCGAGTCATGCAGCTCGTCTGGCAGCCTCCTGGTGTCTGGGGAGTATCTCCCGGGCCCTACCCTCCCAGCTGACCCCTCTGATGGACAGGTGTGTTGAGAGGATGGACAAATTGAAGACCTCCCCAGAGGCTGTGTCAGGGTATAGCAGTGCCCTTGCTGCCCTCCTTGGAGGAGTCTATCAGTGTCCTCTTGGCATTCCTCATGCTAAGGGCAAGGTGAGGACTCAAGCTAATATGGATAAAGACTTATTTGTATAATTTTGTAGAGTGAAAGATCCATTGATTGGAAGTGATTTTTTTTTCTTTTCATAACAGCAACTGTTCAACCTATCTGAGGAGCTGTTAAGGACTGCTTCTCAGAACAGTCGCCTGTCCTTACAGAGGACCCAGTCTGGCTGGCTTCTCCTTGGATCTCTGATGACTTTAGGTAATTTCAGCACATCAAGGAAAAGAAATCCTCATTTTATAGCCATCGTTTTAAATTCTTTAAGTTGTTTATAAAAGTCTGACCTTTGAGTTTGAATTTTTTGATGTAGGGCCAGCTGTTGTGAAGAATCACTTACCAAGGATGTTGCTGTTGTGGAAGAATGCATTCCCCAGATCTGTCAAGGAGTTGGATGCAGAAAAACAGAGAGGGGATTCCTTCACCTGGCAGGTGACACTTGAGGCTCGATCAGGGGCCCTGGGAGGTATGTTATATACCTATTATTTATATACCATATATTATTGTACCAAAGGGATTTTTATCATATTTATATGGATCAGACACATGGAAATCTGAATAGGTATCTTTTAGACACAATACAATTTTTTTTTTTGGGGGGGGGGAGGGGAGGGGGCTTATACATCATTATGCTTTTTGTATTCAACCCAATGTATAGATTCATGAATTATAAAACAATGAATAATTCAGGGATTGGATAATATTGAATTTCAATCTCAACATACTTGTCATATGTTGCAGCATGCAATAATATAGCAAACATATTTGATTTTAGTCAGTTTATAAGTTGTAACTTTTGATTTTTTCAGCCATGAACAGTTTTCTGCTCCACTGCCGGGACCTTGTAACCGAAGACGTCATCCGTCGTCTACTGGCTCCACTCAAATGTGCTCTTCTCATGTTTACACAGTATGTACTGATTGTAAAACTTTGTATGGGCTTAAAATGATTTGTGAATGATATAAAGAATTCAAACAATACACATATGAAGAAAGAATAGAGATACCTTTACAGAATATTGATAGGGAAAGAGTTTGGTTGACATACTATAATTTTGATCCCTTTCAGATTACCCTGGGTGATAAAACAGTACGGGACTCATCTGAAGGCGAGTGCGGCCATGGTGAGACTGAGACTGTATGATGTCCTCTCACAGCTACCCCCAGAATCCTTTGAAGGTACCTGTCAGATCAATGTAATACTGAGGAATCATTTAATATCATGTTGGCCAATTTTCTCTGATTTTCAGTTTTTCACAGATTTATGGGGACATAATTTTGTAGATTTTCTTAGTTTAAACAATATTTTATTTCAAAATGAATAGGATCGGACAGCAGGCATGTCTTATTTTTGTCCTCTCCCTAAATTTGTACATTTTCTTGAATAATTAATAAATAAATTCTGTGTTTTATAATATGTTGAAAATATAAATTTGTGGGTGAGATGGACCCATGAAATAAATTAAAATTCAGCCGTGGCAAATTTCAATGATTTAATCGATGGCCTGTTTTATTTGTTAGGAACATACACTGACTTGTTGAGAGAGCTAGTGGCCGAGTTTACACTGACAGACAACCCCGCCAATACCACCACCTCCCTGCTGAGGGCCATGTGTCACGTGGACGACAGCGTAATCCTGGGATCCTGGCTCCAGGAGACGGACCACAAAGCCATCGAAGATCAGGTACCCATTGGTCAATCATTTTGTCATGTGACTTAGCAACATTTCCATTGTTTTGTCATGAGCTCTGACAATACTCATTAGAGATGACTCCATATTTGCATGAGTGAAAGAGTGAAATCAAAGTTTTTAATAATGTTTTACAAATATTAGGGACAAATATATAATCCTTTTGATTGCAAGAAAACTAGAAATAGAACCTTTCAAACCTGAATTTTGACCAAACCAGTTAAACTTTGCTATGATAAACATTGGAGATTCGTATTTGATAATAGCCTTCCCTTTGTAGTTCGAACCCAATCGTAAAGTTGATAAAGAGGTAGTAAGTACAATCTGCATTCTGATTCATCGTGACGTTTTGAATGCAGGCATGAGTTACCAAATCTCCTGATTTGACTGAACTGTTGACGCTAAAACAGACGGAGACATGTTTATTGACTAAATATGTCTAATGTACTAGACATGTTAATGAATAAAAAGTGAATGTGTTTGAACTGCATCCTTTCTAACTTTGCTTGTTTTCTATTTTGTTACCTCCACATTCTTAGAATGTTCTTGTGATGAATGTATTAATACTAGAGAATGCAGATTGTGAAAATCAAATCTTACATAAATTCTTATCAAATCAGAATTTTCACTCAAGAGACATAAAGAAATCTTGTAATCAAAGTTCACATATGTTAGGAATGCTTAACTATCTTCTAGATACTCTGGACTTTTATGCCGCATATTTCATATACATGTACCTACATGTGTTATTTCAAAATATATGTTATCATATAATTGCTTTTGTATACAGTGCATAAGCAGCATTTTTTTTAAAAACAACAATCAAGAGCATGTTGAGTGATGCATCATTTAAAGCTTCGACAACAGTCAATCATTTAAGCTTTCTTTGACACACATACAAGCCTATATTACTGCATATTTTAATGTATCATTTTTTCAAAGTAATATTTTTAACTCAAATTTTCAAATATACAGTGTTCAAACATCAAGTTAATTTTTCTTCACTGAATCAAAACTTTGTCATTACATGTATAAGAATTCATCTTTCTTGCTCTCTGCTTTGATTGCTTTAAATGTGTATAAGATAGTTGGATAAGACAGTCTTGGTCTGTAGTGAGTGTGTGCTATAAGTAGTGAGTAGACCCCCCCCCCACTGACCCCCAGCTCTTCACTGATGTGTCCCCCCTCTGTTTACAGCTACAGCCGAACAGTGCCTCGGGGTCAGGAGCCTTGGAACATGACTCACAGTCCTTGTTTGCCAGATGCCCTGCGGTATGTACAAACATTTCTTTTGTGAAAATTGAATACATGAATTATTTGATAGAAATCTTAAATTCTACATTATCCTGATTCAACGAATCATAAAACATTTATAAAGACGAGCAACATCTTATTAAAACTATGCATTATTTTATTTCCCACAAGATAAATTGCACGACATTTTAATAGTGAAATTTCTGCACCAAACATGGATCAGTTGTTGAACAAGACAAGTTTTAAGGAGTTGATCAAGTAACTTTTTTTTCAGAGTGAACCTATTCCGGGGCCCCTCCCATTGGGCGTGGCTGTAATTGACAGCTCAGTCCGACTGTACGGATTGGTGTTCCCTCGTGTGGCACACAAACACAGGCTTCAGATGCTGCAGCATTTCATCGAGTGTATCAAGCAGGCCAAGTCTGTCAGACAGCAGGCTGTACAGATGAACATCTTCACCTCCGTTCTCTGTGCTTTAAAGGTAGGAACAGAGACAGCTGGGACATGGTTTCAGTGATTTTCACTTAATACAGTATAAATTTCATCCTGATGGTTTTTTGCACTGTAATTTGATAAGAATTAAGCTGGTTGGTCTGCATAAAAAACTTTCAATTTAATGAAATGTTTCGCTAAGTTGGTAAGTATGTGATGAGATATCCTTGAAAGAGACATCATTTTTTGTTGTAAGTAATACCATATGCAATTATACATGTATTTGACACAGGATTAAAGCAATTTATGTTTTTCAACATTCAATTTTTTCTTGCTATACAGAATTTAGCAGATGCCAAAGAAAGTCTTGGACCTGACGAAGTTAAAAAATCAGCATTTAATCTCATCATGGTAAAGAAATGTTTGCACTAAAACTGCCAAAACTATTAATATTTATAGAAAGATAGATAGTTAACATACATTTTAAATGAACATGAACCATTTCAGGGTGCATTGAGCAGCACTAACCCCATTCTCCGCTGTGCAGCAGGAGAGGCCCTGGGACGGATGACCCAAGTTGTGGGGGACAGTCGATTCATAGCAGACATGGCCCAGTACAGTTTTAACAGGTAGTGCTATTATATACATGTATATACTGATGTACCTTAACTTGATAGATACACATACCCCACCCTGCATTACTAATTAAAGTGACACATGCTTTGAGCCAATTTCTAGAAATGAACAGTTTAAATCTGCTATAAATCTAATTCTTTGTGTCCAGTAAGTTTATGATAGGTTTTTAGACTAGAGAGAATGAAACTGGCTTCACCACCATGGTTGAATTATAAAAGTGTACACTGTAATTTCTGTAATATTTACATACCTTTGCCTGACATGTTATGATTGCAGCCTGAAGTCGGCTAGAGATGTGATCAACAGAACAGGCCACTCCCTGGCCCTAGGTTGTCTACATCGGTATGTGGGAGGGATGGGGTCTGGACAACACCTGAACACCAGTGTCAGCATCCTACTGGCTCTGGCCCAGGACTCAAACTCACCTGTTGTACAGGTAAACAAGATACTCAAACTCATTCTGAAATTTTGTAAAATTTGTAAATTGTTATTTATAACTGAATAATGAATTGATTATTTGCACTTGCATGTTTGGAATTAACTGTAACTGTAACTGTCTCTGTCAGGTGTGGGCACTGCATGCCCTGGGGCTGATCGCCGACTCAGGAGGTCCAATGTTCAGGAGCTACGTGGAACCCACTCTATCCCTGGTTCTACAGCTGTTGCTCTCTGTCCCTCCCTCCACTGTGGATGTCCACCAGTGTCTGGGGAAGTGTCTGTCCGCCCTCATCACATCACTGGGACCTGAGTTACAAGGTAGGAATCTCATTGCCACAATTTCTTTATTACTGCTTCAATATAAAAATGATTCGGCTAATGATTGATTTGATGTGTTTGGTGTATCTAATGGTATGTGTGTCTGATGCAGGTAACAGTAGTGCTATAGCCACAGCCAGGATGTACTGTCTGGTTTGCTGTGCCATCATGCAGGACCACCCCGACTCCCTGGTCCAGGCAGAGGCCATCACCTGTCTGCAGCAGCTCCACATGTTTGCCCCCCGCCATGTCAATCTCACCTCACTGGTACCTCATCTCTGTGTAAGTATCTCTATTTTATACACTGTTGGAATATGATGCTCCCAATATGATACAGTTCCATTATTGAAGTAACATTGCCTTTTGATATTTCATAATGAGGAGTCCAAAATGCACAAGAATATTAAAAATCTTGTTTTATTTTTAACCAGTCAGTAAACATAAAAATTTTACTGACTTAAACAAGAATTAGTGTGCCCTGTGTCATATCACATTTGTTATGACATTTCTGTATTGTATTACAGGCCACTTTAGCTAGTTCCCACCTCCTCCTCCGTCGGGCAGCAGTAGGGTGCCTACGACAGTTAGTGACCCGTGAAGCAGGAGAGGTCAGTGACCAGGCCTTGACCCTGGCTGGGGACGGCACTAACGAGGACTCCATAGTAACAGAGACCGGGCTGGAGGGTCTGTTGTTTGGGATGATGGACACAGAGACAGACGGAAAGCTGATCTCTGATGTCCAGGACACACTCGTAAGTCTGCTACAGTCACTGGCCACGCAGAACCTTACAAGATGGCTGCTTCTACTTAAGGGGGTCCTTTCTGCGTCTACAGGTAAGTGGAATATCTACACTTAATTCTGAAAGGACTTGTGATAGTGTACAAACTAATTTTTATCATGGATAGAAATTAAGTACATGAAATTTTAATACAATTTTTATTCTTATCTTTTATTAAAACTTAATATAACCCCTAATTAATGTTGTTGACTGAAAAAGAAACAGACATACTGATACAGTAAGTTGTCTCTGTTGTAGACTCTGGCAGCACTGGGCCGTTAGAGAGTGGTCTCCAAGACAACAAGGACAAGGATGATGATGATGAAGAGGAAGACGCAGAGCTGGAGTTCAAGGCCAACCAGCCAGATGTCACCCACCCCACTGTGGCTCCCAGGTACACCTTCTGAGGAGAATGACACAAGCGATTTTTGAGGTGCATCGCTGCGGACGACTCGTCGAATTGCTCATTTTTAGCCAAAATTTTAACAAAATCCTACGATACGTCGATTCAGACGACACGTCGAACTTATCGCTTCAAAATGGTGTATAAAACTGCAGTAACATTATCAGTGTATGATGCCACGATGTCCCCAATATTGCTACCAACTATTATTAATGATTAACATTTAAACAATTACTCTTTATACTTATGCATCATATTTTCAAATACCGACAACATCTACAAAGTCGCTTGCATTGTAAACAATTCCCGATATCGCGTGTTATGCAAAATTAAACTTACTTTGACAGAGATATTTTATTCCCATGCATTAAAATAATCACCCACTCTGACCATCGCCAGTGTATTCGCCATTTCGTAACCAGCCACCTGTTGACTCGGCGCTTGGTCAATGTTTGTTTAACAATTTCCGGTGTCAGAGGCATGCACCTGTCTCGTGTCGGACTTCAAAGGGGGATCTCAAATGCAGAAAGCTTAGCAATTACTATGATTTGATGAAACTTGTTTACTTTGTATCCAGTAATACAGTCACACGCTATTATTTTAAAGAGACACTGTTAGAATAGATCGATCATTTGTACGACTTGATAATGACGATATACGACATACATACGTTTCCTAAATTTTTTATTTAACAATAATCAAAGAATTGGACAATAATTAATTAATGAACTATAATCACTCTTATACCGGTACTCTTTATGTACACAGTGAGTGAAATTGCCGTATAGATGTCAGCCTTAGCAAGATTATTAACACAACCGGGATCAGTCTACCGTATAAACAATAGAGATGATAATTGCCGATTACCTATTTTAAGATTAATTTTGACCATAAAATATTTCTTATTTATACTTTTCACTAACAACTCTTTACTAATAAAATAATAAAACTTTAAAACATTCCCCGGACCTACTGCAATATTTTTTTCCATCCAAGTTTGGTTTCAATTTTACTGCGCAATATTATCTTCCCACTATAGTAATATATGGAATCATGTGACAATGTGTTTATAAAAACGGAACGGTAAAACTTTTAATTGATTAAAAAAATACACCATTGTTCAATAACTGTTATTAATATGTATTCTAGTGTTAACAGATGAGTGAAAATGATAATAATTAAAGATGAACATTGAATTCAACAACGTAATTTTCAATAACACAGCCAGCTCAAGATGATTAAAACCGAGATTTTTAATAAAAAATTTTCACAATTTTCTGACCTCAAGCCTTAGACAAGTCGATCAAGACGATAAGTCGAGTACTCTGCTTCAGAGAAAAAAAATACCGACTTATCGTCGGGAAAATACGGTACAAGCGGCGTCATAGAACTCAAGTATCAATGCGCCAATAAATATATAGTGCCGTTCTGATTGTTACGTATTTTCAACCAGGAACATATATTCCGTTTTCGTTTATAAAATATCAACAAATAATTACAATAGATATCTTCTTTACACATTGAAAAAAAACCATCAACATCAATGAAAGAACAAAACAAAGATTAATACGCAGATGAGATAGGGACAGAGGACCAGTCAACCGATGAGATAATTTGCATAACAACAGTTCGTACTTCAATTTAAAAGCGGCGACATTAATTGTTCGAATATCGGAGGTAAAAAATATGTAATAATTTCGTATATAAAATATTTATATTAAAATGAGAGTAAGTTGCTGTCTTCCTATAGCTAGAAACAGATTTTGTGATTTATCACTTGATAAGACGATGTCCAACTGAATGAGGAAAAGCGCGCCACCTTCCCCATGTGTAGAATGGCGATATTTAACAACTTGTAGTGATGTTTTTAGCTAACTTCAATGCGATGTTCAGGCCTTTGATTTCTATTATTACATGCAGTACACAGTATATGTAATTGTATTTGGGCTTAATGTTTGTTTTTGGTTGTTCAATCAGATTATACATTGTTATTATTCATCAACAGGTGGCCGACAAGAGTGTTTGCTACAGAGTGTCTGCAGAAAATTCTGGTGGCTTGTGAAGGAGTGCAGGCAAACTTTGATCTGGAACTTGCCAGGGAAATTAAAATGAAAACTAGTAACGGTGAGTTTCACCTCCTATACATGTAAATGTTACCTTCAATTAGTTTTACTTTAACCACATTTACATGTTCTTTGTTTCTGTTTACAGAGAATCTACTTGTGTTACATCTGTCAGAGCTTGTTAGAATGGCATTTATTGCAGCGACTTCTGACAGCAATCAGCTCCGCTTGGCTGGGTTGTCAGCTTTGCAGGTAACATTGTAGGGAAATCTCTGATTTCTTTACTGTCGGTGTATTTGTGTATAAAAAATAGACATCTCTTTCTGAATGTAATTATGAAATTCAAATACTTTATAGGACATCATCACCAAATTTGCCACTGTTCCTGAGCCAGAATTTCCAGGTCATGTGATTCTTGAACAATTCCAGGCACAGGTAAGGAGACAGCCATTGTGGATCAAATAGTTATTAGTTGTGATGTATCACGGGGTGGATAAAATATCAATGAGGTTGCCTTGCTTTCTAATGTATAACATTTAATTATAATTAGGTCAGTGCCGCTCTCCGTCCAGCTTTCTCACCAGACACATCCTCCGATGTAACAGCTGCTGCCTGTGATGTAAGTCTTTATATAGGCATTTTCTTTGTAGCAAAACTTTATCAGTGTTTGTGGCTTTGAACATTTCAAATACCAGTACTTGTTTATCTTGCTCTAACAGGTTTGCAGTACATGGATTGGAAGTGGAGTTGCCCGTGACCTCAATGATCTTCGCCGAGTCCATCAATTGTTGGTGTCTTCTCTAGCAAAACTAAATGCTGGGAAATCTCAGTCTCCATTGTACAATGAAAGTGCTGTCACCATGGAAAAGCTGGCTGTACTAGGAGCTTGGGCAGAGGTAAGACCATCAATAGAAATTTTGGAACTCATTAAAAAGATTTTTGATTCTTCAAAATAATAATATCCTTTTAAAAAAATAGCCTGAAAATCATTTTACTTTTAGCTTCTGTGTAGGAATCTAAAGTATTGCACCATGTTTATTCTTCAGGTGTACATTGTGGCAGTGGAGAGGGAGCATGAGAAGGAGACCAAGCCCCTGAGAGAGGAGGATGACTATGGGGAGAGCTCCAGGGAGAGTCTGCTGTCCCTGGTCCAGCCAGAACTTCCCACCCTCAGTCAGAACTGGCTGGGGGCCCTCAGAGACTACGCCTATCTCTCACTGCCCACAGGTACAGACCACAGTTTTATCATGTTATATTTACATTGTTTGGTGTCTTTGTCTGTGATAACACTACAAATCAATTTTGTGCTATATTGTACAATTAATTCAAGTAACGTTTTGTTGGGTGCAAACTGGGTTTGCATGATTAAAAGAAATGAAAATCACATACTATGTCAAAATTATATAACTATAAGTAATAAGGAATCATGCTTTGAATATTAAGAGGTGATAATTTTGGTTGGGGTGTGATCAAATATATCATAAAGCCCTTCGGGCTTTATTGGATTTAATCACATCCAAACAAAAATTATCACCTCATAATACTTAAAGAATGATTCCCTATTCCTTAGATAATAACATATCATGTTGATATATGTACACTTCTGCCAGATTCTCCTGTTAACCTACCTGTACGTGTATATTGATTATACTTATTGCACTGATAAGCTGTATATTAGCTGTACAGCTTATAGTTAATGAAGTTCTGAACTGTACATTGGTATTAAGTACATTGTATGTTTTACAATTATAATGAGTTTTATAATTAATTCTTCATTATCCCTGCTACCAGTATGTCATATACAACATATTTTGATAGTTAGCCTCTCCTAAGCATACTTCGATTATACTACCAATGTTTTTTTCCATTTTTTTTGCAGAATATTCTAGTCAGCTCCCATCAGATGGGGGAACTTTCTACCACCCAGACACAGTAGACAATGCCAAGCCCCACTACAAGAAGCGCTGGACCCCCATCCTCCACGCCCTGGCCATCTGGCTCCACGAAACGGGGTTCTCCGTGGGGGAAATGAATAAAGAGAGCGACAAGAATTCCACCGTTCCAGCCAACGCTCCTGCCAACATGAAGAGGGAGGAAATAAACTCTGACCGATTCTATCTTATACTAGGTATCAAGTTAAAAATCATTCATCCATATTCTTGTCAGTGATTAAAATCTTCAACAAAGTTGACTGTTTTTTGCAATAGCGTATACCTGCATATCTTTGTATATGCTAAACCTACATATAGATTGGTATTTACATATATGGGTTTAGGTTTTTTTTGTCAATAAATGAAATTGAAAACCTCTCTAATTGTATTCTCAGGTATCTGTGTGGAGGCTTTGTCCAACCCTCAGACTGTTCTTACAACACATGCTGTCAATGGAATTCTAAAGGCCCTCTGTGCAGTCCTTACTTCTGAGTGGCCAAAACAGCAAATTGGAGTGGATCCAATTCTATCTAAAGAAGTTTTGAATGTGATGCACAGGTGAGTCCAGGTTTATAACATGATATCATTGACACCTTGATTCTCTATTAAGATACTGTAAAGGCATTATGAGATAAGATTTGTTCCTCTGCATGTACTACTTTTGTGGAGATGTGAAAAACAAACGGTTGATAAAACATTGATATTTTCAGAGTGTTCCTAACTCAGGAGAGTGTATACACGCAGTTGCTGGCTGTTGAAGTGGTGAAGGCTGTGCTGTTAGCTGGTAAAGACTGCCTACAGCAGGACAGAATAAAGATCAAAGGTACTGCACATGTCAGATCAGAACTTAACATGCAGTGAAGCTTTTCACCAGGTTTGCCTAGTAGTACATGTAATGATGTTTATTTGACTTTTGTAGAAAAGGAGATGGAGGCTTCCACCAGTAGTTCTGAGTCAATGGACATCTCGGAGAGTAGCTCCCTGGGGGATGGGGGAGAGGAGGGGGACATCATTCCAGAGAAGTCTGTGGTCTACGCTGCGCTGGAGGTGTGCCTGTGTGTGATATCCAGACAGATCCCCGCCCTGAACCCCTCGGCCCCCAGCACTGGGTTCCAGGTCCCCACCCGCCTCACTAAAATATCCGACGAGAACTGTTCACTGGTCGCCTCCATTGTACTCATACTGGCAGATCTTCCAAACTTGTGTTCTAAAAATGGTACAATTTGAGAAATTTTGAATCTAATCTCTCTCTGAAAGAATTATAGGTTACAAATATGTTGATTTTACTGCTTTAATAGCTTAAAGTATAGATGTACCAATGTAGTTCAAATCAAAAACTGAGGAGAAAGAACACTTAAAAGATATGAAAGTGCATGTACTGTACATTGTACATGTACATGCAGATGTAGTGTTGGAAAGATTTACTTGTGTGTTTTGAGGTTGATTGTAATTTTGGTTCTTGGAAAATGAGCTCTCAAATTCTTCAAATAATTCACATACATGTACTTACCTACAAAATTATAAACTATCATGGAGAAAAAAAATCAGAATGTTTTTTTTTTAAGTGTACATATCATTATATTGAGATTAATAAAAGTGGGTTATTAATGGCAAGGAACTGTATTGTATCTAGGATCTACTTCCATACTTCCTACTATTCTGTTCCTGATCACTGGAGTTTTACGGGAAATGTCAAACAAAGGGGCAGAGAGAAAGTCCCCCGTGGTGGTACAGGGCTGTCTGACCGCCCTTCGTACGCTCTGCTCCTCCCCCTTCCTGGACGATGAAGATGTGGGAAACAAATGGAGGGAGCTTCTGAAGAGTGCTCTGATCACTGTGCTGCAAAATGCCAAGCCAAGTAAGAATGTGTGCCTTAGTTTAGACATTCTTGTATATGTCTCTTTATGACAATAGATTGTACATGTACATGTATATGACTAGGTTAACAGCACCTTTGATCTTATACAAGTTTTAAAACTGATAAAGATTATAGTCAATTTTCTCATAAGACTGTAGTTCTTGTGAACCATATATACAGCTACAAATAATGCACTTTAATAGAAGTCCTTCTTTGTTTATGAAGGTTTTGTACAGTAATCTAGCCAAAACAAATACATGTACTTGTTTCTTATACTGACATGATTTAATATCCTATTATTTCTTTAGGTGATGACAAACCAGCAATGGATGAGGTGACTTTACTTGCCACAATAACGATGTTCCTGGTCTGGGGGCCCGATGAAATAGCCCAGACCCCCGCCATTCAGACCCAGTGTGTGGTGGTGTTCAAAGATTGTTGGGGGTCCAAGAACCCAGAGGTCAGTGTCCAAAAGGACAGTGACACCAACACACAAGCTGGCCTCGGGGCCATCAAATTTAGATGAGCATTCTTTTGATCTCATTTTCACAGACTATATATCCATATGTTAAAAGTATGATTGATATCAAAAGTGAGCTCGTCTAACTTTTATGGCTTCACAGCCGGCTGTGTTGGCCCAATTTTATCCAGTATTATGTTAAAAATTAAAATTATGGGGTTTAATGTTTTTACATAGTTTTGCCTGTAAATTTATTGTGAAGTTATGGTTGATTTTATTGAGAGAATATTGCATATTTATTTGTCTATCTTTGTAGGTCCAAATGAAGTGTTTACAGATGTTCACATCAGTGATACAAAAACTGGACAAGAAGAAGGCGACTCCATACATACGAGGAGTGGCTGCCAAGTTTCTAGAATATTTACTCATATTAAAGGACGACAAGTCTGGACTGGATTCCCAGCATGCTCTTGTGACGGCCTCGCTGAACTTTGCCGAAGTCCTGGTCGACAAAGCAGAAGAAGATAAAAGTAAGCTGAACATTTGATGTATTATTCAACCTTAGCTATCAAAAATGTAATAGGTGAGGGGTTCAATTATCAAAATAATATAGGAAATAATATAGGAAAACAGATTATGTTTATAGATTAAAGTTCAGTTTGTACTGCTGAACAAAAAAGTAAGCTGAACAAATGATGCATAATTCAACCTTAGCTATCAAAATGTAATAGGTGAGGGGTACAATTATCAAAAAAATGTAGGTAAATAGAATATGTTCATAGATAAAAAAAATATATTTTTACTGCTGAATTTACATGCAAATGGTTGAAATATTTCTTAATTTTTTTTTTGTAGGGTTAACTCTACTCTCATTATTACTACCAGTTTTAGTTTCATTTCTGGAAGACGAAAATAAATACGCAAGTGTGTCGAAAACTACACAAGCAATACATGATGATTGTTTAAATAGACTGGTGAAAATTGGACCTATGTATCCAGAACAATTTAAGACCATAATGACTTCAAATGCTGATCTCAAAGTAAAGTTGGGACTGGCAATTAAACACAGTCAAACAGTAGCATCTTCCCAGAAGAAGACAGAGATGGCTGCAAACCGACAAAAACTTAACCAACCTGCCAAACCTACCATAGCCTTGAAAACAAATTTTGGAAACTTTGCTGCGAGCTGACATTGTTTTGTATCGTTGTTGATCAAGCTGTGATAGTGCAATTTTTTATAGGAATCCAAAAATTTCCAGTTTTTGGGATCCGTTTGTTATCTTGTGTGCTTAAGGGAGAGAGAGAATGCATGATAGATTTTCTGATTGTGTGTAAATATTGTTGAATGTTTGGGGTTTGTAAAACCTGTATTTTTATTTGCCTAATTATGGCAGAGTATTAGGGTTGAAGATAAACCCTAGTCAAATTGTATCCCACTGGAACAATGAACAAGAGTCTTATTTACTTCACAGACTTTGAGAACAATTTTTATTTTTTTTTTTTTGGTTCAAAGCTATCTGAGCTAGTTTGATGTGTTATATGATAGGGAAAAATCTTTAATGTCTGATGTCCATGAGATGTTGTGTAAAAATACAGATGAAACTATCCCAATGTATTCCTCATTGATTTATAAAAGAAATGCAATACATGTATTGGTATTTCTGATTAAGTACTTAATCAATCATGTATTAACATAGTTTGTATCCAAGATAAAATCAACAACTTCAAATGATGTATTTGAAGATTTATTTTGAATTTCTTTATACATATTTAAAATCCATTCCTCCATTATGAACAAGTATTTATAACTGTCAGTTGATCATGCATATAGGGTTAATATATGTATATTCTTGTAAGTTGAGAAAGCATTGTAAACTGTTTTTAATTTTAAATAAAATGATATGGAATATCACAGAAATGAATATCATGAATTGTTTTATTGTCACAGAAATCCATCATTCCTTGAAGGGTAATAGGCTTGCTCATCTACATCTGATCTGCTGTGTGATTTCTGGTTTTTGTCTAACCTGTTAATCAAATAAATTTAAGTTCACAAACGGGGAAAAACAATTGAGGGAATTGTTTTTCTGAAAAGCAAGAGTAATTGAGACTGACCTTTCCACATGCTCATCCAGGAACTTCTATTATCATATTCAAAGTTAATACAATGAAGAAAACCATTGACACAGAGGCGCGGGAACAGTCTGGACGGGATTTGTTTAAAAGATTTTAAAATGAGAAGTTTCTGAATTAAACCTAAAATAAGTTTTCATGAAACAGTGTATTTACCTGTGCATGAGTTACAACATACCTGACGGTTTATAACATACCTGATGTACAGGGTCCAGGATATCTCCAGCTGGTAGGGCATCTCAACCTCTCCCACATCCACGTGATAGAATTCAAAGTCTTCATTCAGGAAGTGGTTAATTAACATGTTGAATTCCGGCTCCACAGATGCACAGTACCTACTACTGATATTTTCACTTCAACATTCAAAATGAAAACAAAAGCTTTGTTTACATAGCTAAGAATGGTAAGCTCTGTAATTTGCTTATAACTTCATGAATGACACTCAAATTTTTGTTTGCCTATTAAAAATGCCTTGCTGAAGCATTGTAAACATTAAAATCAGAAAAATAATTTCTGACAAAAATTGTGACCATGCCTCTTTAAAACAGCTTTATATTATTTTAGTTCATTGCTGATTAAGTCCAAATGAACATCATATTAATAAACGGTATCTAAAGATATTGGCTTATATAGCATAAAAGTGAATTAGTTTGGAAAATTTTTGTAATTTTCAAAACTGAATTTTGGATGAGAGCTAAATGACAGGCCGATATTGAGTGTGAAGTCAATTGGGGTCTTTGGCTAGAGAGAAACATCTCCGTGTTTCTGAACCACATCTTCCACTTGGTGGCTAACCCCAAGGCCACACCCACCCACGTGGATGCAGTGTATGCCAGGAAGTGTATACTGTTCATCATCAGGTCAGCCATAGGGGGACTACTGGGGGAGAAGGCACAGATTGCAGCAGCCAAGGAGATCTCACAAGTCATTGTCAAAGAGATGAACATTGTTGGTAGGTGAATCTATCCTAGGAGTGCTTGTTGTTTGAATGGTGTGATTCATCTTTTGTGTGTGATGGATTTTCATCTAATATTAGATACAGATAAAGAGTTATAGAATGTAGAGATGGCTTGATAACTTTCCATAAAAAAGCTTAATTTTTGTGTGAAAGGCCAGAAAATTATATGACTTTTTTAGCTCGCCTGAGCCAAAAGTCTGATCAAAATTTGTCCGTTGTCTATCATCTATATCATTGTTATTGGCGTTGTTGTCTTAAACTTCTTTAGAACCACTAGGCCAATTTCAACCAAACTTGGCTCAAAGCATCTTTAGGAAAGGGCTTACAATTTTGTACAAATGAAGGACCAGGTCCCCTTGAAAAGAGGGGTAATTCAGAGTTATTGAAAATTTGTTGTGATTTTTCAAAACTCTTCTTCTCAAAAAACCATTGGGCCAGAAAAGCTTAACTTGTGTGGTAGCATCCTCAAGTAGTGCAGATTCAATTGTGTTTTTTTAGGATTGAGCCACAATGGGGATCAAAATTATACATAGGAATATTTTGAGAAAAATGTTTTAAATCTTCTCAAAAACCAATTGGTCAGAAAAGCTGTTCCTTGTGTAGAAGACAGGTGTAGATTGTCTCAACCTTAGACGAGATTATCCAAGCTTTAAGACAATCTCTGGGGAGAAAGAAAAATATATTATAAATTTAAAAGAGTTTGATTTGAAGTACATCATAAATAACAGTGTTTTTTTGTGTGGCAATTAAATATTTTTAACATGTATACAAATTCATAAACAGCTATAAATTGACAGACATCAGATTTGTTGTTAAAGTAATACACTGTGATATTTAACTAAATTCAGCTATTCAAAATGAAACCTCTAAACATAGCACATTCCCTATCTGTTATCAAATATTGGTCACTTAATATATTGTATTAATTAAATCAAACTTACTTATCATGCCTGTTTTCTGCATGGTGCTATTTCTAACTATGTGATAACAAACAACCCAAATATGACAACTTGTCAATGAGGAAAGTAAGATATATATGTACACTGCTTTTATTCCATATAATACAAAGACAAAAAGTCATGAATAAAAGTTCACACATTAACCATGAACCATAGTTCATGTACTGCAATTCAACATACATGCAGGTACATGTTGTGATATTTGGACTATAGATGGGAATTTTCTATGTTTGTTTATGATTTTTAACTACCATTTAGAATCTATACATAAATTTGTTATTGATATTGTTAATGACTTTTCATTTTGAGACAAATATTTTCACTGATGTGGTGTTGACTGAACTATATCTAGTATTCTCTTCTGTGTAGCACTTTGTATTCCATGAAGTGGATACTGTACGAGTGACTTTTGGTATGAGTATAAAGCAGCCTGGAGGTTCCCTGTCATCTGTTGACAGATCCCCAGGATCTCCCAGGAAATGTCTCTGAATGGATCAAGTACAAACATCCCCTGATCATGGTGGACTAGGATCTGCAGCTGATCTAGAGCTGCTTGTGATATTGTTGTATCAATGTGTCTGTAACATAAGAATTCTAGGAAGTGTAACAGGACAAAGACTGGGATACCTATTGTAGGTTTTCTGTTCTGAGGATCAAACTGTTGTTCTGGTATAAGTTCATTGATATAACATATTCCTTTGACAAGTCTGATATCATCTGCTACAGCCTCTCTGATCTTTGTAGACCAGGACTGTCCCCCTACAGCCTCATTATATCTCTCTCTGTCTACATGTCCTTTATACATCATATATGACTGTGATAACTTGACCTTTGTCATCTCTATAATAGATATAGCTTCCCTATATCTGAGTGTCTTGTAATAATACATGGCGAATGACAACATGTCAGAAACATATCCAAACTTGCCTGCTAGTTTCAGCAAGTGACGGGACGTTTTATCTGCAATATACACCTGTTTGTTGACACCTTTGTACACATTTTGTAATAGAAAAGATGTTTGCTGAAGGATGGAGACCGTAAATCTCTGTAAGAATACAACTTGGTAATGTGTCATTGGTGACTCCACAAACTGTTCTATAACGTGTACGAGTTTGGTAATTTGACACAGATTATATTTTTTTGAAACATTGAAGGACTCCCTGACCAGATCTGCATCGTAATCAACTTCGGACCTCATTATACACTCATTTGTACAAATATAAAGTCTAGGATTGTACAGGACACCAATGATGTGAGACCTGATACAGGAACTCTGTAACAGACAGGCAGGACCTTTTTTGTACAATTCATGTAACTGTAGAAACAGCTTCTTTTGAATTGAGCCATGAACCTTTGTCAGAAACAGGTTGTTTTGTGGGATGAAAAAGTTTGGACAGATCCCCTTATACACCCATTTAAGGAGGAGTTTAAAGCACAGCCAGAAACCGACCAGGAGATTTTGTGGACACCAGTGAGGTAGTGTATTTTGTTGGATGGCCCAGAAAACTGTTGTCTTCATGTGATAAGAACATAACAGTTTATTGGTTTCTTCTAATTGCTGATTTATAACTTCTTTTAAGAAAATTTTTAACAAACCATATGTCAAAAACTGACAGTGGTTCATTGAGTAAACAAGTTTATATTCTGCCCTAGAAAAAGAAATTCTCCATTCTTCATGTTCGTGGAGTCCGAATGGGTGTCCTATTGCTACAAAATGACTTCCATTTCTAACAATGTCACCAACAACTTCAGGATCAGGCCATGAGTGACATCTGTCTATCCATGAAGAGGCAGACAGAGGCCAAAAGTCACAAACAAAACAGATAGCATCGTCATACTCTACTGGTCCTATAAAACCACTACCACAAGGTCCATGTACTGTTGAATTAGGAGTTGCTAAAGAACAAGTTATCTGTCTGTGTATAGAACTAGATATGTAGAGTCTGTCATTCATTCTGACACATGCTGATTTGACTGCACTGTATCTTGTTGGTGTCAGTAACTGAAGTAAAGTGAATCCTGGTGGACTTTCAGAACTGTCAGAGAGAATCAAGGTTGTATTTGCTGTGTGGTAATGCTTAGATTGAGACATGTCCAGGATCACTCGGTGGTTGTTTGGCCAGAACATACTGTCAATATCTGATACCTCCAGTCTGAATCCTTCTCTAGTACTTCCACTCAACATGCGACTAAACCCATCAAAACGACTCACTGGTACGTCCATCATCTCTTTGAAGTCTATACTCTCTCTCCTTATGACCACCTGTTGTGAGGTCCCCACTATCTTACACATTACCACAAACACAGACTCTGAAAGGTGCTGCATTCCTTCACATCTGTCAAATTGGATACTGTCGGTATCAATATGTATACTATATATTGAAATTTAACATTTTGTTTCTCAATCATTATCATTTAATATTTACATTTTCCAGTGTCTTTGCCTGTGATAACACTATAATATAACTCATAATACAAATGACGCCAAATCGAGGCACCAGCGGGGTTTACTTATTAATATTTACATATGTAATCGTACGATGGCTTAAAATTAAATAAATATAAGTAATAAGGAATCATTCTTTGAATATTATGAGATGATAATTTCGGTCGGGGTGTGATCAAATCTATCATAAGGCCCTTCGGGCTGTATTGGATTTGATCACGCCCCGACCGAAATTATCACCTCATTCCTTAACAATATATATGAATCATAATATTTAAAAATTATCCAATAGAAAAGGTACTCATTGTTTCTCATTCAAAATATTTACAAATCATCAAAAAGGAAGTGTACACATTGCCAACATTTAAAATAAAACTACCATTAATGCACTTACATTAGTGGGGAGAGAGACTCCATTTTGAAATAAATCACATATCCTATGAAATTTATGCTGTCATTTTATTTTAAGTGCTGCTATTTTCATGTACAACTCTTTGTTGATAACGGAAGAATGAAATTTAGGGAATAAGAAATGTTCATAGAAAAAAGTATTAATTTAGTAATTGTATAAATAAACATGATTGTTAAGAGTACAAAGACACCAACGTAGAAATTATTTGCATGCAGAGTAAGAGGTGACTACAGGATTTATAGTTCAACAATTTTGTCCTTCCTGTTTTGGTTTAAAATTAAGTTTAACAGTTAGGTGAAATGATATAATTTCAATAATTGTTCAGGCTGGAATGCAAAATGTATTTCAAATTGAGATATGGCAATTAATATGTTTTCGAAGACATGGTATCATTATTTTTAACATTGTTTTTAGCTCGCTTGAACTTGAAGCCAAAGTGAGCTATTCTGATCACTTTTTGTCTAGCGTTTGTCCGTCTGTCTTTTTACTTTTTACATTTTTGACTTTTGTTCCAGAACCACCTGATCAATTTCAACCAAACTACGCATAAAATCATTATTGAGTGAAGGGGATTCATTTTTTTTTTAAAATGAAGGACTATGCCCCCTTTGAAATGGAGATTATGTTCCTTTCTATACGAGTTAAATCAATGCGTGTCAAACTGACTACGTATCTCTGTTAAGGGAGAGAGAGAATGCATGATGAACTCTGATTGTGTGTAAAAATCGTTGAATGTTTGAGGTTTGTTAATAAAACATGTATTTTTATTTGCCTAAATATTGCACATTGTTAGGATTGAAGATAATTGTATCCCCTGGAACAATCACCAAGAGTCTTTTTTACTTCACGGACTTTGACAACAATTTTATTTTTTTGTTTGTTCAAAGCTTTCTGAGCTAGTTTGATATGTTATATGATAGGAAAATAAATCTTCCTTGAGACTTGTATAAAAAAAAACAGATGAGAAATATATCAATGTATTCTAAATTGATCTTTAAAAGAAATGCAATATTGGTATTTCTGATTAAGTACTTAATCAATCATGTATTAATATAGTTATATATCCAAGATAAAATCAAGAACTTCAAACGATGTATTTGAAGATTTATTTTGAATTTATTTATACATATTTAAAAATCCATTCCTCCATTATGAAACAATAACTGTCAGTTGATCATGCTAATAAGGTTAATATATTCTTTTAAGTTAACAAAGCATTGTAAGCTTTTTTTTAAATTTTAAATGAATTATATGGAATATCAAAGAAATAAATATCATGAATTGTTTTAATGTCACAGAAATCCTTCATTTCTTCAAGGGTAATAGGCTTGTTCATCTACATCGGATCTTCCGCGTGATTTCTGGTTTTTCTCTATTCTGTAATGAAAATCCAGTAAATCTAAGTACACAAAAGGGGAAAACAATTTGAAGGAATTATTTTTGATAAGCTAAAGTAAATGAGACTGACCTTTCCACATGCTCATCCAGGAACTTGTAAAGGGAGCGGAAGTCGTAGGCTTCCCCGCTGAAGTCCTTCCACTGATAGGGGAACAACTCAGTTACTCCCCTTGGCTTAAATCTATAATTGAATAAATCACATTCACGGGGACAGTCTGGACGGGATTTGTTTAAAAGATTTAAAAATGAGAAGTTTCCGAATTAAATCCAAAATAATTTTTTATTAAACAGTATATTTACCTGCGCAAGGTTTACAACATACCTGATGGTTTACAACATACCTGATGGTTTACAACATACCTGACGGGTTACAACATACCTGACGGATTACAACATACCTTACGTACGGGGTCCAGGATACCTCCAGCTGGTAGGGCATCTCAACTTCTCCCACATCCACGTGATAGAATTCAACGTCTTCCTTTAGAAAGTGGTTAATCAACATATGGAATTCTGGCTCCGCCGATGCACAGTACCTACAACCTGTATTAAATTAGAGATCATTAACGACCGCTCTGTTGCATCTGTAATTGTGTTCTAAAAGATTAGTAGATAGCGTTTATTCTGAAAAGGCCAAACACTTTGTCCAATAAAAAAGGTGCATGTTTGACCTAGTCGATATTTTAGCGTAGCAATGCAAAGTTATTACTATCGCGGTAGTTTAGTAAGCGTCCTTAAAAATCCAGTCTAGGTCCTATGACAAAAGCTGCTAACTGTAATAGCCCACCCATTTTACTGACCTTTCCGGCAGAAGATAGCTAGAAGTTGTTTCCTGTTATTCAGCACAAAGCGTTCGAATTCGTCCGATGTGACAACTTTTACCAACGTCTTTGGAGGCTCTTTTTCCCGCGATGGTTTTTCAAACGGCATTTTTATATCCATGTACCTTTCCAGTTTTGCATTAGTTCTGTCTTCTCTAGAAGGAACAAACCAACAAGGACATATCATAGCAAAGCCTTAGGCACAAACATAAAAAATTCTTATTTATGTAGTTTATATTACTATATTTTTATGTATTTTTTTTTTATTTTTGGAATATTCTACTTACCCTGCATCCTCCCTGTTCTCGTATCTGAAAAACTTCTCAAGACCATTTTGGGACTGCTTGAAATCTACTTCTTTTTTCTTGGGATGATCAAATGCCTTTGGTGCCTCCCTCTTTGGCCTCTTGTGTTGATTTGTGTGATCCTTTTTCTCTGTTTGTACTCTATGCTCTTTGTTTTCGGCTTCTGGTAGTGGTACCTTTGGTTGACGTTGTTTTTCAGACACGGATGTGACGTCACGCCTTAGTCGTCGGACTTCCGGGACTTGGGATTGAGAGGTCACTGATTGGGAGAGAGGAGACGGGATGCCATGATGCCGGGGACCCGGTAATTGTAGATGCTCTGTTTGTTTGACGTCCTGCTTTCTCTCGAAACCATGAATCGGACATCCCCAGTTGGTAAGCTTAGAAGATTGTACCATTGAACGCCATAATCCTGGAAGTTTACCGCATATCTACAACCACGAAGGCATTCAGCTTGTAAAAGATGTTCATTAAAATAAATTGTTAGAATATTTTCTGAATACTTAAGTCAAGTGATCGTCAGAGTATCTTTGTTGGACTTTCGGCAACCCGTTTTTTTTTTGGAGATTTACGTGGAGAGTATGTGTACTTCACTTTATTTATAGCTCATCATTTTCGACTGTAGTCGTTTTCGGGAAACGAGTGTGAAAATTGTCCCGTAATATTGAGAAAACCACAACCAAACTTTGAAAAAGGGTATTGCAAAGTCCACAGGTTCCCGGGTACAAAATTACGTCCTTTACAAATTATACGCAAATAAAATTAGTATATTTTCAAACATTGTCACAAGGTTTTGGTTTTGTGTCTGTAACAAATGAATCTACACAAAACACGTGATTTGCGACAATAAAATCCACACAGCTTGAAAATAATAGTAAATATAGTTATGAATAGAGGTTTTGGCTGATCGCATCCGGGAAAAAACCACCCTTCTGAACATTAACCGAGACAGAAGGCTGATGTCAATAATTGTATTATTCGTCGATGCCATAAAATGCGACAGAACTAAAAATATTAGCAATATTTGTTCAACAAGACTTTTGACTGACCATTACTGCCACAGTATCAGCGCTGGCAGCAACATCCTGACCAAAGCAGACGACACCATACTGCTGTGACGTCACATCGTCGGAAATCGCAAACATGTTATTGGACGATATGCTATTTGTTGGATTTGAATTTGACACGCCCACAAATTCAAACAATGAACTTGATTGTTGATTGTAACAGAATCGTTTCCCGCCCTGCATCACCCCCCTGGGTCGGGTGTACACCTGGATGGGGTCCACATTTTTGGTTTGGAATTGGTACAGGCATCGATAACGTTTGGCTTCATCTGTAGCCGTCAAGCATTCCTTCAAATAACATTCAAAGAGACACATTGTACACAAATTTTTAAAGTTTTAAAAAAAAAATTTACTACTTTATACTACTATTTTTTTGTTGAAGAAAAAACACACCATGAAAATATTAGCGGAAGCCAGCGATGAAAATGGTTGGTTTCTGTCTTTGATTTCGGTGAAGTACTTTTCCAGATTTAAATCATTAAGCCTTTTGTGGTATATAAAGGGGTTTCCAGCTAGTATGCTTTTTACGCCATCGAGTAAGCTCTCTCGATTTTCTGTCCAAAATGAAAGAATGAAGGCATTATGGTTGGTTGAGGATCAAATTGTGAAAGGCATAGAAAGGTAGTGTTTAACAAACGTCGTTTAAAGGATGGTAACTTTTTACAGAGTATTTGAAGCAAAAGTAGTGAAATTGATTTAAAAAAAATTAAAAGATGAACTTCAAACTTTGCAAATCGGACTTAAGATCGTTTCTTGTTTAAATGAATCGGAATGACTCAGGTCTGTTAATGATGTTGCATTTTGTTGGCGTTTATAGTAAATTATGTTGCTATCATAACTATTATTTACCTTATTATTGATCTACTACATTGTAGCTTGGGTACTGTAACAAACTCGCACACAGATTAAAACTATGCATATAATTAATAAACCTAGCTAGGGCGATTTTGGCATACTGAGACACGTATTTTAGAATGTGGTATTGGTCTAAGAAGTATTGTTATGAAGAACGATTTATTAAGTATGACCTTTATCTCTTTAGTTGTCTAAAAGGCATCATTTTTAAATGAATAACTAAAATAACACTTTTTGAATGTTGTAGAGGTCCATAATTAATAAGTGATCGTAATGAATGACAACGATGTGACTTTTTAATGATTATTGGTCTAAAAGGTATTGTTATGAATAATTACAATATGACTTATATAATGTCTTATTGCTCTATAGGGCATCGTTATGAATAACTTCAACATGACATTCACGAATGCAGTATTGATCTATGAAGTATCGTTATGAATACCTACAATATTACTTTTTGAATGCTGTATTGGTCGATACTGTAGCTATATGAATACCTACAATATTACTTTTTGAATGCTGTATTGGTCGATGAGGTATCGTTATGAATAACAACAATATTACTTTTTGAATGCTGTATTGGTCGATGAGGTATCGTTATGAATACCTACAATATTACTTTTTGAATGCTGTATTGGTCGATGAGGTATCGTTATGAATAACTATAACCTGATTGTTTTAAATGCTATATCGGTTATGAGGTATTGTTTTGCATAACTACAATAAAATATGTCTTTCTGAATGATTTATTAATTGGTCTCTGATTTACAACAATACACCTACATGTAGATTAGATAACCGACACAAGTATTTTCTCACTAAATAGATTATTATGGAGAGTTCAAGTGGACACTCATAACTTCTTGGTCAAGTGGAAAGATCTTGTTAAGGGTCTGATCCCGGATTGACAGTTTCAGTTGGCATGTTTTTATTTATTGTTTGTTTGGTTGGATAGTTTGTTGTAAAAAGGGAGTGTAAAATTTTGAATTATTATCCAATACCAAAATATAGAAAAATAAGATTATGTAATTTGGCAGAATATTGACTAGATGTAATTTGATACATCGTAACATTCATCCGTAGTTCTATTGAGCCTGTCATTAAATTTCATCCACTGAGCTATTTTTACGCACAGTGAAATAGTGTATATTCCAGGAAAAAGAATTACAAAAGCGGGAAACCCTACTTAGCTTAATAGAGGAAGTGACCGTTAGTATCTACGATGTCATCATGATTTTTTTTTTGGGGGGGGGGGTGGAAATTTGTTTTGCCTTGCGAACTGAATGTTACGAAAGACGAATAGGGCCACATAAAAAAATATTTTTATCTCGTAATTACGAGAAAAGATCTCGTTATTACGAGGTAATTATTTCGTTATACGAGAAAAGATCTCGTTATTACGAGAAAAGATTTATATAAAATGGTCCATTTCTGTAAAGACCCCTAGTCGACGGGATCACCCTTTCAGTCTATCTTTTTCTTTCTAGAAACGTTGATTTAATTTTGATTAGTTTTTAAATAACAACGCTCATTATCCATTAATTTCTACATAAAATGATCGGATTTGACATTTTATGTTATATGAATAAGTGGAAAGAGTTTTCAACTTATATATTATAATCCCACTCATAAGTAAATACCAGGTAGTCCTATAGTCGTAAAAACCCAACTCTATTAGTTACAGATGACTTAAATGACTGTATAGTTTCAATCATGGATATATAGGATTTACCCGAATTGTGTTTTAAATGTTCATACACAACCTACATGTTTATTGAAAAGAATTGATTTTGTATATTTACATTTTGGAGTCTGAAAAACAAATTACAAGTATCCTTCTTATTAATAAACAGTTCATTGAATTTATTAATCAATCTGCTTTGCTACTTCTTCTGAAATTTTTTTAAAACTGCTCGGTCCGATTTTATATCAAATTATGTGTACGCGTTTAAACGACGATTATGCTAAGGATGTATAATAATAAACATTGCAGTAACTGCAGAACTGTAGCTCTCCGGGAAAAAATATTTACAGACCGGAGAGCTCAGGTCCACCCATTGAAAAAATTGTATATTTATTGCGCAGAAAAACGTGCGTTAGTTTTCGACTGATTTACCTTATTTATACGCAAATTCTGTGAAAACAATTAGTACCATTAAATTCTTCATGCAATTTACTACTGATATCCCTCTTTATTTGCCTCAGACTTTCATCGAAACACACTACAGACCTCGGAAAATCAAGTATGTTGAATTAACATCGAGATCGAGAGTTGCCATTTTTACATGTAAACAAAGTGCACCACATGAATTTACGGGACTGGTGATGGTGTTTAAAAGACTATCCGAGGCAAGTGAACAGACGATATCAGTAGAAAATTGCATGAAGAATTTAATGGTTCTAATTGTTTTCACAGAATTTGCTTATAAATAAGGTAAATCAGTCCAAAACTTTCCGGGAGAGCTACAGTTCTGCAGCTAACATTGCAGTAGTTCATACACTTTACATAAAGGGAATAGAACAATGTAATGCTCCATTTTAAATAGATCTTTTCTCGTAATAACGAGATAATTAACTCGTAATTACGAGATCTTTTCTCGTAATTACGAGATATTTAACTCGTTATTACGATAATTAACTCGTAATAACGAGATAATTAACTCGTAATAACGAGATAATTAACTTGATAACGAGATATTTTCTCGTGATTACGAGATAAAAATATTTTTATGTGGCCCTATTCGTCTTTCGTAGGATATAGTATAGATATGAGTAATATATATACGGAAAAATATAATAAATACATTTTCATATTAATAAGTCATGACCTTAGCTAATAATCCTACCTAACGACAGACATATGTAAAACAGATCCTCGCTACTGCTTCCAATGGTCACCGCTCTCCAAAAATGGGACTCTGGCAACAGCAACTCGCCATCTTTCATGGCGGGAAATAGAAAATTATTGTGCAGAATCCAAAACCCTTTCTCAGTACCACCATCACTTGCTAATAACCCCTACATAAAAACCGGCGGATTTTTATTTATTACATGTAATAGCTTTAACTATTCAAAAAAGTTTATTTGGTGAAATTCATTTTGACGTGTTATTCTCAAATGTAAGTTGCGGGAGAAATACGCAATTAAAAATATTATTATTATCGTTAAAGTCAAAGAAAACGCTTTCATGATTCTGTAATTTTTAAGAGAGCAGTTTAAACAGAAGAAACCCCTATATTTTTGTGTTTGTTTACCTGCATCCATTTGCTGTGTGTTGGGAATGGCATGCTGTTGGACACGTCCATGATGTTGATCAGGTCGTAAGAGTACAGGAAATACTGGGGGAGGGCGCCATTGGTGACCAGGGTGACTGCCCTGGAAAGGGCGCTGTCTGGCGCCTCGGGGCGGTGGTACTGTAGGTGAGAGGGGGAAAACAATACAATATACTAGGTAATACAATTATGTGATATAAAAGAAAAAAAATCATATCTTATTTTTCACGGATATGATACACTTACAAAATTTAAATTTGATGAGTTTGTTCATCAAAAAATAATGATTGCCAATTACTTACAAGTCAATGCCGAATACACTCGCCTACATGTATTTAAGGTGGTATGGGGCACCCCCATGTTGTGACGTGCTATTTATCGGTATAAACAAATAAAATCAAGTGTAATGTTATGAATAGTATCTTTCCCAAAATTGTCATTTAACAGCGTAGAGAAGTGGGTTGGAGGATTAATTAAGAATCTGTGAGTTTAAATACCAGTGGAGCTTTTATTAAAAACAAATTATTGTTACCTTTCCCAAAAATTTTTAATCATGTTTTTTTTTGGGTGAATATTGTAAAATATGAAAATTCTAAACCGTTGAAAGTACTCTAATCATAATGTACTTTAATCCACATTAATATCGACAGATATCCCATACCACCTTAACAAACTTAGTTTAACTAAACATGCCTACCGACACATCCGAATTGCTGGTACTATCCACATAGAAATGAAAGAACGGCATGGACCGCTGTTGGTAGATAATCCACCAATCTACATCCGTCCCATTCTTACTCGGACAAAGTCCATGACCCCCGGGCAGGACTAATAGCAGAAGGGCGCATAGAATCCTTGTCCCGGTCATTATTCTTATACCCAGATCACAGGGGTGTCGTTTGGGAATTCATGAAATTCATCGTTTTACACTTTACAGCTGTTGGGGGATGTCAATTTCATTTACATGATACTTAACAAAACAAGGAAGGAATATATCCACCAAATCGATTATATCTATCGTCGGATTCAGCTTTCCTATCAGAACTTCAAGAGCTATAGTAAAGTTGTGTGTACACTAAATATTCATAATTTTACATTTTTTACTTCCTTGTATAGGATCTAGGAGCAAATGTTAAACGATTGCATAAAATCGTGTGCTGAAATATGCATGAAATGCATTGTACATACAGCGCTTGACATTTTTTTTTGGGGGGGGGGGGGGTGTGCAAAATATATTTTAAAAAATTATATTCGAGTGTTCGACTAAATTTCTTGTCTCATATTTTTTGCCGTTCCGGTCTTATTAACACAAAGTCGGTTATTACTTCATTCGCATGACCTTATACTTGATTCTTTCCGGATAAATTGATATCGAATGGACATAATAAAACACCTTCATAATTTTTGTGTCTGGAAGGGGGGGGGGTCAAATACTATCGACTAATACCGGTAAATGGAATGTTTATCATATTATCTGACATGAAAGATCATATGCTGGATAACGTTCCCATCGATCAACAACCTTTAGCGCATTATACAAGCGATGATATGCATTGTGAAAAGTTGTAGATAAAGATGTCGCTAACCCGAAAATTTTGAAGTACAAATTGGCTTGTGCTGATTCTCCATATACTACTTCCGGTGTTGAATTTCCAGCATGAGTTTGGCAAAGTACCACGATAAAGTCAAAGAAAATGACACTGTCATACTCTATCTTGGATATGATAACATGCATGCTATAAAAATCAAAAAAGGGTCTGTTTTCCAGACAAGATATGGGGCCCTGAGACACAACGACATCATAGGAACGACATACGGAAGCCGAGTTCATTGCCCGAAGGGATATCTTTATATCTTGTACCCAACCCCAGAGTTGTGGACATCAAATTTGCCTCATAGAACTCAGATTCTGTACACAACGGATATAAGTGTGGTGTCTTTTCAGCTTGATCTGAAACCTGGAGCAGTTGTTGTAGAATCAGGTATTTTTTTATTTGATTGCCGTTGTCTTTGTAGAACATGACAAACAGTGCATGATAATTCATGTATAGCAAAGTATTGCCATTATTATCATTTTATGTCAAGTTCTAAAGTTTTACTTCACTACTTTTTTTTCAGGCACGGGGAGTGCATCTTTGTCACATTCTATAATTAGATCTATTTTGCCTGATGGACATCTTTATACATTCGAGTTTCACAAAGAACGTGCTCAGAAAGCAGAAGAAGAATTTAAGGACCATGGCCTTTCAGACTATGTAACAGTTACACACAAAGATGTGTGCCAGTTTGGGTTTGATTTAGAGGATGTTGCTGATGCTGTGTTTTTAGATTTACCAGTTCCATGGGATGCTATACCCAGTGCAAAGAAAGCATTGAAAAAGCAAGGTTAGTTAAACTCATTACTGATATACCAAGAAGCCATTTATGGCTAGGCAGTTTGGATGAATTTTATAAATGTACAATGCTTAAAGTGTGTTCATACTTTGTAGGAGGAAGAATCTGCTCTTTTTCTCCCTGTATTGAACAAGTCCAAAAGTCCTGCGCATGTTTTGCTGAATTAGGATTTGAAGAGATCTCAACCAAAGAGTGTCTTGTCAGGAATTTCGATGTGAGAACTATCAATTTGCCAAATCCAGAGTTTTCTAGAGACAAAACAAAATCACAACCTCCAAAGAAAGGCAGTAGATTTGACAGAGATGACATGGATGCATACAGTGAAGAGACTGCTGAAAACTCTGCACAGTGCGATATTGTTGAGTCAAGTGACACAAAAGAAAACAAGACATCTGAGGTGTTGGATACACCAGCATGGGACTATATTGGCAGGAAAACAGCTGCCAACTTCTCATTCAAAGCTGGGATATCATTGGGAAGAATGCCTGGTCATACAGGATATTTGACTTTTGCAACCCTTTATCCTTTGTAGCGATGTCTTCATTAAAATCCAAATAAAGATCTACGACTAGAAGCAGTTTGTTGTTTTAGTTCTAGCTGTTTGGAACATCAAAACCACTAATTCCATAATTAGGAACTAATTAGTTTAAGTACATATACCGGTATTTAAAGTGAAGAAAAATGTTATAACTACACAGAAACCATAGCTTTTTTCTTCACATGGAGTTACTGCTATTAAAAATCATTGGATTCTTTTCTTGTGCCAAAAAGAATATTCAACCAAATTGACCGTGCTTTATTGTTCCAGCAAAGCAGAAATAACAAGCATATGTCTCTATAGGAAGTTTTCATTTACAAGCAAGTTTGAAGTTTTCAAATGTGTTATTTATTTTCTCTTAGCCTTAGGTCGTGAATCAAAATTAAACCATTTGAAAAGAACACTCACAGGGAGAGAAATAATCCATGAATTTAGTGAAAGTTTTCCCACAGGTTAAAGCTGCTAACAACATTAATCAGTAATTAACATTAATATATTTATCAAGTTTTTATCAGCTTTGTGTAAATACCAGTATGTAGTGGGTCAACAATATCACTCTGATAGTTTCGTACCATATTACAGAAGACTTTAACCATACAAATGTGTTTTATTGGTCAAAACCAAGCTTGATGGGGAAAAAAGCAAAATCTATAACTACATTGTATGCTTCAACATTTTTTATTACATTTCACAACACAGCGATGCAATACAATATATAAAAAATTGATAGAAATAAAATTGTATACATGTATATTAGAATAAAATAAATTGAGCACAGCTTTAGCCAAGCGAGTTGCAAACTCTCAGTGAAAGTGATAATTGTGTGCATTAGCTATAAAAGGGACTCCTCTTACTATGTTCAACATACCAGAGGATGAATTCTTAAATATAATTGGTAAAATTTTGGACATATTGAATACTTTACTGTGAATATGGTGAATACTTTCCCATGCTTGTGTCTGCAATGCTTCTAGTATTCAATGGGATGAATAAATAAAATTATATAAAAGACTACATAATATATAAGGGTAGTGAATAGTTAAGTGTAATGGCAATGCCTAAAACAGTCTTAAGAGGTTAGCCTATTAACTAGTACATTTATATTTTAAAAGAAAATACAAGTGTTGCCTTCCGTAAAGCTAAATATGACTAGATTATGGTAAAGATAAAAAAAGAAATATGACGTACTTATCAATATCTTGTCTACCAAAATTGATAAAAACCCTATTGCTCAAGTACAATTAATAACTTGAGCAGACATATGTATTTCTACATAAAAATACTAGTGTCATGCAAAGCAATCATCAATGTTAAAATACTTGTAAGAATTAAGAGAAAGGTGCATCAAAAGGAAAGAAAAACCTCTTGAAAACAAATCACAAATGTTGCTATATGACTAGATTTGTAGAGACGATGAAATGATTAGATTAACATGAACATGACGAACAGGCTGGGCATGTAATGGACACAACAGGAATGTTGACACTGGACAACTGGTGGAATGTCAACGACATTTGGAAAGTCACAAAACATGGCTTGTAGCAAGTCACACAGTACTTTCTCTTTGTGATCATTTCTGCAAATAGAAAACAAATTAGACACCACATCGCATAGTCTATTCATTACTGAAGAAAACTCCCCAAATTTAAAAGTGATAAGATTTGATAAGATTATCACCTTGTAATGATTGTGGCAAGTCCTCTAACTTGTCATGTGGATTGTTGTGAACAATGGCCCTTGCACTCAATTCCAGCAAGGGAGGAATTTTACAGACCATGGGAACACATTTTATGGAATGTTGACTTGATATAAAGTCATTATCTGAAACTGTAAAATCAAAATTAATGCATTAAGAATTATGCATTCAACGTGTAATTCTGTTTCTTCATGATGATGCCAAACTTACATGTATTTTCATAATTCTCTGTCTCTCCTTTAACAAAGAACAGGTTAAACAACTTGAAACCCCTTCCCCACCCCCTCTCTCTCTCTCTCTCTCTCTCTCTCTCTCTCCACAATCAATCACCACCTACCATTACAGTCTTGGATGGTACTCAGGAGGATGGTGGATGGAATGTACCGTAGATTGTTCCCTGATAGATTCAGCCTTGTCAGTTCTCTTAGCTGACCAAAGTGTGCTGGTAAATCAGTGATTCTGTTGAAAATAAAAACCATTATCCTATATAATAAAAGTACCTGTAAATTGACTTGTAAATTACTTTTTAAGAACATTTATATGTTATAAAATTTTTGTCTATTTAAAATCATGCATATGTACCAAAAACTCTGCAGGTTTAATAAGTTTCGAAATCTTTGAAAGAGTTTTTCGTTTTGGCTGCCATATTCTGCAAACCTTATTTGAATAATCAAACAAAATTAAATTTTATTTTCAAGATTTGAGCATCTATATGTATACTTAAACCAAAGCCAAATAATTTTCACTGATAGGTGTTATTAAAGAAATACTTCAAATATATATGACTAATGCCATAAAGCACCCAAACACTATAGTCCTTAGTCCCTCACTAACGATTCCTCTCAGTTTAATAAGACTAAAGAATAATCATAAAATTTATTATTTTTGTGATAATGATAAAAAAAGTTTGTAGACCAGTTGTATAACTATGTCACCTATTATGGGAGATGTCAACTTTTCGGAGAGCACAACAGGAACCCAGCTCTCTTGGAATGGCCGACAGCTGACAGTGTGACAAATTCAGATCCTCCAAATCCAGCAAGTTACTGACAGCTCCTGACAAACTGTCAATCTTATTCTTCTCAAATTTCAAGACCTATGAATGATTTCAAAGCTCTTTATTCATTATAATCTAAGAGAAGAGCAACACTTGTAAAAGTGTTTTAAAAATTAATGAACCATTTACATGAAAAAAATCCTGTAAAGAATACTCTAAATACTGCAAGCTGAAGTGATTTATCTCATTGACACAGTATTCTGAACAGATGTAATATAATATGTTTTACGGTGCTACTGTTCTGGCGAGCGCAGCAAGAATTACACATACTGTACCTTGCATCATTGTCAACTTATAGTTTTATTTATGTATCAACGAACGTCAAAGAATTTTTGAGAGAGTATTGCTCTACAGTAAGTATGCCAAAGGTACTAATTTTAATGGTATGATACATAGAGCGCAACCCCCTATTCAGAGAGAGAGAGCGAGAGAGAGAGAGAGAAAACAAGCCCAGTACTTGTTTGTAGGTTTGCCAGTAATTTCCCACTTTTAAATTTTAATGGTCTGACTATATGCAATATCTACATAATTTTTTTACCTTTTTATTTTTTCATTTTATTCCTTTTTATTTAGTTCAAAATGTCCTATTGTTTATTTCCCTTACCTGCCTACTGTACACACTGGTACATGCATGCACAATTAGTTTAAAAATGGATTGATATGACAGTAAAGTATGGCTCTTGCTAGTATATAAATAGAGGATATCTATATTGTGTGATTTTATATTTGCTTTATCCAACGAGTTGAAATGGTGTATATATTCGCGAGGCTTGCCGAGCGAATATAACCATTTCAACGAGTTGGATAAAGCAAATATAAAATCACACAATTATAGATGTTCTATTTATCTCATACGTGTGGTGTATATTACCCGTGTGATAAACCTTTGCTATATCACACGGGTGATGCTATATCAAATACTTCCGGTCGGAACTACTTTTGACACAGTCCCTCGCTTCAGTGACCTATTTTTTCGAAAATTTGCTAGTACTTTCAACATAACTATATCTACTACAAAAATTAATATAAAATTGATTTTGTCAAAGATTTAAATTACAAATATGAAGGAAAACACATAACTGCGTAGCACAGGCGTCGGAACCGGGGGGCTATTGTGAGTGGGTGGGGGGGGGGGGTAGCTCCCCCCCCCCCCTTTTTTGCAAAGTTATTCATAACCGTAACCACAAGACCCTTTTTTCTTGTTTGTCAAGATTTTTTATAAGTTTAGCTTACTTTCAACTTTCAATTTGCTTTGAGAAGTTTATAAAACTGCAAATTACGTTAACTATCAAGGAGTTCATCCTGACGACGCGATGAAAACAGAGCGCTCTGGTTGTGTTTATATACAAGAACTTACCGAAATAATGTTTCATAAGACTTTTTTTCCACCACCAGAAAGCATCATGAAACATTATTTCGGTAAGTTCTTGTATATAAACACAACCAGAGCGCTCCGTTTTCATCGCGTCGTCAGGATGAACTCTTGATAGATATAATGTAATTTGTAGTTTTATAAACTTCACAAAGCAAATTGAAAGTTGGAAGTGGGCTAAATTTATTAAAAATCTTGACAAACAAGAAAAAAGGGTCTTGTGGTTACGGTTATGAATAACAAAAAAGGGGGGGGGGGAGCTAACTATCCCCCCCCCCCACCTCACAATAGCCCCCCGGTTCCGACGCCTGTGCTACGCAGTTATGTGTTTTCCTTCATATTTGTAATTTAAATCTTTGACAAAATCAATTTTATATTAATTTTTGTAGTAGATATAGTTATATTGAAAGTACTAGCAAATCTTCGAAAATAGGTCACTGAAGCGTTGAAGCGAGGGGCTGTGTCAAAAGTAGTTCCGACCGGAAGTATTTGATATAGCATCACCCGTGTGATATAGCAAAGGTTTATCACACGGGTAATATACACCACACGTATGAGATAAATATATATATAAAATCTCTATATTAAAAAAGATTAAAAACAAATCATATGTCAATGAGGCAGGTACCGCTGACTATACTGAAATAGGCAGTACACTCATTACAGATATTTGATCCACCTCTAAATTTATCGCGGGAAATATAGCGCGAGTGCACTGTGACGTCATCCATAACTTTGTTCGTCTTTGTTTACGTTTCTCGACACTATACGAAGGTATGTAACAAATCTTTTGAGTCTCGCAAAAGTATATGCCGTACTCCAAACATGTCTTCAAACTTTAAGTCACCGTAAATTACGAGTTAAAAGTCGGCCATTTTTGGCATAGCACCACGGGTGAAAACATTAGAGAGCATTATGGGACGTAGACAGAAAATTTTGTTTGATGAACTGTAGGATTAGCTCGTTATTTTTCCCGCGCACACTGGTTCTTAGAGCTCGCCCGCTATAATAAAGTTACAATGTGATTTGAACAGCATTTTAACCTTTGTTGAAAATAAATTAATACCAGGTAGATGTTATGGGTATAACCTTTTAATTTGATGACATAAATTTCTCAGCTTTATATGTTAAAAGTAATTTTCATTAGTGTATATATATAGCATCCTGAATTGGTAATTCAAGTTGAATTATCTGACTCTGCAAAGTTAACCTACTTTTAAATTCTTTAATTTGTATAAACTGGCTGGCATGTGCTGTATTGAATTTGACCTGCAATAAAAAATAAACATTTGGGTTTCATAAGAATAAAACAAAGATACATAAAAAGTGAACTTAAATTCTACATGTATAAGTCAATTTAACAATACAATTTAACAGTTCTTTATCCTACTTGTAAAACAGCATTTGCAGAGTTGAATTAAAATGGGTTTAACTTAATTAGACAACAAACACACTACTCTCCCATAAATTTCCTGACAAATTCTAAAGAATCTTATTCATAATCATTTATAAATCGTGTTGACAGTTAAGTCTTACATCTGAACACATACCCTGATTTCAGACATGTTAAGTTTAACAGACTCCCGATTCCAGCAGGCAGTGACTGTAGTTTGTTTTTTCGAACATCAAGTTGAACAAGGTTAGACAAACTTGTTAATGATTCTGCAACCAGAAACTCCATTTTTAGTGGATGAGAAATGTACCTCACACAAGTTATAATCTCATTTATTTGGATTAAAACCATTTTAACAAGGCCTTGGACTTTTATTAGGACGTATTACTATCTATTTCTTGCTTCAAAACAAGTTAAAATGAGGCTGCATGGTTTCAAGCGAAATATACACCGATTGGTAGTCTTAGCTAAAATGCCAGACAAATCTTGTTGATTTCAAAGAGCCATGGCTGAATGGCCAGCAATGAAACAGACAAGCCTATGTCACAATGCTGTTTGACACAACTACCCAGTCAAAGCTCTTGTTAAAATGGTTCTTAAACATCATAAAACACCTACAGTAGAATTATTCATTCCTCGATCTTTCCATCTAAGGGAAAGAGAAATGAATATGCTATGTGTTTTAAATGATGGAATTAAACAGAGATTCATGTAGTAAACACAACAAATATATGTTAGTATACTGTGGAATCATTTAATTTCATGGGTCCAATTCTGGTGGATTGTGGGTTTTTTGCTTATTCATGGGGATGTAATTTCGTGGATGTCTCAGCTTTCAGTTTCAGTAGGAAACTAAATCTTCTAGAAATTAGTTTTTGTCCATGATGTAAATTTTTTTGTAAGGTGAGGACTACCCATAAATACCACAAAAATTGAGCCACCACTAATTCTAATGATTCCACAGTACATGTATTACATGTACCATTAAAATTAATTTCAAGCATTTAAAACAAAGAAGTTGAGCAGTAACAACTCACCTGGCAAATATTTTATGAAATTATTAGACAACTTCAACACTCGTAAGTTGATTAAAGAACCAATACTGTCCTGTTAAAATAAAGATTACATAGGTACTTCTTTATATTAAATTGAAACAGCACTGAAATTCATTTAACAAGAGGCCCATGGGCCACACCGCTCACCTGAACAGCAGTTCCTTGTAACATTACATTTCGTAGCATATGCTTTTTCTATTTTAAACATGGAACCCCTTTCTGGGGACCCAGTATTGGTCCGAGGTTTATGGTTGGCTTGAACAACATATATAATAACATAGGAATGAAAATGTGTAACACTGCGGTGGGACCGCACGTACACAGCCTGAAAAACTGAACGTAGAAGAGTTCCACTTCAAGAGAAATAACTTTCAGACTGTACAGAACATCAAGAAAGATAAATCTTGGTTCCACTACATTAGAGTTTATACAATTTGAGGATCCTTGCATAGTAATCTCACAAACTGTAGCATTATAGTTCTCGAGAAAAACTTTTTAAAAACATTTTTAATATATCTTTCTATGTTAAACTTTGAACCCCTCTTGGGGCCACAGTATTAGTCCAGTGCTAAAGCTTTAATTATTTGGAATCTACATTATTTAAGGATGCTTGCATAGTAATCTCACAAGCTGAAGCATTATATTTCCCTAGAAAAAGATTTTTCAACATTTTCCCTCTATATTTCTATGCTAAACTTTGAACACCTCTTGGGGTCCCAGTATAAGATTGAAGTCACGGCTTTTATAATTTTGAATCTACACTATTTGAGGATGCTTACGTAGTTATCTGACATATTGATGCATTGTAGTTCTCGAGAAGAAGATTTTTAAACATTTTCCATATATACTTCTACATTTAACTTTAAACCCATCTTGGGTCCCCAGTATTAGTCCAGGGGTCACTATTTTAAAACTGTCGAACCTTCATTATCCAAAGTTGTATGCATGATAGTAATCTCAAAAATTGAAGCATTGTAGTTCTCGAGAAGAAGATTTTTTAACATGTTATCTTTATATATCTATAATAAACTTTGACCCCCTCTTGGGGCCCCAGTATTGGTCCATGGGTCACGATTTTACCAATAAGGAATCTACATAAGCCAAGGATGCATGCATAGAAATTCCACAAACTATAACATTGTAGTTCATGAGAAGAAAATTTTTAAATGTTTCCTTTATATTTTTTAAAATGTTTAAATTTTGAACCCCTCTTGGTGCCCCATCAATTGTCCGGGAGTTACGATTTTTACAAATTAGAATCTACATTATTTAAGGATGTACATGTATGCATAGTTATATCCCAAACAGTTGCATTATAGTTCTTGAGAAGAAGATTTTAAAACATTTTCCTATATATGTTAAAATCTAAACCCCTCCTGGGGCCCCACTTTTTGTTCAGGGGTTACGATTTTTACAATTTAGAATCTTCACTATATATACAACCTTTTGTGTAAATATTGGCATTTTTGGTGCAGTAGTTCTTGAGAAGAAAATTTTTAAACATTTTTCAGATGTAGTTCTATGTTAAACTTTGAACCCCACCTGGGGCTGCAGTTTTGGTCCGAGGGTCACTATTTCAACAATTTAGAATCTTCATTATACCTATCAAAGGCCGGAACACCCACAAAGGCTTGGAGCTGACATTTTCTTTAAAATAGGTATCATTAATTTAAATTTCTGTACCAAAAGTCGTATATCAAATAATATCAAACTAAAAATATTTTGTGTAACTATATTCGTACATATTATAGTATTTATTGACAAGCAGACAACATACAAATACACATAAAACATGGGTTCATCAACAAGATTTCACAATAGCCCTCGCCATGCACCGGGACACATCCGTCCTCGACAAGGGATCCCGCGAGATAGAGATCCGTGCACGCGCTGTCTGAGTTTGGTCATACGTACAATAAGTCCATTAATACCACAATATGCAACTATATTTTTATATGCAATTTTAACATCACCATGTGATTGTATACTCAGTATATTTCCTTAAAAAATAAGTAGTGATGCATTTGTAATAAAATGAATCATAACTCATCATGGTAACAAAAATCGAAGAAATTTCAAAGTTCAAAAATAAATTATCTTCTTTCTGCTTTAAACACTCTTTGAGCAAAATTTACGGGTTCATCATTTGTATACGAGGGAAACACATTAACAGTGTTTCCCTAATTATAATAAAACATACTTTTTAAAAAATTTAATTCCGGTGTGAAACAAGATTATCTATGGTATGGTTGTTTATAAATAAATCCACACCACGTGCGTTGATCTGTCGTATCTATAATGCTCATCCAAACTAGCTGCAATATTGCAACAAAATCACAAGATAAATTTATCGCTTACATTTATTTTGGAGACCGTGCCAGATAACAAATCAATTTACATATTAATTTTTATTTTTATTGGGCACTCTATCCAAATTAAATGTAAGCGATAACGGTAAACTAAAATTAATATTTAGTGAATTTTTACACCTTATCGTATTCATCTGTCATTTCTTGATAAAACAACCTTATATACTTATGCAGTGAGTTGTCAATAATCAGGGAGACACAGTTGGGTTTTTTGTACACAATTTTGTTGAATAAATGGAACAAAAGTCATGAAAACATTTTTCCTATGTATTTCTATGTTAAACTTTAAACCACGCCTGGGACCCCAGTTTTATTCGGGGGTCACGATTTTTACAATTTAGAATCTTCACTATATATACAAGCTTTTGTGTAAAAATTGGCATTTCTGGTGCAGTGGTTCTTGAGAAGAAGATTTTTTAAACATTTTCCTATGTATTTCTATGTTAAACTTTGAACCCCGCCTGGGGCCCCAGTTTTGATCGGAAGGTCACGATTTTTACAATTTCAAATCTTCACTATATATATACAAGCTTTTGTGTAAAAATTGGCATTTCTGGTGCAGTGGTTCTTGAGAATAAGATTTTTAAAACATTTTCCTATGTATTTCTATGTTATACTTTGAACCCCGCCTGGGGCCCCAGTTTTGATCCGAGGGTCACGATTTTTACAATTTAGAATCTTCACTATATATACAAGCTTTTGTGTTAAAATTGGCATTTCTGGTGCAGTGGTTCTTGAGAATAAGATTTTTAAAACATTTTCCTATGTATTTCTATGTTATACTTTGAACCCCGCCTGGGGCCCCAGTTTTGATCCGAGGGTCACGATTTTTACAATTTAGAATCTTCACTATATATACAAGCTTTTGTGTAAAAATTGGCATTTCTGGTGCAGTGGTTCTTGAGAAGAAGATTTTTTAAACATTTTCCTATGTATTTCTATGTTAAACTTTGAACCCCGCCTGGGGCCCCAGTTTTGATCGGAAGGTCACGATTTTTACAATTTCAAATCTTCACTATATATATACAAGCTTTTGTGTAAAAATTGGCATTTCTGGTGCAGTGGTTCTTGAGAATAAGATTTTTAAAACATTTTCCTATGTATTTCTATGTTATACTTTGAACCCCGCCTGGGGCCCCAGTTTTGATCCGAGGGTCACGATTTTTACAATTTAGAATCTTCACTATATATACAAGCTTTTGTGTTAAAATTGGCATTTCTGGTTTAGTGGTTCTTGAGAAGAAGATTTTTAAAGACACGCACCCTATACTCACTGTTTCGCAATTATCTCCCTTTTGAAAAGGGCTGTGTCCTTTATTTTAACAATTTAAAATCCCCTTTACATAAGGATGCTTTGTACCAAATTTAGTTAAATTTGGCCCGTGGTTTTTGAGAAGAAGTCGAAAATGTGAAAAGTTTACAGACAGACGGACAGACAGACGGACGGACGACGGACAACGGGTGATCAGAAAAGCTCACTTGAACCTTCGGTTCAGGTGAGCTAAAAACTGTCAATGAACACATAATATTGTTTTTTCATGTAATTTGCAGTCACTTGATGTTGAACTGATGTTATCAATAACTAGATATTACTCACTGGTACTGAACATATATAATTGGGTACTAGCAGTTACTTACAGGTATTTACCTGATGTTATTTGTAACTACCTGTTACTGAGCTGATGTTGTTTGTAACTTAAACTGATGTTATTTGTAATTAAGTAAATGTTATGGTAACTACAAGCTGCTTACGGATATTGAGCTAATGTTATCTGTAACTGTCTGTTGTTAAGCTGATAATTTTGATAACTAGCATTTATTTAGCTACTAGCAGTTATTTACAGGTATTGAGCTGATGTTCTTTGTATCTGTCTGTTATTTAGCTGATGTTAATGGTACAATGAAACTACCGGTATGAGCTATTTACAGATATTGAGCTAGTGTTATTTATCTCTGTCTGTTATTAAGCTTAAAGTTATTTGTAACACATATATTTCTTACACATATAGAGCTGATGTTATTTGTAACCGTTATTTAGCTGATGTTATTTGTAACTGTTATTTAGCTGATTTTATTTGTAACTGTTATTTAGCTGATGTTCTTTGTAACTGTTATTTAGCTGATAATATTTGTAACTGGCAGCTACTTACAGGTATTGAGCTAATGTTATTGTTATTTAGCAGTAGCTCCTTCAGCCCCAGTAGACATCCGATCTCTACAGGAATGTGACACAGGTTGTTGTGGGACAGGTTCAGTAGCGTCAGCTGGGGCCCGATGTAACCCATTCTCTGGGGGCACTCTGTGATGTCATTGTTGCTGAAAAAGCAAGACCTTTTAACTACAGTGGAATCATTTGAACTCGTGGTGGCTCAATTTTCGTGGTATTCGTGAGTAGCCCTCTCCCACAAATTTACATTCTCCGTAAAAGCAAAATTTGAAAGATTTGGTTACTAACTGAAAACCAACGAATCCACAAAATTACATACCCATAAATAAGCAAAAAACCTACAGTCCACAGAATTGACCCCCACAAATTTAAATGATTTCACAGTACTTGATGTTATGAACCTGGTAGTTTAAATGGTTAAATTATCAAAATATCTTGACAACTATGTACAGTAGATCTTGCTAAAAAAAAAATGAAAATCTGCCAACTTTTATCCACTTCTTTTTTTTTGGTAAATAACAAGCTCCTTTTGTTGTTGTACCTGTAAGAAGATTTTTCTCTATTCGTATATACCCCCCACCCCATTTCGTGGCCCCACTTTTCTCTAGGGAATCATGGTTTCATCAAACTTAAATCTGCATAACCTGTGCTTTAAGTACTGAATTTTGGACCGAAAACTTTCCCAGAAGATTTTTAAAGATTTTCTCTATATATAAAATTAAAAATTATCCCCCATTGTGGCCCTGCATACTCTCAGGGCCACGATTTGAACAAACTTGAATCTACATTATCCGAGGATGGTTACACGCCAATTTGAGCTTTCTTGGCCAAATAGTTTTTAAAAGAATTTTTTATAAAGATTTTCTCTATATATTCCTATGTAAAACTTGACCCCCCAATTTTGGCCCCACCCTACCCCCGGGGACCATAATTTGAACAAACTTGAATCTACACTACCTGATGATGCTTCCATTTTAATTTGAGCTTTTTTGGCCTAATAGTTTTTGAGAAGATTTTTAAAGATTTTCTCTATATATTCCTATGTAAAACATGATCCCACTATTGTGGCCCCATCCTACCCCCGAGGACCATGATTTGAACAAACTTGAATCTACACTACCTGAGGATGCTTCCATTTTAATTTGAGCTTTTCTGGCCTAATAGTTTTTGAGAAGAAGATTTTTAAAGATTTTCTCTATATATTCCTATGTAAAAATCCATTCCCCCATTGTGGCCTCACCATACCACCAGGGACTATGATTTGAACAAACTTGAATCTACACTATCTGAGGATGCTCCCATTTTGATTTGAGCGTTTCTGGCCTGATAGTTTTTGAGAAGAAGATTTTTAAATATTTTCTATTATTCCTATGTAAAACTTGATCCCCCTCTTGTGGCCCCACCCTACCCTCGGGGACCATGATTTCAACAAATTTGAGTCTACGCTACCTGAGGATGCCTCCACACAAGTTTAAGCTTTTCAGGCCGAATAGTTTTTGAGAAGAAGATTTTTGAAAAATACCAACAAATTTTCAATAATTTTCAATTATCTCCCCTTTAAAGAGGGCGTGGCCCTTCATTTGAACAAACTTGAATCCCCTTCACCTAGTGGTACTCTGTGCCAAATTTGGTTGAAATCTGCCTAGTGGTTCTTGAGAAGAAGATGAAAATGTGAAAAGTTTACAACGACGACAACGACAACGACGACAGACAACGGACAAATTGTGATCAGGAAAGCTCACTTGAGCCTTTGGCTCAGGTGAGCTAAAAATCACATTATTATTGAAACACTATGAAAAAGTAACATGTATATCTTGTAACTTTAACATTGTTTACAAAACACCACGAACATCTAAAAGCTAAAATTGTAACACAAAGTCATAATGTTTTTGTTTATTTTATGTTAAGTTTTCTGCAATTCTAAATTACCTCACCTTTGCAACATTTTCAGACTGCCATTTCAACATTCTACTTAGTGCCAAAGAACTTATATCTTAATAATTTGTTACAAAACAGCAGAATTCAGTACTTATGTTAAATATGAAACCTTCAGTATACAGTTATATTTTGCTTGAAAATAACTCTGTTCTTGAAAGTAAGACGCAATCATTGAATTCCTTATCAAATGCATTTTTATAGGCTTCAAGATACTATAGCTAATTGGTAGTCATACTGAAAACTGTATAAAATCATGTCCTTAAAGTCAACAGATGCATGAACATTTCCAAACACCAATGTAACGGTAATTTTGAAGAGTTATCACTCTTTTCTTTAAACAATTGTGAATGGACAAAAAATTGTCTAAGTGGTGTGTGACTCCATGTTGTAACTAAAGAATAGTGAACCAAAGGAATCAAACAGAGAGACCAGTCTGACACTCATTCCAAATATAGCAGCCATATGCTTGCCAATCTGGTCTGCTGTTAAGCCCTCCCTAAAGGCAATACCCGGTCTTCAACCTTCTACAAAATGCATGTCTATGATCTATATCCTAGTATTTGCTTTAACCCTAACATATCTGGATACAATATCACAATATGGTTCATTAAAAGTTTTCAGTGTATATTACATCTTATCTTGAAAAATTACAAAGCAAAATGAATATCTTTTTTTTCTGGTCACATAAGTCTCTAAAGATAACAAGCATTCAGAGAGTATTGCATAAGCAATACACATCCCCTACCAGTTTGTATTATTCTATGGAAGCTTCGAAGCATACATTTATTTAAAAACTATTATAAACGGGATGCAATGCTTTAATCAGAGATAAAAGAACAGAGGAAATTCAAACTACATAGTTGATATAAAAATTAAATAAAAATGAGCAAAATAATGCTCTTTATTTTATCTCCTGTAATTTCGCAAAGTCTATTAAGTATTTGCTGGTAGAAATTTGTGAAAACAATGCACTGTTATGCAGAATATCATTCCTTACTGTCTTCTGTACCACGAATAAACAGACCAACCTGATAACGAACCCGATTGTAATAATACAGAAAACCCTGTCAATTAAATTTACAACACAATGCTTGACACTATTTTACAGAACTTATTTGTTTGTTAGAAACAATAAAAGGAATGGTACAAGTAATGCACAATATTATTACTGACTACATACTTTCCTCGTTTATTCAATACACACCGAACCCGATAACGAACCCAAACATTAAAAAAATTGGAATATAAAAAATTAATTTTCTCAAAAATATGTAAATCAGACGCTACAAAACTTTAAACTTGATCTGTAGTTTGACATTTTGAAGCTGTTCAGCAAATTTTATATTATTCCTCAAACGCATAAAGAAAAAAAGTGTGGAAAACTGAAGTGGGACAGACAGACAGACGGATGAATGGATGGACGGACAGATGGACTGACAGATGCTGAGGAAAGCTATAGTCCCCTCCAGTGAAACCGGTAGGGGACTAATAAATTACTTGTTTCAGGGGAACTGTAACTAAATCAATGAGGGTTTAAGTAGTGTATTGCTCAATAAGTCCAAGAAATGAGTCTGTACCAGCAGGAGTCAGTCATTATTTCTTGGTTAACCCTCAAGACATTCAGCTTCCATGGTTGGGTGTAAATTGATCTATATTGTGTTATGTAGGACAAACTGACACTCAGTCTTTCAGTATATTTTATAAGTAAAACTGATGAAGCAGACTTTAAGCATCCACAAGTTGCTGTAAATCAATCTCTATAGGTACATGTACTGGTATGCATTGTATCAGCTACACTGACATTCAATCTTGTACACGAATAATGAAGCAGACATTCAACATCCACAAGAGGCTGTAAATTGAACTATAACTGTATAAGCCACATTGACATTCAATCTTGATGTCCTGCATTTTATATGCACAGGTAAAACTGATGAAGCAGTCATTTGAGCAGTATTCACAAATGCTGTTTTTTTGATCTGTTTTGTTATAAAAGCCACAATGACATTTAGTCTTGCAATATGTTACAAGAGTGACTCGGATGAAGCGGACTTTCAGCAGCAACAAAGGCTGTTATCTGATCTATATTATTATCATATAAGCTACATTAAATTCAGTCTTGCAGTGTATTACAAGGAAACTCTCATGAAGCAGACATTCAGCATTCCCAAGAGGCTGTAGATTGATCTATCCATATTGTTGTATTTAAGCCCTGTGACATTCAATCTTGTAAGCAAAATTTCATAAGTAATACTGAGAAAGCAGACAGTGACCGTAACTTGATTAATATTGCTACATATGACTGTATTTGATCTATACTGTTGTATAAGCCACAATGACATTATTATTGCAGTGTATTTCATAAGTAACAGCTGACATCTCACCTTAGATTGATCTCAGTCACACCATTTCTGGGTATTCTGTAAGGTCTTCGCCGTTTCTCGGCCGCTTGATGAGTGGTACACGATGAGGGGGCCAGGCAGCAAATCTTACAGGTCACAAATCTACAGGTGTAGTCAGCTATGTACTCCCCACACCTACATCACAAAAAAGAGCATCTCTCAAGGTCATATTAAAAATCATTCTTCAAGAATCATTTAAAACTTGTAGTAACAATTTTCAAAAGAATTATGAATTTTAATTGAATTTAACACAATTACGACACACCTTGCAGAGCATATTTCTTATGTAGAACATGTATTTATTTTTATTCAAGAGAGAGTTATCTTTCTTATAAGACAGACGATCTTTCTTATTAGACAGACAATGTACCTTAAACAATGAAAAATATGCAAAAGTTTAACTGAAATGAATAGCAAGAGATTCTTAGATTACATAATCCTTCAAAATGTATCTATGTTTGTTTTTACCACCTTCAAGATTTTACATTAGTGTACTGTTAACAAATTGGGTCAAAACATTATATCGTATGCTGAGTCAACTAAAATTTCAGTTTTTACTTCTATCCAACCTTAGTCAGCTCCAAGCGGTGTCAAGTACCAATCATTATAAAGCAATGAGGGGAGTGCACATATTTTTCTATTTATCGATCTGCTCCAGCAGACACCTCAATCATTACAAGGTTTTGACCCCCTCACAAAAATAACTGCACATATAATCAATGAGCCTGAATCTGATGTATGACAGGGTGCTTGTAATTGTGCAGCCAGGGGCAAATGTTTCTAATTAAAGTACTGATGTAAGGGGGTGCAGGTATGAAATATAAACAAAGCCTCACTCATTGATCTAGAGGTTGTGTTAGAGAGATGGCTGGTTTACAACACTAACAAACAATACACTGCAGTATGCTAACGAGATGATGATGTGGGAGGAACAATGAAAAATCGCTTAATTAATGAAGTCAGTATGGAGATTTCATGGCCAACAATTGATTTTAAGGTGGTAGTGATGATGATGATGATGATAATGATGATGATGATGATGATGATGATCCCACTTACTTAATGCAAGGAACTTCAATGTCATCTTCCAAAGCAGTATCATCTTCAGAACTTGTTGACTTAAAGTAGTACATGTAACAAAAAAATAAACATTGCATCAAATAATATGACAAATGACTTAAGATACACCTGAAACCTTGCATTGCAATTAAAATGAAATCATTCTTACATTGGTGGGAGATTTCCTCCTTTTGGACTTGCTCCAAGCAAAGTTTGATGTTCTATTGGAAGGTCTTTTATCTTTGGTTGATTTACACGAAGCAGAAGAGGAGCCCAAAGTCAGCAAGTGACAGATAGCCCACACAATGGAGCAGCAGAGAGAGCTAGCAATGGCTACCGCAATCGTGGTGGACTGTACATCATCATGGAAGAAAATAAAGTCTCGGACAACCACTGTGATGTACTGGTAAAAATAGCCACTCATACCTGCAAAACATGCAGATCCCAACACAGTAAACAGGGATCAATAATCCTTTCACGGCAATAAAGAAGAAACACTGTTTAATGCTGTAACGCAACAGAAATAAAATTGTTTTCTGCAATTCAATTAATTTCCCGTTGTATCATAGAAGGGCATGATCTCTGTTCACATACTTAGCTTCAGGTACGAATATGTGGAAAGAGAGAAAACTTACCTGGAATGATGTAACCTGATCAATACACATTCTAATTTCTCTACCTCTCTCGTTCATCTAGAGCTGTGGCTGATGACACTAGAAATAAACACAGACTGATTCACACTGCTGTTAATGATTCAATTTTTTTTTTTATATTTTAACATTATACTTATATTATTATACAAAATGTTATAAAAATGACTGACAAAATGCAATAACTTAAGATTTCCTTATTTAAGAAAAGGAAGTTTATGTTTCATTTCACTCAATTCATAGACATGCGTTATATACAGATATACTGTTTTAGATTTCCTTTCTATGAACATTGATTGGAAGAAAATATATCATTGAAGAAATGTATCACTGACAAGTTTTATTGTTGAACGTTAGATGATAATCAAATCTACATGCATGCTTTGTGACGCACAGCAATCAAAAGCATCAATATTGGAAGAAATAATCATATCACATCTTATATAATTTATGCCAATATTCTGCAGCCAATGATTTCACAATGTCATCAAGAGGGTTAAGTCTTCATGCCTTTAGTGTATTAAACAAACTTATTTTTAAAGTTCATCTATGAAAATGAGTGCAAGATCAAATTACACAACTGAAAATAAACTTTTTTCTCAGAAGACTATAAAACTACCAATCATATTTTATAAGGCAAAATTTGCCTGTCATTTGACACCAATCAAGAGAAAATCAATTGATCCGACCTAACTGCTGTTAAAACTTTCTAAACACAACATATGATCGATTCTCTATCTCTCTCCAATTAAGCGTTTAATCTTTAAACACAACTGGTCATAAGATATTAATCACCTAAAGTCATTCAAAACGTTACACAAGTGGATTTGTTTCACACTTTGTGTCAGAGTACATGCCATGGGTGTATTGTAGTCTCCATGACATATCAAAGAATGCTCTAAGAATAAAGCAGCCTTATTAGTGCCAAAATCTTACGTTTCAATCCTCTAAATACAGCAACAGTTAATGGTTTTAAAAAATCAAGTGTGTCATTTCTATATTAACTACCTGGTATCCACTACTTGTTTGCACAGCAAAAAGAAGGGAAATGAACATTTCTATATAATATTTGATGAAATGAAACACATTAATTTTCATTTCTCTTCAATCATGCCAACAATTGTTCACCATGGCAACAAAGGCAAAGGTCCCTTTTGTAGGTGGACACTTTGTCCTGGTAAACATACTATTGATCCTGATGTTCAAAACACAATTTATAACACTGAAAATAAACTTAGGATGTTCAAAACACAATTTATAACACTGAAAATAAACTTAGTTAAACACACACCCCATACAAATGACTTCCCACTTGATTTTACATGTACATGTATGTCTCTTTATAATTAGATGTTTTTCAACTGGTGGTGTAACAATTCACAAAGTAAAAGTTACACTAGACAAGGCAACCGTAAATAATTAGATAAATACCTGGTCCCTTGTCTGATTCTAACTTACATAAGCTTATATATCTTTGAATAAAAACAATTTCTTAAAGCATGGAAAGCCATTAAAATTGGAAATTTATATACTCCACATATATTATCAGTAAAACCTGAATCCAAACGCTTTAAACTGCTTTCAATCCCTGCATGAACAGAAAATAGGTGTGTTGTTTTTCAATATATTGAATGACTCTGTTCCTTTTACAAACATTAAATGCAAAAGATTAATAATTCTCTATCATATTAACAAGCAAGTGAAATCAATCTCCATCTGAAGTTCTGTCTGAATGAATCTAGTCGACGAAATCAATCCTTATCAAGATGAAATGGAGAGTGTCTGAGGCAGAGGATTACAGTAATGGGGTTTAATTCAGTAATTCAAACTTACGTAATTCATCTAAATGTACATATGCAAAGTTTACCAGACATTTTCAGTGGGCCATGATCATGATTATATCATGAAGCATAACAATCAAACACCAAAATTAATCAAAAATATACCTCTTAAATAAAAATTGCATTTCCCTTATTTTTCAACCTAATCTATAAATCCACCTCTCTGATGAGATAAACACCATGGAACCTTTCCCTTCTGTTAATATCAATTTTTACAAACTCTAATTGGATGTCTTACTAATTCTTTAAACTGAGGTAGACCTGAATGTCAAGTTGACCTCATTAACCACAGGTGCAAGGTCAATGTCATTAATATCTGGGTCAAGTCCCTAGGGCAAACTAGAAATATACATGTACATGCATGGTTATAAAGGTCCGATTTCTTTCTGTAACACTTGCAAAAATTAAAACATTTTAATGTACCTTAATTTACACAATTCAACTTTCTTTTTTCATAAGATTGATTTTTGACATATGGCAAATTTTTAATAAAAAATATATATAGTAAATGGGTAAATGCCATGTTGGTGATGATGTGACCTTGACCTTAGTCAAATGACCTCAGCCTATGTCAGGGCTCACAATATGGACATCCCTCTCTGTCCAGTGTAACAAACCAGACACACATGTTGGACTACTTGACAATAAGGCATAATGATTTCAAGCCCAACACCCAATACTTCCTTTGTAGGGCATATATAATGTAATAAAGATTGAGGGATAAGTCTGAACAAACCAGAATGGCATTCTTATTTGGACCCACTGTTTTCTCTACTACAAGCTGGGCCACATGACACTGGTTTCATACAAGTCTAAACATTGCATGTGTATATTCCTTAATGATGATCATCAATAAGAATCAATTCCATAGCATATGCAAAACATAGGTAATCACAGATTACAAAGCTCACCGAGACGAGACATCACCCTTATGAGACTTCACCTTTATGAGACCACCTTTATCATATTAAATGAAAATCATACTTTATGATCTTGGATATTCATGGATTCTGTTTTGACACAATATCGTATATCATCTGTTAAAAAATTGTATGATAATCATATGTTCATATGTTAATCAATACAATAATATAAAATTAAATATTGCGTCCTATCATATTTACAACATATATCATATAATACAAATGAATAAAATACTATAATAAACAATGATGAGATATGATATTGTAACGTATGATATGACATTGTATTGTGTTATAAGTTATTGTATTTGATCAAATAATACAATATCATAATATATAAAACAATATAGTATTATATTACAATATCATATTACATAATACATCATAACATTGAAACATATGATATTATATTGTATAATATAGTATGATATTGTATGATACTGTATCATTTTTGATACATAATATGATATTGGATCATATGATACAATATTATTTGATACAACATTGTATCATATCAAATGATGCAATATTATGTGAAAAAGTAAAATGTTATATAATACAATATTATATTATACATATTGTATCGTATGATACAATAATATATTTTACAATATCATACAATACAATTTCATGTGATGTGATAATATATCATATTATAAACCTGTTATAGCCAATTTAACATTATATTCATTTTTCCGGATTGAGTTTGAATTTTAGAATATTCCGGATTTCCAGATTTGGTTTTGTTATTAGGATTTTTCGCGGGGAACGAGCAGTTTAGATTTTTTCCTAGTCCCTGTGCTGAACACCATTTACATTTACCATGTTTACTATGTTTATTTCTACGAGAGAAAACTTCTAAGTTGGTAAGTTAACATGAAATCTGCTTGTGTATTGTTTTGTGCAGAAAGTTATGTATAAACGATAGATATAAATGTGTAAACAAAAGTGTTCAACTGTGAAGATGTATTTTTAGTAACATGTTAGAATGTTGGCACAATGGATATATCTAGAATGTTATATAAATTTAAAGCTATAAGTATCATCGTAGCATGTTTCTATTGTATGATATATCGGAATTTAAGGTTTCATTGTTTGATGCGATGTTTTGTGCACTCTACCATAGGCGTATATATATATTCATTTTGAATTGTGTAATTTGCTAGTAGTACGAGTTTCGTTATATTTGCTAATTTACTAGAGCATATATATATAAGTGAAAGTATTGTTTACAAGAACAGGGGCATATATATTTACTAGAGTGATATTTGTCATATGCTGAGTGTGTTTTGTATGTTTATTCATAGCATCAAAACTTATGTATGTTTTCTTTGTTTTTCCAGTTAATCACATCATCACATCTAGTCACATCACGTGTCATTACATCAAGTCACGTCATCATGTCCTAAATCATCATTATAGTTATACAATGACTGAATAAAGATGTGCATTAACAACAAGTTGACTCTTCCTTGATGGTAGTCAGTACAACATTAACAACTTAGAAGATCTTGTCCCTAAAGAAGCTGTACTTCGTCATGGCGGATGGTGCTACGGGAGAGACAAGACCTAGAACTCATACCGAGAAAGGTTTAGAATATCATCTCGATCGTAAGTCTAAGTATCGTCGGGGATGTGAAAATAAACTGGTGTCTTTGAGTGAGGATATCGAAGAATTATTAACAACATCAACAGATGTGAATGAAGTCAAAGAACTGTACAAGAAATGGCTGAAAGTTTACGATGAACTTTTATTTACACATGAAAGTCTTCAGGGCTTATTGAAACTTTCGACCGGAAGTGGAGAAAGTGATGACAAAGAATTTCAGGACAGGAATTCCCGATTTCATAAAGTGAAAGATTCTGTAGAACAGTGGTTCGGGAAACATTCAGTGCAACCTACTCCAAAGAAAATACCATCTGATGTGAAATCGAGACTGTCGAGTGCATCGAGAACTTCAAGTCAAATTTCACTTGAGAAATTAAAAGAAAGTCAACGAAAAGCAGAACTGTTGGCCAAAGCATCAGCTTTAGATGAACAACGAAAATTAGAAGCGGCTAAACTGGAGCTGAAAATGAAAGAAGAAGAATTGAAGATTAAAACTGAACTTCAGATAAGTGATGCACGATCCAAATTATTGGAAGAATTAGAGAAAAGTGAACTTCGTGACCAAGAACTAGAAAACTCCCTCATCAATGAAAATATAGACAGAATTGTAACTTTTGATCTTGATCGTGAAAATGAGTTCACATGTGACAATTCTACTCCGCGCATTCCTCATCGATCAATGCAACGTTTAGTTAGACCAGAATTGTCAACACCCATATATGAATCAAGCAGTGAAATACAGACTGTCGCTCGTGAATTGAACAAACCAAAAGCTGATCTACAGAAGTTTGATGGAAACCCTATGAATTACACAAGATTTCTCAGACAATTCAATGCCAGAATTTGTTCTAATACGGAATCATACGAAGAACGGTTGAACTATCTATTACAGTTTACTGTTGGTGAAGCACAAAGAATCGTTTCTGGTTATTCATATCTGGATGCTGAACGTGGCTACAAAGCAGCACTGGAAGAGTTGAAGGATCGTTATGGAGACCCTGACATTATAGCGCAAGCATATGTGAAGAAAGCTCTCGATTGGCCTCCAGTAAAACCGGACAGTGCAAAAACTTTAGATCAGTTTGCTATATTTTTGCGTGAGTGTCAATATGCTGTTGAAAACATTGATACTGGTCGTGTACTGGAATATTCAGAAAATTTGAAACTGTTAGTGAAGAAATTACCATTTTACCTTCACGACAAATGGCGAAGCTGTGTATATGAACTGAAAGAGAAGAAACAAGCTGTGAAGTTTCACCATCTTGCTGACTTTGTTCGCAAAGAAGCCAAAAAAGCAACAGATCCTATATACGGAAGAGAAATTATGAGCAGTTCAGCCAACAAACGTTTTCAAGACCAGAAGAAATCAGAAGCACATAAAAACTTTGCTGTGAAAACCAACACAAGATCTTTCTATGATAACAGTGCTACACAGATGAAACCAGTTTTCAAACATTGTACATTCTGTAATGGAGCCCATTCATTGGACATGTGTTTGAGCATTACTATTCTACCTCTTAAAGACAGATATGCATTCTTGAAAACGAATGGACTGTGTTTTGCATGCTTGAGATATGGACATGTGAAAACTAATTGTCGACAAAGAATGACATGTGCTCATTGTAAGAAGTATCATCCATCCATTCTTCACGTTGATCCTCGACAGAATGAAGGAACAAATGGAGCTTCAACTTCAAGAGAACATACTGACAGTGAGAACCCTTTGTTCGCTATGTCATCTACAGTTCATATGGGGGCTGGAAAACAAGCACTACCTATTGTGCCGGTCAGAGTCAAGTCAAAGTTCAGTGACAAATACCTGGAAACATATGCTTTCCTTGACTCAGGAAGCAATGCAACATTCTGTTTGGAGGACATTGCAAGATTGTTAAAACTGGAGGGAAGGAAGATGAACCTCAACCTTACGACAATGGGCCAACAGCATACTCAGACTTCTCATGTGATTTCCGGGTTAGAAATATCCGACATCAATGGTGTGAATGTGTTGGAACTTCCTCCGGTCTACACACAACCTACTTTACCTGCATCGAGGACAGATGTGATATCTCCAGAGGATATTGAGAACTATCCATATCTCAGTGATATTGAACTTCCCAGGATTGACAGTGATGTGGGAATTCTGATTGGAGTCAATGTGCCTAGGGCAATGGAGCCTTGGGATGTTATACCCAGTGTTGATAATGGACCGTTCGCTGTAAAAACTTTGCTAGGCTGGGTGATAAATGGCCCACTCGAAATTCATGCGACTTCGAATGATACATATGTGTCCGTTAATCGTGTAGATGCAAAACTAATGAACAACTTGGAGGAACAGATTCGCAATCAGTTTAATCATGACTTTAATGAAAGAACTATTGATGACAAGTGTGAACCCTCAAAGGAAGACAGAAGATTCATAGAATGTGTGTCAAATTCTATTCATTTTGAAGATGGACATTACGTTATAAGCCTTCCGTTTAAGTCAGAAAACGTGTGTTTACCTAACAACAGGAAACAAGTTGAACAAAGACTGTCTTCACTTCAGAAACGATTTAGTCGTGATGAAAACTTTCACAAAGAATACTGTGTATTCATGAACAAGATTCTTGAAGAAGGATATGCTGTCAAAGTTCCAGATGAGAAAGTTATTCAAGATGACGGACAAGTGTGGTACCTACCTCATCATGGAGTATACCATCCTAAGAAAAGGAAGTTGAGAGTTGTGTTCGATTGTGCAGCTCGATATCAGGGAACTTCATTGAACGAACAACTGTTACAAGGACCGAATCTCACAAATACTCTGATTGGTACACTCTTAAGATTCAGACAAGATGAGATAGTGATCATGGGAGACATCGATAGCATGTTTTATCAAGTGAAAGTACCACAGGAGGATGCAAGTTTCCTTAGATTCCTATGGTGGGAGGATGGAAATCCTAGAAAACGCATAATTGAGTACCAAATGGTAGTACATTTATTTGGTGCGACATCATCGCCAAGTTGTGCAAATTATGCTTTGAGGAAAACAGCGCAAGATTACAAAGGACTTTACAACACAGAAGTCATCAACACTATTCTTAAAAACTTTTATGTGGATGACTGTTTGAAATCAGTGAAAACCGTAACTGAAGCATCTTCTCTGTTGTGTGATTTGCAAGATCTTCTTATGAGAGGAGGATTTCATATTACTAAATGGATTAGTAATAGCCGGGAAGTTATGACCTATATTCCAGTCTCAAGGAGAGCAAAGGAAGTCAAAGACTTGGATTTGGAAAATGATACCCTTCCCATCGATAGAGCCCTGGGAGTTCAGTGGTGTGTTGAAAATGATGTTTTTTGTTTCAAGATGGACATTAAAGATAAACCCTTAACGAGAAGAGGTATCTTATCAATGGTGAGCAGTGTATTTGACCCACTGGGATTTTTGGCCCCGTTCACTCTAAAAGCAAAGTGTTTACTACAAGAACTTTGTAAACTTCAGCTAGGATGGGATGAGAAGATACCAGGACATCTCGCACAACAGTGGAACGAATGGCTACAAGATCTAGAGAGACTTTCTGACTTTAAAGTGTCAAGATGTTATAAACCTGTTGATTTCGGAGAAATAAAGTCCGCACAGCTACATCACTTCGCAGATGCCAGTGAACGTGGATATGGAACTGTATCCTACTTAAGACAGGAGAACTTTGATGGTGCAGTTCATTGCTCATTCGTTATAGGCAAGTCACGTGTCGCTCCATTAAAACAGACGACAATTCCTCGACTAGAATTGACAGCGGCTACAGTAGCAGTTCGCACAGATAAGATGTTGAAGTCCGAGTTAGATGTACCCATAGATGAAACTGTGTTTCGGACAGACAGCATGGCAGTTATTCGGTATATAAGAAATACCTCATCTAGATTTCACACTTTCGTCGCAAATAGACTTGCAGTGATTCACGAAGGTTCCTTACCTGATGAATGGCGATACATCAATACCAAACAAAACCCTGCTGATCTTGCATCAAGAGGCATGTCCGCTAATGACATTCTTCAAGGAAAACATTGGATAACAGCACCTGAAGTCTTGTTAGCAAAAAATGATAGTTGGGCTGAAAAACCAATGGAACTTTCTGATGAGATACCTGTTGACGATCCAGAGGTAAAAAAGATCACAGTGAGGGCAGTTATTTATACACGTGAATCCAGTGATAATCATGTTGATAGTGTTGAAAGACTCTTGAACTATCATTCCTCATGGTACAAGTTAAAGAAAAGTGTGGCATGGATTCTCAAAGTAAAGAAAAAACTGTTTCTCAGAACTCAACGCAAAACACAACTAGAAAATCAAGCAGCTGAGACATGTTTATCAGCTGAGGACTTGCAGGAAGCTGAAGTTGCTATTTTGAAATTCTTTCAAAGAAAATCATTTGCATCAGAAATCGAAGAGCTGAAGAAAGGACATCCTGTGAAACTTAGTAGCAATGTCAAAAAATTAGACCCTATTCTTGATGATGGACTCATTCGTGTTGGTGGTCGATTGCACAGAGCAAGTATGCCGTTAGAAACCAAGCATCCAATCATCTTACCTAAGGATAACCACGTGTCAAATCTGATATTGAGACAGATCCATTGTGAACTGAAACATAGTGGTAGAAATCATATGCTTTCTATATTAAGACAAAAATACTGGTTAATACATGCGCCTTCTTCTATCAGGAAGTTGATTTCAAAGTGTATAGTATGTCGCCGCCAAAAAGCTAGAGTTGGAGAACAGAAAATGGCTCAATTACCAGAGGATCGTTTAATACCTGATGAACCACCATTCACTAGAGTTGGCGTGGACTATTTTGGTCCTTTTGAAGTGAAATTGAAGAGAAGTCACGTCAAACGTTATGGTGTTATCTTTACATGTCTTGCCAGTCGTGCTGTGCATTTAGAAGTTGCGTCTTCTTTGACTACAGATTCCTACATCAACGCTTTACGTCGTTTCATTGCACGCAGAGGTCAGGTGAAGAAAATTCGCTCGGACAATGGGACAAACTTTGTTGGGGCAAATCGTGAACTTAGAAACTCGATAAACGACTGGAATGTGTCACAGATTCATGAAGCAATGCTACAGAAAAACATAGATTGGCAGTTCAACCCCCCAGCAGGATCCCATCATGGAGGTGTCTGGGAGAGAATCATCAGGACCATAAGAAAAGTGATGAACAGTGTTCTTCGAGAACAGATCCTAGATGATGAAGGACTCGATACACTTATGTGTGAAATAGAGGCCATTCTCAATGACAGACCAATAACCAAGAGTTCCGATCATCACAACGACCTAGAGGCTTTGACACCAAATCATCTCTTGTTAATGAGACAACAGCCAAATTTACCGCCAGGTGTGTTTACGAAATCCGACAACTACTGCAGACGTCGTTGGAGGCAGGTTCAATATATGGCCAACCTCTTCTGGAACCGATGGGTGAAAGAATACCTACCATTACTGCAAGAGCGTCAAAAGTGGCACGAAGTGAAGAGGAACCTGAAAATCGGTGATGTGGTTTTAGTGGTGGATTCGAACTCTCCTCGTAATTCCTGGCCCATGGGTGTGGTTTTAGAGACTGTTCCCGATCGTTTTGGACTGGTGCGACAAGTTAAAGTAAAGACAGCAACGAACACTTTGATGCGTCCAATAGATAAACTGTGTCTTATTTTGGAAATGGACGAACCTTCTGTGTGATGTGTTATCAAACTTTCATTGTGCTTTTTCATATTTATTGCTTATCTAAGGCAACCTATGACATTTTATTGACACGGGTACTTTTTCAATATGTATAATTTGATTATATATCAAGTATTATGATTTGTATAATTGTGTCACATAATGTTCCACAATTAGGGGGCTGGATTGTTATAGCCAATTTAACATTATATTCATTTTTCCGGATTGAGTTTGAATTTTAGAATATTCCGGATTTCCAGATTTGGTTTTGTTATTAGGATTTTTCGCGGGGAACGAGCAGTTTAGATTTTTTCCTAGTCCCTGTGCTGAACACCATTTACATTTACCATGTTTACTATGTTTATTTCTACGAGAGAAAACTTCTAAGTTGGTAAGTTAACATGAAATCTGCTTGTGTATTGTTTTGTGCAGAAAGTTATGTATAAACGATAGATATAAATGTGTAAACAAAAGTGTTCAACTGTGAAGATGTATTTTTAGTAACATGTTAGAATGTTGGCACAAGGGATATATCTAGAATGTTATATAAATTTAAAGCTATAAGTATCATCGTAGCATGTTTCTATTGTATGATATATCGGAATTTAAGGTTTCATTGTTTGATGCGATGTTTTGTGCACTCTACCATAGGCGTATATATATATTCATTTTGAATTGTGTAATTTGCTAGTAGTACGAGTTTCGTTATATTTGCTAATTTACTAGAGCATATATATATAAGTGAAAGTATTGTTTACAAGAACAGGGGCATATATATTTACTAGAGTGATATTTGTCATATGCTGAGTGTGTTTTGTATGTTTATTCATAGCATCAAAACTTATGTATGTTTTCTTTGTTTTTCCAGTTAATCACATCATCACATCTAGTCACATCACGTGTCATTACATCAAGTCACGTCATCATGTCCTAAATCATCATTATAGTTATACAATGACTGAATAAAGATGTGCATTAACAACAAGTTGACTCTTCCTTGATGGTAGTCAGTACAAAACCAATATCATATTATACAATATCGTATGATACGATATTATATAATATAACAGTTTCATATCATACAATAACATGTGATATAATTCTATATTACAGAAACTAAAATCATATTATACACAATCGTATGATACAATATTATAGAATACACAAAATAGTATCATAGGATACAATATTATATTTTACGATATCTGATGTTATAGTATCATGTGATTAAATAATAAATTAATAATTCAATATAATATTATACAATATTGTATCATAATATACAATACTATACATAACGATATCATGATACAATATCATAGCATAAAATATCAAAAAAAATTGATACAATATCATATTGTATCATGTAACTTTTTATATTATTACATATGATATTATATTGTATCATATTATACAATATTGCTTCATACCATACAATACTATATCATAGGAATTATATTATATTATTTATCAACAAACACATCCATCTATCGAGCAGGTTTGAGTGAGGTAGGAGATTTCTTAGCATCCTTGATAATGGAGATCAGGCTCTGCATCTGAAGCAACCTCTGCGTTTCATTTATAATATAGTTACATTATGTAAATCAACTATGCAAGCTATCATCTATAAAACATGTGACCTGTTCCAAAAAAACTAAACCTCATCCAGCATCCGAAACCTATGGCTCAGATTCAGCATTCAAGCCTGCCAGGTGCATCAGTATACATAAGACGCATCTCCATGGAAGTTTGGTGAAGTTCAGACCAGTAATAACTAAGATATCATCATCGGAGGGCACTAGCAATTAAAACCTTAACCTGCTCCAGCATCCGCAACCTATGGCTCAGATTCAACATCCATGCCTGTCAGGTGCATCTGTATCATAAGACACACCATCCATTCAAGTTTGGTGAAGTTAAGACCTGTAATAACTAAGATATATTTTTTAGCATCCTTGATAATGGAGATCTTTAGCTCTGCATCTGAAGCTTCCTCTGTGATTCATTCATACTACAGTTTAATCAACTATGCAAGTTTTAAAAAGTACTATTATCTATTAAACATGTGACCTGTTCCAAAAAATTTAACCATATCCAGCATCTGAAACCTATGGCTCAGACTCAGCATTCAAGCCTGTCTGGTGCATCAGTATCATAAGACACACCATCCATGCAAGTTTGGTGAAGTACGAACTTGCAGTTACTTAGATATTGCTATCAAAGGGCACCTGCAACAAAAACTTTAACCAGCTCCAAAAACCTTAACCTCCTCCAGCATCCGAAACCTATAGCTCAGATTCAGCACTCAAGCCTGTCTGGTGCATCAGTATCATAAGACACACCATCCATGCAAGTTTGGTGAAGTACGGACCTGCAGTAACTTAGATATTGCTATCAAAGGGCACCTGCAACAAAAACTTTAACCAGCTCCAAAAACCTTAACCTCCTCCAGCATCCAAAACCTATAGCTCAGATTCAGCACCCAAGTCTGCCTGGTGCATCAGTATCATAAGACACACCATCCATGCAAGTTTGGTGAAGTACGGACCAGCAGTAACTTAGATATTGCTATCAAAGGGCACCTGCAACAAAAACTTTAACCAGCTCCAAAAACCTTCACCTCCTCCAGCATCCGAAACCTATAGCTCAGATTCAGCACTCAAGCCTGTCTGGTGCATCAGTATCATAAGACACACCATCCATGCAAGTTTGGTGAAGTACGGACCTGCAGTAACTTAGATATTGCTATCAAAGGGCACCTGCAACAAAAACTTTAACCAGCTCCAAAAACCTTAACCTCCTCCAGCATCCAAAACCTATAGCTCAGATTCAGCACCCAAGTCTGCCTGGTGCATCAGTATCATAAGACACACCATCCATGCAAGTTTGGTGAAGTACGGACCAGCAGTAACTTAGATATCGCTATCAGAGGGCACCTGCAACAAAAACTTTAACCAGCTCCAAAAACCTTAACCTCCTCCAGCATCCGAAACCTATAGCTCAGATTCAGCACTCAAGCCTGTCTGGTGCATCAGTATCATAAGACACACCATCCATGCAAGTTTGGTGAAGTACGAACTTGCAGTTACTTAGATATTGCTATCAAAGGGCACCTGCAACAAAAACTTTAACCAGCTCCAAAAACCTTAACCTCCTCCAGCATCCGAAACCTATAGCTCAGATTCAGCACTCAAGCCTGTCTGGTGCATCAGTATCATAAGACACACCATCCATGCAAGTTTGGTGAAGTACGGACCTGCAGTAACTTAGATATTGCTATCAAAGGGCACCTGCAACAAAAACTTTAACCAGCTCCAAAAACCTTAACCTCCTCCAGCATCCAAAACCTATAGCTCAGATTCAGCACCCAAGTCTGCCTGGTGCATCAGTATCATAAGACACACCATCCATGCAAGTTTGGTGAAGTACGGACCAGCAGTAACTTAGATATCGCTATCAGAGGGCACCTGCAACAAAAACTTTAACCAGCTCCAAAAACCTTAACCTCCTCCAGCATCCGAAACCTATAGCTCAGATTCAGCACTCAAGCCTGTCTGGTGCATCAGTATCATAAGACACACCATCCATGCAAGTTTGGTGAAGTACGAACTTGCAGTTACTTAGATATTGCTATCAAAGGGCACCTGCAACAAAAACTTTAACCAGCTCCAAAAACCTTAACCTCCTCCAGCATCCGAAACCTATAGCTCAGATTCAGCACTCAAGCCTGTCTGGTGCATCAGTATCATAAGACACACCATCCATGCAAGTTTGGTGAAGTACGGACCTGCAGTAACTTAGATATTGCTATCAAAGGGCACCTGCAACAAAAACTTTAACCTGGTCCAACAACCTTAACCTCCTCCAGCATCTGAAATTAAGGACTCAGATTCAGCATCCAAGTCTTTGAAGTCCGTAAGTAGGTCCAGATGCATCACCCATGCAAGTTTGGTGAAGATAGGACAAGTAATAGCTTAGATACAGGACCTGCAACAAAAACTTTAACCAGGTCAGGACGCCGACGCCGACACCGACGCCGACGCGGAGGGTATAGCATAAGCTCCCCCTGACTTTGTCTCGGTGAGCTAAAAATGAGGTGTACATGCAGAGTTAGTACCGGGTAATCTGAGATTCTCTCTCGGATTAGCAGAGTTAGGTGCCCTGTGTTAATATACAACACGTCAATTTTATCGCAGAAACAAGTGCCTGTGTTCCAGGAGCACTAAGCAAGATATGACATACAAAATGTATTTCTTACAACAAGGAAAATCTGTTAGAACAGATCAGGATTTTATCCAAGTCCTTAAATTGATTTCTTGATTACTTTAGCAACTGAGTGTAGCACATATCTAACACCATGCAAGATTAAACCATTCTGACCTGGGACCACCATAATCATCAATGACTTGAATAACAGCAAATTACGGTATGGGGCTTTATTCTTGTCTTCAAATAACTGGTACATCTATGCTGTAACAAGCTCAAACAGTGAAGGGCACATTTACTGTACATGAGTATTTACCTGTTTACTTGTAATTCTTATACATTATTCACTTTTGTGAAGTGGACAGGCATAGCCTACATCCACAGAAGTGGATGTAGGCTATGCCCATGATGCCTGTCCACTTCTCAAAAGAGAATACTTACGATATACATGTATATGCATTTACAGACAAGATACATATTTTAATCTTACGAAGAGAATGAAGCATTTCTATAAAGAATAATCAATGTTTGCACTTGAGCTTGTAATCTAAACATTGACTAAGAGCAGTCATGAAACAGAAACACTTCAAACAGTTTGTCAATATTCCAGTTGAATTCTCTCTACTGACAAACAAGCTAGAACAATACAGATGCTTGTTATGATTTTAAAATATACATTGACGTTTTGATATATTCTATGATTGATAAATACCTTTAAATCATCTTAGTTATTGTTATCAAGGAAATAATGTAAACAGACGACGGTTCCTGATGAATATTGGATTCACTTTTCTGTGTAGTTCGAACCCGATCGTAAAGAATACGGCGTTTGGGCTGTAATTATTAAAGTGGCAAAATAAAACAATTTTTAGAAAATCACGGGACCCCCATAAGAAAACAATATTAAAGTTGTAAAAATAATATAAATATCGAATGCAATTTCGTTAAATTGGTTTAGAGTCAATTTTGGATGCTCTAAAACTTCGGCCACAAAAAAAAAAACAAGAAAAAAAAACCAAGCAAACAAACACAAAAACCCCCCAAAAACAAAAACACCCCCACCCACCCCCCCCCCCCCAAAAAAAAAAAAAATTAAGTGGTTATCTTCATTTCAAAAATTAACTTTGAGGTACTTAATATGATAAGAAATTCATCTAAATGAACAGACGCACAGAATGATAAAATGAATTAATATCCTTCATGAGCAAAGAAACTTTGAAATCATATAGATAAGATTTTAATCAAAATGTATTCCTGTTTTTTGAGAAAAAAAACTTTTGAGGAAACATGTCTTCTTAACTTCTGTTTAAACCCTTTTCTTTAGTAATACTTCTCATCTGAAATTATTCAAAAGAGTGACCTAATTAACCTTCAGTCGAGCCTGTTTATTCGATCAATTAATGTATATTTAGCTCGTCTTATATTTGAACGACAAACATAAATTACATCGAAAACATTAGAGTTGCCACGGATCAAATGAAAACCGATCTCTTCATATATTTATTTACTGATGGAATCATTGATAGAAGCCAACAGAATGATTTATTCCATACTTGTGGCACAGCAATGAAAAAAAATATTTCCACCGAAACCCCATCCTCAACTTCAGAAGAATTATGCAATTCACAAAATATCCATGTCGACTTTTTATTTTTTCCACCCTTTTTTCTCTCACCCTATGCCGATAAAAAGCTTGAGTGTTCATTTCAGCGTTACATATAATACAAAGTTTAGTTACATTCCAATGATCTCTAGCAGTTATCTTTGTCACTTGGTGTTGGTGAGTTCGAGCTGTAAATTTATAGCTAGGATCGCAGCCATTAATTATTTTTCTAGCGCATGTAACTGTCAGTCTGAATCGGGATGCATTTCACCTGCAGTGATTTAGCATCGCTGGGGAAATTCCATTAATACGCTTCAGATTTTATTAAGTTATTGAGGTTAACAAGATTGGGTTTCGTTAGTTATGGTACCTTTTTTTCAAGAGAGAAATGTATAGCTTGCTAATGCAGTTAATGCAGTTTAAAAGTGCAAAATATTGCATATAATTTTGAAAAATACAGTAACTCAATTTGATAACTATAGTTAAAAAGGAATCAGTTTAAAAGTAACTAACTTGAAAGAACTCACCCAACCCAAGCTACATGTATTTCTAGATTTACATTGTACATATTACACATAACAGTTAAAAAAAAAATTCATATTCAAGCGCGTTGGTTTCTAATGATTAAGAGTCTTAATGACTTCGTGAAAACTTTACAGATAATATTTTGGCGACGTTTTTTTTCCAGCAAGTCCTGAAAGGGCATGCATTTATATGCCTTACATATTTGAATCTGATTTTAAGATTAGGTTATGTTGTAATTAAACATCATTTACTGGTATCGAAAATGATGTATATCATATAGTTACAAAAAATTACAAACTTCGTTCATGCATAAAATCAAATCGAAGTTGTGAATACTGTACAGAGAGAGAGAGAGAGAGCAATTCAAATTAATTATAAAATTCAAAATGAATTGTATAGCCTTTTAATGTATTATAAAACAAAATTATCACAAAGCGTCAAACATATCACATGTTATGCATATAAAATAGCCACGAGATATATCATATATGAATTTTGTTGGTTCACACTGGAGTGACCACATTTTTTGGGTTGTTTTGTGATTTTGACTGCTTTTCTGTTGTTTGTCAAAATTCAAAACATCTGATTAACTCCAAGTCTTTCTCTGCCTCTTCTCTACGGGAATCGCAATAGATCACTACATTTATTGTCATTTTGATTAAGGCAATATCCCTAGCGCAAACCCAGGAAACGGGCACAATGCTGCTATCGTCAGGAATCCCCGCGTGTAAAACGTGTAATTCGACGACTCAGCAATTACATATGCCAGTTTTATGATTTTTTGGTATCATTTGTAACCATAAAAACGTTGAAAAACTACACGATTGTGTTTGGTTAGGAGAAGCCGTATAAAATCTGTTGATTGTAATCGCGCGAGCGCGGGTTGGTCAAAGCTTTTTCCTCTTTGACTCAAGCGCGAAGCCTAACTTGACAGATACAGAATTCCCTTCGGAGTTGCCATGTTTCACCGATCATGCAGAAAAAGTTCCGAAGTTTCACGCCCACCTTTTTTTCTTCAATGGTCAGTTTCCCCGTGATAACGAATTGTTGCTGTTCGCCATTCATCTTCGCTCGTAAATATTTCAACACTTATCTGTGAAGCGGCATCTCACAGGAAGCATTGTTTCATCAACAGAAACGGGATATAGTTAAAATTAAAAAAAAATCCCTCTGCCCAATCTGTTTCTTGGACCCGACCCAGAAAGGAAGAGCTCTCACAAAAATGACCCGCTGTCTTTCGGATACCTTGTGAATCACCTATTTACCTCGATGATATAACCTACTCATTCTTTTTGAAGAAGGAAAACTCCAATTACATATGTAATACGTTTTTTGAGTTGAAGCACCTGCTGAGCTAATGAAGGAACAGGTACAAAGCTCTATTCTGTTTTGGGGAGAGGTCACGTTGCTAAGCGGTCAGTAATTAGCCCCAATGGGATCCTTGGATGTAACGTCTGGCGTAGTTGGCCTACCCAGGCGCTCTGAGAATGATCACCCAGACGTCAGTGAAAATCTTCACACGGAAAATCCAAGGAGTGACAAGAACAAAAACAGGTTCCTACTGATCATGGAGAAAGTGAATATGGTGTTTTTGATTGTGTTGGTCTGTTATCTCTCGTGGACGATTCCCGCCACTTTTGGTCTGTTTGATCCGCCAAGTGCAGCTTCATCATCAACAATACTCCAGAATGATAATACATCATTGCTGAATCAAACAGACAGCTTAATTGTGAGTATTAACAAGATTTTCATGTCTATTTACAAAATTCTATCTTGTAGTGAAATCAATTATGATTCCTAAAATCATAAAATTGTGATTAAATCTCCACCACCCTTCATTTGATTGAAAATTATCTAAAAGCGAAAATTTCCCTTGTAAGTTATAAACAAAAAGAACCGTAAGACCCCAAAGAACTTCATATCTCTTAAAGCAAGAGAACTTGAGTCATTGATGGGTGTTTTACTATTTCCGACTTCATAATTAGGGCCATTTAGATAACGTGTTCACCTTTTTATTGCTGAATGATAAAATTTGAAACATCCAAGTTTAAAAGAATAAACAAAGTATGGCGAGTGTCCTTTATAAATATTTTATTGACAACGAGCGATTGAAGCGATATTATATGATATTTTTTTCTAGGAAAGATAAGTTGTACTTGTTGAAATCAATTTCGAAAGGGCTTTTCAGTGAGCTTGCAAGATTTAAGAAAATACGACGATTTAATGAATTTTTGACACCCAAACACCAAGATGACCTGACAGATGCCCCTATCACATTAAAATAATCTGTGTTTATCAATACGCTTGGTTGGGGAGACCGGGGGTGGGCATGGCAACGCCACTACACGCGCCCTTAGACTCTCCAAAGGAGGTTATCAACATACAATCTAAAGATTTAACACGAAAACTTTAATTTGGCAAATAATTAGACAAACTCTATGTCAAAATACTGGGCGAGTCGGAGTGTGACAGTTTCATTGCTTCTCGCATCCGGGTCGACAAGTATACTTCTTAGTTTTTACTTAGAACCATTTTAACAAGAGCTTGGACTTTGGGCAGATGTGTCAAACAGCAATGTGACGTAGCCTGTCTATTTCATTGCTGGCCACTCAGCCTCAACAAGATTTGTCTGGCTTTTGAGCTAAGACTACGCAATCGGTGCATATTTCGCTTGAAACCGCGTCATTTTCAACTTGTTTTGACGCAATATATAGATAGCTACGTCAAACCGAAAGTCCAAGGTCTTGTTAAAGTAGTTCTAATTGTGTTTTATGTGGACCTATGATTGAAAAAAACATGTTTGTATTAATTGTTTTGAAGAGAAAATACAATTTAATAAGATTTACCATTTGTGGATCAACGCAATCTTGACACGTAAAGATGGAATGGCACCAGAATGATGTTTTCCTATAATTCTATTTATGCTTTTCATCACATACACATTAATATAATCAAATAAAAATAATTGATTTCATATCAATTTTGATCTCCACCGATAATGCTGAAACCTCAATAGTTAACAAATTAAGTTAGACAATACAATCAAAATCTAAACAAGTTCATTAATCAATGTCGCAAACACAAGCATTAACAACGGTTTTTGATTTTGAAATGGGAGTCTAATGCAGCGCATCAATTTTTTCCTTCAATACTGTACGTAATTTCACGAACAAAGAAGATGGGTGGATAAGGCGTGTAAAATGCCAATACACGGTCGGACAAGCTACTGAAAAATTAAAATATCAATAAATCCGATATATTTTTTAAAAAAATCACTTAAAACAATATAATTTAACATATCATTGATTTTTAACCTATAAACATGTTCAATACTTGGAATATGTTGACTCAAACAGGCGTATACGTATCAAAACCTGCAAATACTGTCATTTTTTAGAACTTCAAGACAATTTCTTTCATAAAGTGGGTCTTTGCACCATATTTTTCTCATAGTCTAAATAAGGTCTATTGGAAAACAAACCGATTTCGATCAACAAAAACGTGGAGAGATGACCCAATATACATTAAAAATATCATTTTGTATTCAAACAATTGAACGTTTTGAAAAAAATAATACAAGTCCGTAAACTCGTGGTCTAATTAAGTCACACATAATATTTAAACAGCCTACTAGTACTTTGTTATGTCTGAAATGGCTCAGTGGTTAGAGTACCCGACATAAAGTAACCTTTAATATCTAGGGTTTTTATGTTATGGGTTCGATACCGCAAAAATTTCTGGCAATATTTTTTCCCTTATCTTTTGTTGAATATATTAAAAACTGAATATAGTTAGAAATTGTGCTTTTGCAAACTTGGACTATAATATATTTGAATAGATTTAATGAATTCAAAAATTACCACTAAACCGAATGGGCATTTACGCCATCTTATTCCCCATCTTCTTTATGAAAACTTGAAAATAAAACAGCTTGTTCAAATAAAACGTAGAACAGAAAATATTTGGTGAACTACACCGATATATATATACATGTATATATATAATCTAAGCTTCTAGAAAACGGGGCTAAAGATATTTCTGTTATCCCTCCCCCTCTTTCCACGAAAAAATGTATTGAAAATAGAATGGAATAAGAAGAATCTTTAATTTAGCTACCTTGAAATATTATATGTAGCTTTAGCGAATATTTTTAAACAATAAAGTCAAAGAAACTGTCTGACTTCAAAGAAAAAAAACTTGGGAAGATCCACGGGTTGTCATTAGAGATAACAACTCAACTCATTTGTAAAAGCTGAAAAACAATCCTTTGTTTATTGGATTTTTGAAGCTTGCTGCAGTTTTTACGAAGGTTTTTACATTTAGAATCGGGAACAAAACAATAAAATAACCGCATTCTTCGATGATAGATCGAAATGATATAGATTTTAAACGCTTTCCTCTTTTGAAGTAGCTCAATGCGCTATACATAAACAATTTTCTAGTAAAAAAAAATCCCAGGTGTGCGTTTTTCACTTCACTGACGCCACGCGGAGAAGGCTATACATCCGACGTATTTTTGGAAGTTCATTTGTTGCAATTAGAACTTCCACCCATTTGCCAAAAGGTTGAACTAATTACATAAATCAATTGAGTTTGTTTGTGCCGAAAAATTCTAAACACCATACCGTTGTATCAAAGGGGTAACTTTCTGCCAAAAAAAGCACGGGAAAAGAATCTTGAAATAAACCAAGAGTTTTATTTACGGAACAGGTATAACGTGATCCAAGAAAACATTTTCCCGATCAATCGTTTGATATCTTATTAATGATATATATTTTTTAAACATCACATTTTCTATCAGTTGCAAAATTTTCACCCCCCCCCCCAAAAAAAAAATAAATAAAAAACACAATCGTAGAAAAAAAAGTCTCTTTCAGGGAACGGATATGACGTGGCCAAAACATCTATTTCAGGTGGATAGCTTAATTAACCTGACCCTTAGTTTTCACACTGTGGCGTAGGTTAATTTTCACACTATTGTAAAATCAAAAGGAACCCTCCCTTGAACCTGAAAAGCCTGTTTGATTGATGTGGAACAGCAATTGCTTTCGATAAACATCAAATCTCAATTCTAACTATGCTTGACCTCAGATTCTCTCATACATCAGCAGCAACAACAACTTGTTGCTCGCAGATGTAGTTAAAGAATCAAACCCTCTCTAAAAACATTTACTGGTATTTCTTAGAGCACTCGGTCTTTACAAAGCCATAATTCCTGGAATTTTGTTTTCTCGAGTTCTTTAGACGAGAGTCTACGTATTATCAAAAGATTTTTCAAATTCGACATTCGATTGTATTGTTTTGTTTAGCTTTAAAATTCTACAATAGACAAAGTATTACCTATAAGTATATGGGAAACCTCAAAGTTTTGAGATGAACATGGAATATCCATAAGAAATACAGAGGTTAAATCAGTCGTTCTCTCTGTTTTGGAATACCATGCAAACGATTGGACTCAAGTCAAAATTCCTTTGCATCGTGATCATCGAATACAAATATCAAATAAGTTGATATGGATTAAGTGACCTTGTCTGATTTAATGTACATCAAGAGAGCTGCATATAAATAAAATTAAAGAAACTCAGTATTACTGGAAAGGTCTACTTATTGTCCATCGAGTGATTTGTGCATTTTGGAACATGCTACATGTCTTAGTACGTGCTTTATTAATTTAGGTAATCTAATCAATTTACAACTATAGTTGTATTTTGATGCTATGATTTTGGTGGGGGTAGGGGTGGATGTTGTGTGGTTGATTAAGTTATCATCGAGGAACGTAAATGTTCACTTTATATTGTTTTGAACTAGTCTTCCTAACTTTTCCATTTTCAACTTTAGGTAAATATATATTAATGCTCATAGCATAGTTTTGAATTCCATATGTTGAATTGTAGGTAGATAAAAGTATTGCAGACAAAGTCATTCAAGGTTTCTTTGACTTTAACAATGACTCCAAGTCGTCATCATTCCCGCCAAAACATTCCAAGAAATGGAAGGCAGCGAGACGCAGACGGCTAAAGAAGAAGAAGAATTCAAGCAAGAGGCGCTTAAGGAAGAAGAATAAACAGAGGAGGAAGAACAAATCGCTGAAGAGAAGAAAGGGGCGGATTTTACATAAATTAAAACCAATAACGATTCGTCAGATCATAGAAATGGTGGCACAAGAAGCCTTGACGAAAACATCCGGGTCCTACAATTATAACCAACTCGAGGCCGAAATACTTGGTACCAAATTCCCAACCAAGTCATCACAAGTGTCTAGCACAGAATCGTCTGTCAAACTACAGATCGATGGTGAGCAGGTTTATATTATCTGGTGGCAGGGGGTACAGAGAGTTCTTTTTTTAAAAAGCTTTTAGGGAATTCTAATCAAGAATTATTTTATACAAAATAAACAAATTTGATAGAAATATTCCTTTTTGTAATGTAGTAGATTACTTTTTCTAGTTTATTCATATAGTACTCTAATACTACTTGTTATTTCCATACTGTAAATTAATTCTAATATACCGGTACGTATAGAATGCAGAAAATGTTAATTCTAGAAATTGGTTGAAAACAATGTTCATATTAGAACAGTCGATATTCGGCATTAGAGTGTTCGGGGCTCATTTTTAATTGGACAATATTGGTTATACGCTCTCCACAATTGATCATAGTCTTAAAACAAATTTTAAAAAAGCCCACGCCATCTTAGTTTCCGTTAACCATGCTGTTTAGACAATGTCCTTTATATTGAGAAGAAAATCTTGATTTTCCCCAGTAGCTAGCTCAAACGAATGGTCACCTTGGAATCCATGTTCAGTTACTTGTGGAATGGGGCAACAGGAGAGGTCACGTGACTGCGGTTCAGCTTGCCGCGAGATGGAGACACAGGCCTGCTATGGTAAACCTTGTTATGGTACGTGTAATATTCCATTGTATTTGAGAGACACCATGAAATTTAGAATAATGAAACTTATTTACTCCGGAATTTTACGCTGGCGTTCGGTGCAAGATATGTAATCTTTTGTTGCAGATGATGGCATTAGAAAAAAGAAAAAGTTTTCTTGGGAATACCAAAATATCATTCCCGACTCGACGCTAAGACCGAAGGATTTCATCAATCCTGGTGAGATTGGCATTGTAAAAACAAACAATGCGGTATTAATGGCAGAGTTTATTTTGTTTCTGTTTAAAGAAAACTTTTTTTTTTACGAAATTGTTTTGTATTCCAGAAAAAGATGTCTGTAAAAGATGGATGTCTTGCAATAAAGATACGATAGCCTCATATTTGAAGCGTGCCGCCCTACCAAGTTGTCCATGCTTGTATCCATTACATTTGAACTATAACCCCAAAGTCTGGGACCCACAGACAAAACAACACTTTAATTGGTTGGAAGTTGATTTGAAGTCCGAGGGTCTTTATGCATACAAACCCAGCGCCAAATTTTGCATCCGGTCAAAACTGTACAAAGGCGTTCAAACGCTAGCCTCGCAGATGTGTTGCTATGACAACGAATTCAAATTGATTACAAGGGGAAAAGGGGCTGGAACCCCTAATCTCATTAGCCCTGAAATGTCTCCCGAACTGCATCACAAACTAGACATAAATCCGTGGATCATTTGCAAGGGCGATTGGTCAAGGTAAATGTATTTGGATTATTATAAAGTTGGTTTTATAAATAGTTATATAAATATAAATAGTTTTGTGAAGTTTTGTTATAGGTAGCGTCTACAGACTGATCACAAATTCGTTACAAATCTTTAATATTCATGTTTTTTTTTTTTGTGTGTTATTTCCAGGGGAGAAGAATGTTCTCGTATCACGTATAACAATGTCACTTACTCATTGTATTTACCTGTATATTGTATCTACATGCATTCTTTACATTGCAATTAACGTATTTCTTCCAACTCATATCTAGAGAAGGTGAAATTACAACGAAGCAATGAGAATTAGTATGCAAATACATGTCAACGTTTCTATGATTATCAATTAAGTTCTTGATATAGATATCCTTTAATTATCTCCACGTGTTTTTTCAGATACAATCAAATTCTACCTCCTGTTTTTCAGATACAATCAAATTCTACCTCCAGATAACGAACAAAATTGTTCTACTAATCCGGACGATAACGTCATTCTGCAGCAGAGAATCGACAGCGAAAATTACTGACGTCAAAAAGTGCTACTTTTTTATGAAAGGAGAATATCTATTGTTTTAACGGGAAGTAGGAAAATTCCATTTCCGATGTTATGAGTCCCTTTTTTATACGATTTGTTTACAGTTTGAAAGTAAACTTTGTGTTGTTAGAGACACAGTTGTTCGCTCATACGGGTATTTGGATATTTTATTTTGTATATATAAAACACGTTTTATTTTCATGGTATGTAAATAATAAAACGACAAAATGTTTGTTTCTTTGTTTTGTACTTGGTTTATAAAATCCAAGTCATAGGTGTTCAAGTCTTCAAACAGTAATTCATTGAAAACTATATTCACACCTTACAGTGTTTGAAAGTGCAACGAACAAAAAACAGGTTTTTAAAAACAACTTTGAATACCATCACATTAATGCATTTCTCAAATCTTCTGTGATTTTTCTGCTTCTTTAGGTTACTTTGGGTATTAATAATTTGGCTTCGCCCTTCACCAAGACCTGAAAAAAAATGTAGCATTATCAAAATCTCTAGAAACTGACGAGGAACGTACATGTTGGTCTACGGAAGTGTTGATTTAAAAATGATAGAGCTACTGCACAGCTCTCTGCATACAAAATCTCTATTTATTTGCAGTGGTCAAAATGCTCTTTAAAAATATCTATTTTGGGCCATTTCTTTCTCTTTCGAATTTATTTTTCTTATTTCCTTAAAGGGGCATGGTCATGATTTTGGTTAAAATTATTTTTCCGATTTTAATGTTTACAATGCTTTAGTAAGGCATATTAAATAGGCAACCAAAATTTGAGTGTCATTTGTTGAATTATAAGCGAGTTACAGAGCTTATAATTCTTTGCTATCTAAATATTGCTATTGTTAACATTTTGAGTGTTAAAGTTAAAATTCCAGTTTTAGACCTAAAATGAATGTGTTAAACTTTAGAGAGTGTTTCCTTGTGCTTAAAATGAATAAGAAGAGAGACAAATCAGCTAGAAAAAAGAATTTTTACTGGTATATTGAACCTATGTAAACAAAATCAAAGCACGAGCCTTGTCTACATACCTAAGAATTGTGAACCCTATATCTTGCTTATAACTCTACGACTGACTCTCAAATTTCAATTAATCATTAGAAATGCATTCCTAAAACATTGTAAATAATAAGAACAGCAAAACAGAATTTGACCAAAATCGTGATCATGCCCCTTTAACATAGCTAGTCTGAAATATATCTACATGTACAACAAGAGTTTTTCGAGCCTATTTACTATTGTTCTATTATTGCTTAATTGAACAGAGAATTGGTTTCTTTAAATTTATCACCGTTGATGTTTTGCATGCTCTTCTGTCTGTCAATCCAAATTTTCCCATTATTTAATTTGAAGTTTTAGATTCGTACTTCTTTATTTCCGGTCCGGATGGCAGTGGTAGAACACTTCATGATGGACTTCCGGATCTCCAATACCTCTACTTCCGCTGTGATTGATTCGTCTACGAACGCTGAGTTAAAAATTAACAAAAATGCAATGTTAGAGACAAATCTACGGTCCTGCATAAACGCTTCCTGTGTTTCCACCACAACAATTTACCTGAACATACATGTAAAATACAAAATTTGCATAGATGTGAAATTTCGAGCATAGTACCAGTAAAATCCAACGCAAGTTAACTAATATATGTTCAATGCTTATATTTCACTGCGTTCATCTCCGTTTTCGTTATGCAAATTAAATCTAAGGTAGAATTTTTTTAAAGATCAGTCTAAACTATATATTAATTCATTTTGGCTTTTTGTACTTTGAGAAAATTAATGTTACATAGTCATTTGTATTAATTAATTTATAATACAATTCAAAGAGGTCGTAGATTTCAGGGTGATGGTACATTAAATAACAATATTTACAACTTCTTAGTATAATTCCCTCTATTTCTTACGGACACTTTCTGTAATTCATAACTGTGTAGAAACTGACAGGACTGAAATCTACACGCCACGTTTTAATATAGCGATTGGTGGAAACCTACAGCAACCTAAGAAAAATTCCGGACTGCACGAAATAATCATGATGATGTCAGACTCTAGACGATTTGGCTGTTTCTTTTAGCCAACGTGCTGATGTACATTAACAGTAATTTAGTTAATTTTACTTACTTTTACAATCAATTTAAGAATGTGTTAAAAGAAAGATGTAACTTTTTTTGATGATACATGCTGGTTACGAAGGTAGCGATCATTGCAGAAAAAATATACATACCACGCTAACGCGGGTTAAGTATTTTTTCTGCAATGTCGCCACCTTCATATCCCGCATGAATCACCAAAGAAAGCATTTTATAGTGTAAGTAAACGTTGATTTTATATGAATCCTACTTGTGTCCATCGAAAGATAATTGTTCCCGAAAAAGACAATTATAAAATCGTTGCATACCTGGAGCGAGGAATTTCATTTCTTGAGAAATGTAAACAGCACCGGGTCCTGGGAGTTTTGTGGAACATACAGCTGAGATTAGTCTGAGGACGACAAAACTCATGTCAGACAACTTACCGTAATGACATTTCAAATCAATTATTGTTCTATCATAGACATACAGACATCAAGTAAATTAATCAAAATTAATTATATCCTTAAGTGTATATCGTTGCAAGCGAAAAATCTTAATTACATGGTTCTTTATATATATGGATAATGAAATTTTAGCATGGATTATGGATATAAAAATTTATATAGAAAATTACTCTTATATTCTCTTAATAAACTTTTGATATATACATCCATAAAAACATTGCATAAATACATCAATCAAAATATGTTTCATTTATATTTTTAGTTAAGATAATTGATATTCATACCCATTGATAAGCACGCCGTGAACGATACATTTCCCAAATATCGTTGTTTTTGCAAAGTCGGGATCGGTGTGCAAAGGGTTGTTGTCCATGCTGATTTTTGCAAAAGTTTCTACATCGTCTTTTGTAAAAGTTTTTGACAACGCCGCTTTGTCTCCAACACTTAACGAAGAATATCTCCTTGATGCACATTTCATACATTGTCTTGTGACGACGTACTCAGAGAATAGTTTGGAGATCGCGTTAAATCCACTTGCATTCATCGCACTGTTTACAACCCAAAGGGAAGTAACTTCGAAACATATTCTTTAACTAAATTACAGGACCGGAATATCGTCGAAACGGAATAATATCAAACTGATAAGTGATCATAGATCAATTATTTTGTAAAATGTAAAATATAATTTTATAACATAATTGACTGGTGTATGACAATGAACACGTGTACATTATTACACTTTTCACATGTCTGCCAACTTGCAAATTAAGGAATTGACGTTAGAATGTGTGAGTGGGCAGTTATGCAGTGTATCATGTATATCAGTCACTAATTTTTTTTTTTTACATACAAGTTTTAAACAATCCCCAGAAAAGACTTTAATTTCTATAGTTTTTCGTTAGAGATTTGGTAAATCTACCATTTACAACAATCAGAAAACAAAACAATGAGAGCTTTCACTAATTAAAACCGTCTAGACTTGTTATATTTGGTTGGCTTTCATTACAATCTGAATAAAATTTGGTTTCTATACAGGGAATGAAATGATCCTGAAAATGAATAAAATATATGAATTTATACAGTACACAGATTCATACGCGATACGCCGGTTTTGTCTGCCCCATTATTTGCTCTTTATTCTCAAACTCTGCCATTAGATGACCGTAAAATCCTTCTCAATTTTAAAACATTTTGTCTGTTTAAAGTTTGTCATTATGAATAATCTCAATCATCATCAGTCCATGACGACTTTTTTACGAAATTGATATACATGTATGCTGTTCAACTGTTCTCATTTTTAGACGAATCACACAAATGACTTCAATTACCGGTATATGTAATGTTACAAGCTCAGTGAAACTTTTAAAACTGATGAAGAAAAAAAACGAAGAACAAAATCACTGGAAATATTAAAGAGAATCTCAGCATTTACATTTTTTTTTCTATCAACTTTCAACTTGGCTTGCTCTGTAATCTCTTATAAACTGAATGCAATCCAAGTTACAGTATATTGTTAAAGTTTGGTTTACAATTTTGAGAAACAAAGGGATACGATTGATATGCTATTTAATTCCTGATGCTTTAATATTTTGGTATTTCATGTCAAAATAAAGAATATAAAATTTACATACGAGCCAACAATTCAGTCATCTTACCATAGCAGGTTATTGTTTCGCCGCTTTATTTAAAAAAAAAAAGGATTTTAAAAAAGGCCACGCACCAAAAAAGACAGGAATATTAAAGTTTGTCCCTAGCTTTTCGTGGTTGAGAAAAACTTTTATTGGTGTAAACTATTCCCCTATCCTATTTTAAATGCAATAGCGAGACTTCATTGATGTTATTTTTCATTGACAAGTTTAAATCTGCACTGTAGATGACGCTCTATTTGTTTCCAAGGACACAGTGTTTGACCACCTACGTGAAACCAGAAGCATGTAATTTATGTAAAACATACAAAGACTTTTATCTGCAGCCATTGATTCACATCATCTGTTTTTGAACCACTATCAAATCACCGAGTCATCACATTGTTGTGAAATTTTATATCCCTTATAAATTATATTGGCTTTTTTTTTTATCTCTTTCAGACAAAAACGCACCTTACAAATTATCGGCTTTTGGTTTTCATTTCATGCATATTGCATATACGGGGGGGGGGGGGGGGGGGGGTATAGTTGGACTTTCCTTCGTATGTTTAAAGTAACATACTGATGAAGTCTGACCTTTAGAGCAAGACTTCAGTCATAAGCAAGCATTTTGAAAGAAGGAAGGAAAAAAAATAGAATTGTACAAATTAATTGCCGATCAATTCTTACGATATTATCTGAAGGCCCCCTGCTAAAAAAAAGTCGTTTTTCGTTGACAGGAAATTAAAATTCCGACTTATGAGCAGTTTCCGTCGAAACATAGGATTTCTGGTGAATAAAACCCAATACCTTAATGACAGGATCGATGGAACTCAAAAGCGTCGTTTAATAGAGCAATAAAGATAGCCCCCGAAAGTAACGACTCTGTATAGAGGACTCTAGGTTTCTTACTTAGTTACAGTTTGTCAATATACGTCCAGAATATGATCATCGCCCTCGAAATCTAAACAAACATCATACACATCATATAACCATCAGACTATTGAACAGAAGTGCACAAGAGTCAGTCAATTGACTAAGTTTTATTGTCCCGTTTCCTGATGACTGACACATATTGAGCGGCTAGGAGTTCCTGCTACTTTACATTGGTTTTAACTTTTTGATTTAGTGATGCTCAAACAAGTATTTGCACCCGAGAAAGTGTTGTAAATCATGCTTCTGACTGGGGAAAGAAATGGTTATTGTTCAGATATGCATTCATTATTAGTGTTAGACCTAGGCAACGGAGTCCAACACAAGACAATGGCGCAGAGAAGTGTTCCAAGACCTAAGGGATCCCGGACAACTCATGGTCTTGCTCACGGTTCTTTAGGATGCGCCGGGCGGTCGTGTAGACTTGGTTGTGCACGGTCAAACAGACAAAAACCTGGAAGGGATAAACCAAAAGTGATTGTCAATGACTTAAGCAAGACCAAGCGTCTACCCAAGCCCGACTGTTATTCTCTGAACAAAGATGATCTGGAGAAAAAGGAATCAAACGCCGAGGCGGAGGCGTCTGTGACGAATTCGATTCTGGTGGAGGAGCCGTCAAGGAGTACTACCCCAGACAGTGTGATTAGTGGACTGTCTGATGACTCAGCGGCGTCAGAAGAACGTCAGAACACGTTACAATCTGTGGCGTCCTATCTAAGTATCGGATCCAAGGACCGCGGGACGCCATCAAGCAAACTCGAAAGTAGAACGGATGAAGAATTTGAAGATGAAAAACAGTCGGAAATCAGCACAGTCACTGGGGATGAGGTGTTCACGGAAACAAATTCGATCGGTGACGAAGAATCAACACAATTGGAATCCTCGGAACTCGAAAGCGAGAGGTTAACTGATACGAACGTTGATGAAACTGAAGAGGAGAACGACAAGAAATGTGTAACTAAATCAGCTTCTTTTATTACACCAAAAAAGGGTACCTGTAAGGTTGAATTCAAAGAAGATCTGCAGATAAATGGGGATGTTTGCCCTTGTAAGCCTAATTATCGGCTGAGACGAATGAAAAGTTTCGACCCAACCTTAGAAAAATCTCAGACTTATCTTCATGGTCAGAATAAAAATTTCAGTCGCGCAAACACCTATTTAACCCCAGCTAGACCAGGTCTACAAAAACTCCAAATTAACTACACCCAAACCAATACTGAAAACAACCATCTTGTCATATTTGCAGATCTGATAAAGACATCTCATAAAAGAAGTATCCTTACAGAGGAGGCGATCAAAAATCTTGAAAGAAGACTTCGAATACGTCGCAATGACCCCAATAGAGCTACGTCATATTACGTTAACAAGGGCATCAAAGACCCGATACGGAGCAAGCAAAATAAAACCGTTCGGACTTTAGCGGAAAAAGACCAAGAAAGAAAAGATCGAATAGCTCAGGCGACTGAGGAGCTGAAACTGGGATACATTCCCACAGCCAGAAAGGTGAAACCAGTATCAGTTGAGGAAATGAAATTGATACGACAGTGTTCATATCTGAGAATCGACCCCAAACTCCAGAGGCGCGAATCTGCAGACGACATCCCAGAAGTGGGAAGTTAGCCACTCATTCCCTAGGACGATAAACGTCAGAACACATAAAAACCTCAAGTGCTCCACAGGTAAAGTCTTTAAATTGTGGTTTCATTGATATTGCCTTTTCAGCAGTGGTTTATCACCAACATATTTCATATTCGAGAATCCATTTTCTCAAGTCCGCGAAAGCGATAAAATATTGCCGTTCTTATCGTGATTATATTTACATCAATCTTTTGTTTTGACAGGAAAATCGATGAAATATTAAAAACTGAATTGTTTTCATAATAATTTATTATGTTGTTTCAATAATGCGTACGTTTTACAACAATGGCACTTTGATTTCAATCAAAATTTTAATATACATGCATGCAAGCTTGGTTTTTCATCCATTGCGAAACTATCTATGGTAATAAAAATATACTTAGTTATTGAAATGTTCACTAATACAAGGAAATTCACGATATTCAAAGCATCATTTAAGAACACAATAGTACAATGATTGTGTAAAAAGTAAAAGAAAAAAAAAACCTTATTCAGCATGAAGATTGCGACAGAAAAAAAATCCTTCACATTCTAAAATATTATATATAGTACCGATGTACCTTACAACTTATAACAGAAACTCTTTTATAACATACAAATTAAATATAAAAACTATTGATATGTATTTATAAATAATTATGAGTGAAATATAAAATAAACATTAGACATTTATATAATCATCTGCCTTTATTCTGTGTCTATAGGAGAGAACTTTTGACACAACATTAAATGCTTTTGTGTGATTTTTTTTTTCAATGAAGATTTTAACATTGAATACTTTGAAGTTGACAAGAAAATTAAAGTTTCAAAATCTACGCTTGCTCTAAATATAGCTAGCTATTGAAAGTATTTAAAAGTAAATCAAATAAGAAATATACATGTTGAGTATAAACGTATCTCTCTTGTATGCCTGTGAAACTTATGGCACAATGGCGGTATATGAAAGCAGACAAAATATAAGGTCACTTACAGAGAGTTAAATGGCCGAAGTGTCAACACAGATCAGAGAGATTGAGAATATTTGTAAAGAAATAACCCCCTTCTTCGACTTCTCTGTACAATACAGAAAAAATGGTAATACGGCGAGCAAATCTTGTTGAAGGATTTAAAGTACAGTGATAGTTATCTACATACTTAAGGTAGTAAACAAAAAAAAACAAGCAATCCCTGTTACGAAACTTCTTCTGGCGACCATAATAATGAAACTTTAAACAAAAAGACAGAGATTTGTGACACTATAAGGGTACTTCAAAAATCAGCATTATGTAAAATGGCCACATTCCAAAATGATTGTGTGACAAAATCCTTAATCCCCGCGAAGGTACTTTTAACCAGACGATCTGCCTTAAATAAGACCCCAATTCTCACGCCGAAACATTGGCACCGTTTATGCAGAAGTGCAATGACCCCTTAAGGTATAGCCAATTCATTATTGCAGGTGCCTATTGTTATAGTATCAGAGATGAGACAAGGTGTTTATCAAAATACTTTTGTCTCGGCCCGCCGATGTATATTCCTATATGTTTGCGTATCATAGTTTGCTACTAAGGGCGAATATGTTTTCAAAAATTAAAATGTTTTATTATGAGGTTCCTACAAGAGCAATAGTGAACATTGATAAACAACATTAGTGCCAATAAGAACTCTGAACTACAGTCAATTAGTGGCAATGGGCACTGTCCTCTCACTCTATTGCTAAAGTAATTTAATAATATTCTTACATGAAAGCGAGCGTGTTAAAATCTCCGAGTAACTCGCATGCAAAGAACTGTCGAACCATTTGGACTCTAATACCCTATTGAATGAGTTTTCAACTCTTGAATAAATGGCTTTGAAGCACCTTTAATTGCACCTTCCAGACTTATGAAATAATGTTCACGCGATTAAGAAATGATTAACTTTTCAAGTTTTAGTTATCCCCGTTGTTTCCAAGGAAAAGGTTAAAGAAGGTGAGCTGAATCTTCTTTTAGAACACACTTCATCCAATAAATTCTCCCTGAAAGACACAGATTTACGAATCGTAGGTCTTGGCGCAACTGGCAGACGATAGGAAAATCTTGTCTCTGTCGTCTGCTTGTCTTTGGCACAAGATGGTGATTCTCCTTCAAGAGAGCCTGAGTTGCGTCCGGACTTCAAGATAGGTCTTAGTTCTGAATGGCAAGATCGTGTCTTTGGAGACGGTGTTTTCTCCGAAGAAATGGGAGTCTTGTTATTCGGAACACTTTCTGATCTGCTATCTTTTTTGCAAATCATATAGGACGAACATTTTTTGGTATCGTTTGTAACTTTCTTCTCACAAGAAGTCTTTTCTTTCAGGGGATGCATGTTCACATGGTTGGTCCCGTTCAACCCGGAGTCGACGCTTCCTCGCCGCGTAAAGCGCCTTCCACCATCTCCCATCCCGTTCCTCCATCTAGAATTGGTCACACAATGTGTCGGTTTGTCCATTATCATGAACCCTCCGCCAATCTTCTCCAGATATTTCATCTCCTTAGCGCTATTCAAGATCAGGAGAAAAACTTCAAACACCCATCACGTCGATAATACGGTATAAAAAAAAATCAAACTCGCTTCATCCTCTTCTAATCCAGCACCTTTTCATTCCGTTGCTATTGTTCAGTGCATCGACATCTCGGAGGTATAGAGCAAAGGAATGAGAAATCGATAACAGTAGTACTGTTCTGCAATCCAACGACGTGCGGTAAGCTGCGAGGATACTCCGAAAGTGCCAATAACTAAAGGATATTTAACCGAGCGGGGTTTTATACGCCAAGAGGAGTCCGCTTCGACGCGCTCGCTAATACTTACACAAATCAGAAATCCTGAATAAACTGCTGTGTGTTTCCGAATTATTGATCAGCTTAATGTTTGATTTAAATCTATATATCAGATTGGTCAGGAATATTAATGTCATTACGAAGTCATAATTTGCACATGCGGCTGTGGGTTGTTGGCTAGATATGGTGTATATTTATATATACCTGTCAGTCAAAGCACCTGTAATGTTATCTACATTTCATTCAAAGGTTTGGTAAATAAACAGCGTATCAATTGGACATCACAGACAACCATTTTCGTTTTATTAATATCTTGAACCGTTTTTGTTCGCCAGGCAGTACCCTGTGTTGACGCACGATTACCTATCAAGAAAACAAGATATTCGGAAAAGGGTTGAATTAGAGTGTTTAAAAAGTTAAATGCCTTTAGATAGCAATTTCAATATTATCTCCTTTTCACACGAAAAATCAACATTTATTGCAGTATTAATGATAAAATAACAGGAAAACCCTAACGCAAGTTCAGGAGGCGCCAACGTCAGGGCACAGAACAGGTGCCCGTTTGATATTCCCATGATGGAAATACTATAGGGGGTGTTGCCATCTCCAGTGTGGTCTATTCAATACATTAATGTTTTAAGTGGTTACTTTGCTGTTAAATCAACACCCACCAAACGACATGAGGTGCATAAGGATGCAGCGCAATGTGCGACAATGATAACAATATGAGATAACGTGAGGGAACTATTCAGTCGCCACAAAGTGTCAAAATAACGTAAAATTTAAAAAAAAAATTAAAATCAGGGTCTTGTACAAAGAAAGCATCCCATGCTTTTCCATCAGTTCACATAAGTAACAGAGTCAAAGGAAGGCTTGGCGTGAAGCTGATTTGCAATACCTTCTGGGAAAGAAACGAATCGAATGATCGAGTCCGCTTTGCTAACAATCAGACGACACTTAATCTATGCGAGCTGATTGTTTGATAGCAAACATGTATCTAATTTCGTTGCGAAGTTAAATTAAATGACATGGGTGGTTATAGCTAGTTGGGTATAAATCAGGAAGCACTGGGGTGCTAAACTGCTGAACAATGGCCTGATAATACTATCTGTTACGTAAAGACAATATTGGTTCCTTCAGACAAGATTGATCATTACTTATAGAGAGCTTCTTAAGGCAAACAAGAATATTATGTTCTGAGAAAATCGGAACAAATGATTACCACGTTGATAGTACGAAATGATTAAGGATTTCGGAGAATGAAATATTTTGGAGATAAAGTTTTTGAGTCTTATGGCCAGTTACCTTCAAGATCCACACATGGAATCCATTTTACATGCAAGGGTTGTTCATGTGAGAGAAATCGCAGACGTAAAAATATACTGAAAACACGCATGACTAGGAATTTCGTATGTCATTGATCTATCAAATTCAGAATGTATATGTTCATTGAAATTCATCAAAGCTAAAGAAGATATAAAAAACATGCCTTTTAATTTCCTTGTATTTTTTCTGGTGTAAAGTATTAAATATAAACTATCCGTCCCTCCATGTATGTCTTTGTACATCGTTTATTTATGGACATAAATAACCGACACATGAAAGCAAAATTAAACACATCTTTCAAATGAAAGAATAAAATTTATCTTGAAAAGCAAATTAACTCCAGACGAATAGAACTTACTAGCTGACTTATGAAAAAGAATGGTTCAGCATTCCAAACAGAATTCAAAACATTGCTGTTACCAGTAGGATATTTACTTACGTGTTTATATGATATAACGAATAAATCTATTATTTTCACTTGATTTATCCAAAGAAGTTCCACATTTATGACAGTATTGTGCGCTTTTTATAAATATTTTGTTGATTTCCGCGAGCAGTCGATTTTTTTTTTCAATATATGGAATCTATTTTGATACTAAGACAGCAAATTGATAGAAAAAAATAATTTAGAGCTGTTACGAAATTCACATAGACAATGCTGTAAATATTACATGTATGACATTTGTAAATACAGAGCTAATTCGATACTTTTTTAATCATTTCATTGTTGATGACAAACACAATAATCGGCGATAAAAATGACTAATTTAAACAGACACACAATCTAACATAACAGCTTTATGTATCTTTATTCAGAAGTACTCATAGCATTGTCATAAATTGATCTTTACTAGAAAAGCTTTTACTCAACATTAAAATGTGTTAAATAATTGCTTAGTATGGCCTAATCACAACCCTCCAATATTGCGTATTCTTTCGTACGGAAACAATCACAACGAAAATAAGCATCCTGCACCTTTTTCAGAGAGCGTTCATATTTCTGTACTTTTCTGTTGACTTTCTAGTATTCTATTTGACTTAAAGGTACCGAAATTGAGGATTTTGTATTTTGGTTGCATTTTGTATGTTTGTTTTTAAGAAGATGGGTAGATAAGGCGTGTAAAATGCCAATACACGATCGAACAAGCTACTGAAAAATTAAAATATCAATAAATCTGATACTTTAAAAATCATTTAAACAATATATATTTAACATATCATTGATTTTTAACCTATAAATGTGTTCAATACTTGGAATATGTTGACTCAAACAGGCGTATACGTATCAAAACCTGCAAATACAGTCATTTTTTATAACTTCAAGGCATTTTCTTTTATAGAGTGGGTCTAAGCTCCATATTTTTCTCATAGTCTAAATAAGGTCCATTGGAAAACAAACCGATTTCAATCAACAAAAAAATGAACAGATGACCCACTATACATTAAAATCATTATTTTGTATCCCAACAATTGAACGTTTTGAAAAAATAATACAAGTCCGTAAATTCGTGGTCAAAGTCACCCATAATATTTTAACAACCTACTTTGTTGTGTCTGAAATAGCTCAGTGGTTAGAATACCTAACATAAGCTAACCTTATATATCTAGGGTTTTTATGTTATGGGTTCGATACCACAAAAATTTCATGCAATATTTTTTTTTCTTATCTTTTGTTAAATATAATAAAAACTGAATAAAGTTAGAAATTGTGCTTTTGTAAACTTGTATAATAATATATTTGAATAGATTTAGTTGAAAAGAAATAAATTCAATATTGTATTTTACAACTAAACTGAATGGGCGTTTGCGACATCTTATTCCCCCATCTTCAAATTTTGATTTTGGTTTTCTAAGGGGGTTGGGGATTAAAGAGGAGGACTGGATGGTCGAGGTCATTTCTAAACTGTATTGATCTCCTTTAACAGAAAAGCTCCTTATACAGATACAGGAAAATACTCGAATTCAAGTGCTAAAATTTGAAGAGTTTCTCTCTAAATACCTATAATAATCTGAACCTTAACAAATCATATCTAAAAATTCCAGGTAGATCTGACGAGTAATTCGACCGCCATATTATACTAGTAGATGGTTTGGGTTTTTCCTCTAATCACGTATCAACGTTGACAGTGCACTATAGTTTGCATGATAGAATCCGAGAGCATACGTACTTAGAATATAGACTTTGTCATCTGGTGATAGGATCGACGCGATGAAAATCTATTCCACATCATCTTTTTCAACTGTACGCCTAGGGATGGGTCTTTAAAATTAATCCGGGTTCGAATTACGTAAATTTCAATATTAAACGCTGGCGTGATAGGACCCCATTCGATAGGTTTAATTTCTTCCGAGACCCTCCCTTTACATTGAATGTTAATGTTTTTTCTAAACCAATATCAGGGAATTTGATCCAGTAAAACTCTCCCTTTACCCCACTTGTCTATATATTTTGTCAACTTTTACTTCGAAGAAGTGCCGACCCCGAATCCTATACGAACCAATTAATTGGGTGTCAGCGATTGAAATTCTTCCAAATCAAAGTCTTAGAGTGCTGTTTTTTTTGTGGGGTTTTTTCTTGTCACAGATTTTTCACCCTAATGACAATAGGTTGCAAAATGACATTTTAAAATACCTATCGGGCGGGTTACTCATTTATCAGTGCAAAATTCCTTACCAATATAAATAATTTTGTAAACACCTTCGATTTTTGAAATCGAGACGATAATCTGATTCCTAATTGAATGGTATTGTCGCGTGTGGCTATTCTTCTCATCCTTTTAACAGTTAATAAGTCACTGGCTCTATGAAAATGCGTGACAATACTGCATAAGATCTATACTTTTGATGTAAAATAAAGGCTGATGTACCCATTCACATTACTAGATAAACTCTACAATACATCACAAGATCAGCAAACTAAATTCAGCAAAGGGAACAAACATCGCATTTCTCTTCGCGTCGAAAGCAAGGGAGCACTGAGGTCAAAGATACATGAGCAACTCAAAACAGAAAATTCCAGTGTACCATACTTGTTTAGTGTATATTTCGTATTCGATTTCTTACTATGCCCATGCAGTAATTTACAATATATATAATTGTATGAAAAGGGATAGTTCGAGTGGAATTCCTGGTAAAATATCATTACTATACAACACAGCTAGACTCCAAGTCTAGATTTCTTTGTAAACATGCCCTTACTGACTTCTAAGGTATATAAAGTTGGCACTCAAAAGTTTATGATCATCTTCAGAGTTTATACAAACTTTAAAATTCTCTGTTTTTCATGTACACATTCACTATCCGACTGGTATCAGAATTCCCGAATATAAATATATATATGACCGAAGTACTTGAAAATTATATTATGATATAACTCCATAAAGCGATTACCAAAAACAAAGACAGTCTACAGTTCGAGTGTTTCCACAAACAACATCACACACCCATGTTTATTTTACAGATCGTAGTCCTACAATGGAGAAGTTTATCGACTAAGTATATCTTCTCAAGGAGGGCTTGGTAGATAGAGATAGTAGACCCTTGACGTAATCAGAGCTTTATTTTACTCGGAGTTCGTTGACCACTGGCGCTTGTGTTGTTTTCTGTGTCAACATTTTGCATTATTGCATGATGTAGAATTAATGCTGTTGACATGGTTTATTGTGATACACAAAATTAACACAAAATGCTGACCCTCTGAAAACACTAGTATATGAAAACAAGTCGTAGTTATCATCACAGATATATATATATATATATATATATATATATATATATATATATATATATATATATATATATATATATATATATATATATTAAAACCAATTAACTACTACCTTATTTCTGTAAGAAATAAATGATGAACAATAGGTTAGGATTTACGACTTTATTAGGAGTATTTATTATGCATTTATTTTTCGAACTGATCGGCAAAACAACCCAAACATTAGCATTTCATTATTTCTATGTTCACAGTACTCGCTAATAGTCCGAACGAAAATTAAAAATAATCACATCAACAAATTTATATTTTATAGTTATACTTATATGTTTACCGTTTTGGATTTATAAAATAAGTGTATGATCATTAATTCATAATTTAGAATATATAGCCTAGTGTTTTCAGGTTTGGAAGAGAAAGCCCATACGATATACATGCTGCAGATATGCAGATTCATTATTCAAATCTCGGATACATTTGTTCACTTCACTTATTGATCGCTACAAAAGAAGAATTTAACTTTTATCCTTAATTCATTTCAATACTAGTATTTGATATCGATCATAAGATATATACAGGTTTTAAAACACAGTTTCACTTTTTATTTAACTCTTCTTTGGCTGGATTTGAATTTTAAAACAACTAGAATAGATCGTTTAGATAAATAAATATCTTCAATTGATATCCATTTTATCATGCATACCGAAAAAAGCGCAATACAAGTTTATGTAAATTGAACACATGTGATATAAACGTTTGTGGCATTTTTGAACAACTAGAATATAGCGTTTATCAAATAAATCATATTTTATTTCGATATTCATTTCATCGTACTGAAAAGAGCATACGTATTACGTGTAAAAGTAAATCTAAAATGTAATAAAGAAAAGAAATTTAAATAAGATTTTTCTGTTAAGCTTTCAATATATTTTACAGTAAGTTTGAAAAACACTTACGTAAAACATCTCTTTTTGCATAATTTATGGCTAAACTACACAAAGACTGGATTTGTAGATGCTATAAACTTGGGTAGTTTAAAGCTCATTTTGTTGCTATTGAAATCTGCTTTGATGTTTGCACAATATTATGTGCTCTAAGATAGCAGACTTTCCCCAGAGAGAGAGAGAGAGAGAGAGAGAGAGAGAGAGAGAGAGAGAGAGAGAGAGAGAGAGAGAGAGAGTCGGCGGGGGGGGGGGGGGGGGGGGTGGAGGTCTGAAATAGTTATATGATAAATTCAAATTTGATAACTTGTCAAGTGAACAAAAAAGTTTACTAAATATGATGATAAATTTAATCTCGTTAAATACCATCTCCTTTACTTCTCAAAGAGGATATCATTATTACATATGTGTGAAATTTAGATGACTTTAAAAAAGAGATCTACCATCGTCTGTCAGACATGTCCAAATAATCGTGTTCTTTGGACTATTCTGGCAGACATGGTGTGAGGTATTTAAAACGAAGTGCTGTGACATTTTGTATTCAGTCCTCCCCAATTAACACCTTGTGAACTTTTCAACGAATTTGATTGAAAATCCTTATTTAGAGGTTCTACATTTTGATGCCCCCCCCCCCCCCTCTCTCTCTCTCTCTCTCTTTTTTGTGTGTGTCAAGATCGTACAGATTAATTCCGTCATTTATCATAAATATACGTTTAGATATTTTTTTAAATGGATATAGAAATCATATTTTTTTCTATTAATTAGATCTATTGAGAAAATTTCAAGTCCTAGAACCGTGGTGAAGATTCCATTTTTGTCATTTTCAATGTGAGCTGTCAAGACAGAAAATCATTCTTTCAGGATAGTTAAACGAAGGCTTGTTGTTTGCTGCATCTGTTTACACTTTGTTTTTGTTTGTTTGTTGCTATATGTTATCACTATTCACTAAAATTATCTTTCATAATTGCTATGAAAGAAGCACGTGTATTCTCTCACCCTGAAGAGTCCGAGGCCATTCGTATTCTAATTGATTATGACTTTCCGATGGAAATAAAATGTTTCTCTGGTACAAAACAGCAAGTCATCTCTAAAAGGAAGAACTTTCCGTATTCTATAGATTCACTGGGAGGCAAAATATTAATGGGCAAAATATTGATAAAGTATTCAATAACATATAGCAAAACAGGATTCGCATATCATATCGAAATCGGCTTTTTATTTGTTCCAAATTTTATTTCATTGAATACCGACAATGACTTTTTGTCACGTCAAAATAATTGTGATCAAATTTCCTATGCTGAAAATAGATTTTAAAAAATCAAATAAAATGACACGGATTAATGATGCATAAACATGCCACCCGGTATTTGTTCCCATCCAGGGGGCGCTGAAACGGAACATCTGTCACCGCCCTTTTATTAAACCATATCAAGGCTGGGAAAATAATGAGCCAAATGCATCACAATGGGAGAAATTTAAAGTTCACCATCTATTTTTAAACACTGCTTTTTAGTTATTCCTTGATTATTAAAAGATACACAAATGCACTGTATGAAGACTAAAAAATAATGTTGGAAATCACAAGATCACACTACAATCACAATGTAATTAATTTCAACGAAATGCGCGAAAGGACTGTCCCATCCACCGACCGTTTCTCTCTCTCTCTCTCTCTCTCTCTCTCTCTCTCTCTCTCTCTCTCTCTCTCTCTCAAAAGCCTTTCCTGAACAATAGTAATCCTTACATAAACAAATTTGCCCTTATTATGTAAAGATATTTACAACGTAAAAATAGAACAAAGTCTATAGAAATCTGCGTTGATCAAAACGTCTTTTTTTTGTACTTAAATTCTTTATCTACAAATAAAGCCCGGTATACTGACATTCTACATAACTTATTGAAACCCTATACTTAAATTAGCAGTAGCTTGCATGTTGCATAGTATAAAAAGACATATTTCCGTATGACATTATCATCCAATATAAATGCTTGATTTCCATTTGAATAGAGCCACGAGGAAGATTTTACACAAAGAAGTCCCCAGAGACTATCTCATTATCCAGAAAAGTGCACAAAACTCTTGCTTATTGATCTGAAATGATTTATTAACTATAAAAAAGTAAAGTATGTTTTCTATAGACAGTTGCTTGAATTTACATGTGAATTGCGAAAATAAATAATGCAATACTCCATCATTATTTTCTTTTATCTATTTACAATATCAATAATTTCAGTTCAATACAGTACACCAGTTATTGTCATTTTGGTGCATAACAACTAATAAGTTCTGAAAAAATGTCCTTTTTCCTCAAATACTTAAAATAAGTACTAGTACATGTACCAAATGAACATGATGCAATAGCTAAATAATTGTTTCTTTAATACCTGCTGTACTATAATGACATTTATACGGTACTTCAACTAGTACTCCAATGACAGTAATGTGGTACCTAAAAATACGGGCATAAATTTATGCGACTTTCACCAGTTGTTCAAATACCTCGTTTACAGTTACATATATGTGGAAATTTATCCGGTAACTCATTTACAGTTACATAATACTTTCACCAGTACATCGTTTACAGTTATTTTTTCAGTAAGGTGGTACTTTCCCCGGTACCTCGTTCACGGTCATGTGGTACTTTCACCGTTTCCATCGTTGCGATACTTTCGTTATTTTTCCTTCTCTAGATCTCTATTAGAAAGTGTTTCACAAGTTAACCATGACTATCCTTGATGGGACGCGCCTACAGTTATATGGTGCCATTACTGGCACGTAATTTACACATATGTGGAACCTTTATTGGCACCTCATTTACAGATATGTGGAGCCTTTACTGGCATCTCGTTTACAGAAATGTGGAACTTTTACTGGTATCTCGTTTACAGTTATATAGCACCTCATTTACAGTTATTTGGAGTCCTTATTAACACCTCATTTACAGATATGTGGAGCCTTTACTGGCACCTCATTTACAGATATGTGGAGCCTTTACTGGCACCTCATTTACAGAAATGTGAGCTTTTACTGGTATCTCGTTTACAGAAATGTGGAGCTTTTACTGGCATCTCGTTTACAGTTATGTAGCACCTCATTTACAGTCATCTGGAGTCCTTATTGGCACCTCATTTACAGTTATGTGGAGCCTTTACCGGCATATCGTTTACAGTTATGTTAAATTGTGCTTTTACAGACACTTCTGACACCTCATTTACAGTTGTGTGGTGCCTTTATTGGCACCTCATTTACAGAATAGTTGGGGCTTTGACTGTCGCCTCAACTACAGTAATTTGGTGCCTTTACTTGCACCTTGTTTACATTTATGTGCTACCTCATATTCGGTTTCCGCTATTGAATTGACTGTGCTTAATGCTGCCATTTGCTCATTGGTTTTTGTACGGGTTCTTTAGTAATATTTATAGTGATGATGTAAAACATATACTGTTAAAACTTTCTTGTGCAGATATGTGGTACTTTAACGAGTTTCAAGTAGCAAATGGTACTTAAATGACAGTTGTGTAGTACTTCAGTGAGAGATAATTTTGTAGATTTCCATAATGTGTTACTACACTTACTGTACATAGCACGGTTCTTTAATTTGCTGATGCTGTAGTTTTGTTCGAATTATTTACAATTTATTTGTTAATAAATAAATTTATGAGGACGTCCACAACTGTTATATGATACTCCCATGACAGTAATATAAACTTTAATAACAGTTACGCAATACTTCAATGGCAGTAATATGAAACTGTAAAGCAATACCTCACCGACTTTGTCCTTGTTGTTTTATTATCTATTATGTTATAAGTGACTGACTGTTTTGTTGTATTACAATGACTGTAATGCCTTCATTAATGTATTCTCCTATGTTACAGTGATTTTAGTAAAAGAAAGGGCCCTCCTTTTTGGATAAATGAATAAAATCGAGGGCTGGTATAGAGCCAAGGTCACTTAAGATCAATAATATGGCATACTTATGCTATATGAATTGCAATGGCTTTTTTGGTACTTGTGTAGATTTGTAGCTACGTACTTCCTATTCAAATAAACAATAAAGTCAATTTAAAAAAAAAAAAAAAGTATTTCCAAAAATTATTATTCAACAGTGTAGTGCAACGAGTTAGAACATTACCCAAGAATCTGTATGTCACGAGCTTGAATCCCGGTGAAGCTTTTATCATTTTTAGATTTCCAAAATTTTTTTGAAACATTTTTTTAAATAATATATTATTAAATTTGAAAATTGTAAAAGTGAATGTATTTTGATTTTAATATACTTTTACCCACATCAATATTGCTAAGTGCCCCATACCACCTAGGTGATAGTTCATCGATTAAAATCAAAACTGTTACTGTAGTTTCATTATTTGTTGGCATTATTTTTTGTGGATTAGGATAAAAACATAATTTCAAGAATATGTAAATTTAAATGAATCACAAGAACCTGACATTATTCATTGTTCTCATAATAAAAAATGTATACCCTCTAGGGGCTCTACCTAATATTATTAGATAGAAGATATATATCTTCTTATTATGAGAAAAATATATAACGTCAGCTGCCTGTGCAATGAAATCATTGACAATTACATGTAGTATTGAATGAATATTGATGAAACACAGCATGTAGCATGGCATGGTTGCCATTTTACTCTATGATCATTAACATTAGATGCATGTACTCCTTTTACAAGCTTCAAGAAATAATAAACTAATATGCAGTATCTTGTATATATCACGTAAAAGAAACTTTATTTATGAAGCTTTTTGTTATATACAAAAAATTCAAATGCAATCATATCATTTAACAAAGTAATATCAACAATACATGGCACTGTGCATTTATTCAATTCAAACACAGAATAGAAAGTATTTCATATTTGGTATGATAGCACTGTAATTTTTAAACTTTTCCTTCACGTATCTTCTTCAACATTTTCAGTCCCATTCTTTTGGAACCTCTGAAATGATTGGTATGCTAGACTGATACTGCTATGTCAGATATCATATATTGCTGTTTTAATTGAGAGAGAGAGAGAGAGAGAGAGAGAGAGAGAGAGAGAGAGTTGTACTTACACCCTAGATAGGTTTGGGAAATACTGGAACATATATGTGAATAGTAACACAGGATTAAGAGCAATCCATGCTTCATCTAAACCGTTGGCAATGGCAAGGGCACATAACTCTGCACATCTAGCAGTTGACATTCTCTTTTCAGATGATTCCATTTTCCCCTTCAATTCCTACAAACAAAAAAGAAAGAAAACATATTTTTGGCTTAAACAGATATCCCCATCTGCTGTCATTTCTTTTTCGTTTATTTATTTTCACCTCAACATGTTGCTGCTACAATTTTTTTTACTTTCATCTATTGTATTACTCTTAAATTCCATAGTACTAAGTACATGTGTAACAGTGGGACTATGAGTGATTTTATAGAGTTATGCTTGTTCCATACCTCTCCAGCCTTGCCAGTGAAGGCTGTCTCCAGGAGATTGGAGAAGACTGGTCCGGGACAGAGAAGAGTGACCTTTATATTCCTGTCAGACATCTCTACACCCAGGGTAGAAAACCAGCCCTATAACAGGAAAACCTTACATTCAACACACAATATTCACATAGCCACTAAGGTAGAAAAAATTCTTCTCTGAGCCATAAGGGTGCATAAGGTCGGTGCTTATCCCTGGTTTCAGAGGTGCTAAGCGGATTAGAGTCATCGACTCCCCTGGATTAGACACCAGTCCATCGCAGGTTAACCCCCATCGTAATCCGGTATCCAATATCAGCTGGGTGGACTGAGACAATGTTTATACAGTGCCTTGTCTAAGGGCACAACATCTCGTGACCACAGCCGGGTTTAAACCAGCGACCTTTCGGTTAATACTGGCCTAACCACGCCTATAACCACTGAGCCATATGCTCCACAAGAGGGTAGAAAACCATCACATGAATATTGAACAAGGCTAAACACTTGTAAAACAAATTTAAAGCCAGTATAGAAAATCAACCCTACATTAGAAATACCGGTAGTTAGTGTAACATGTACATGTACATACACCAGTAGTTTGTCACTGGTTCATACATTGATGTACATGTATCAATTTGATCAACTATAGAATATAGATTTGATTTTTTAAAGAAAAAGAGAACAATGATTATTACAAAAGAATATTCAAAATGGTGGTTGAAAATGATATGATAGTTATATTTCATGAAAGTAAAATACAGGTAGTGCAAGTGTAAAGAGAATTTCATCTTTCAAACATTACCTGTATAGCATGCTTGCTTCCTGTGTATGATGCTGAACTGGGAGCACCTAAACCAAATATAAATTTAAATCATTTTGATATGGAAAAGCTAATTATTCAAAGGGAACATAAATATTGACCCAATTTTGTTGTATTTAAAAATGATACTTTACACAATCTTAAATTAATTTTTCCAAAACCCCAACTCAACATCTAATCAATGGTAAAAAGCATAAAATACTTTTATCATGTGTAAAAAAAAACTGACACCATAAAATGGATATATTTTGAAGTTTTTTTTTTTAATTATAAATAAAAAAAAATTATGAAAATACCTTTTTAGAATTAAGTGCAATTAAATTCTTATAAATTTTTACAATATTTGAACGTAAGACGTAAAAAAATACAAGTACGATGTACAATGATTTCTGAGTAATACTTCAAGCTTTCAAGTTTTTTCATTTACCTGTAACTTCATATTGTTTCAAAAAAAAAGTAAAAACAAGTTGATTTTTTATAATATGTTGGATTCCATTACTTTATTACATACTCAAGGACAATACATATATATATGTATATCCAAAGTTTCTGTGAATTTAAAAAAAAAAAAAAAGTATTCCATTATCATCACAGATTCGCTGTACATAAGTTGCCTACTTACAATGTTATGAATTTTTTTTGTGTAATTTAATTTCAGCAAAAACAAATTCTATAAATTTTTTAGTCATAAAACAGATCTCATTTCTGTGAAAACAATTCCATTTCAAAAAGAACTTCAATTCTTCTGAAAATCTATAAATTGATCAAACTATGAATATTGAAAACACAATCAGTGAAAAAAAGATACCCCCCACTCCCCGCGCAAATATACCACATAACCTTTTTTCTCATCATTTAAGAAAAAAATGAATCCACTATTTTTCTGTGAGACCAGAACATACTGAGTTTTCCTGCAATACTGCTCATGACTGCAATGTGGCCTTCCTTCCTCTCCAACATATGAGGGAGCACTTGCTTAGTAAGGGAGAGAACTCCGAGAACATTTAGTTCAATCACCTCTCTGTCAATATCCAAAGAGGTTTCTTCAAACAAGGCACGCTGAGACCGGCCCGCGTTGTTTACAAGAATGTCAATCTAGAGGGAAATTGCATGAATATATGTATGTAATAAAGATATACCAGTATACAATATGTGTACAAATTTTTACAAATGATAAATTAACAAAAAACATACAGTGTTAGAACTTGCATATTAAAAATGCACTCAGTTATATTTGATAAAAAAAAACATTGTCATAAAACAGGGAGACTATTTATGACTAATAAAATCAATTTCAACAGCTTTGATAAATCAATGGTAGTGAAAAATTAACCTAAAATACAGAATCAAAAACTCCTAACCTTGCTGAAGTATTTCAAAACATCTTGAGTTGCAGAAGAATGTGTCTCAAATTTCAGAGCATCCAAAGGCAGCACCAAAATATCCTCTTCTTTAATGTTTCCATGCACTAGTGCATAAATGTCAAATAAATTAAAAAAAAACTATCCTACACATCATGAAGCCAGTATGGAAGTCCGATTGTTTTAAACTAAAATACAGAAGTACCAGTATAATACTGGAAGTACCAGAATATACTGGAAGGGAGAAATGATGATGGCCCAGACCAGGATTCAAACCCTGGGCTCCTGAATCTCCAGTTAGGTGCTCTCTACCAACTGAGCTAAAAAACTGATCAGACCCAACTCAACACCACAGTAAACCCAAACTAAACCCCTGGTTGACTTTCAGGGTTGACTTTTTGAAAATTTGTGCTCAATCAGCTGAGGTTTACTTTGGGTCCACTCAGGGTTTACATTGGGTTTACACGCGGTTTAAACATTGAAATGTGAAGCAGACCCTTCTTTCTTCTACCGGTTATTATCTTACTGCCTGTAATTCTCACCCCTTGTGTGTTTCAAATACACACGTCTAACTCAGGGGTCTACTTCTGATCGGGGTTCACTCTCTGGGTTTACTTTGCGTTTACGCTGGGTTTACTTGGGGTTTACTCTGGGTCTGCAATAGTATTTAAAACCCAGAGTAAACCCCAAAAGTAAACCCAGGGTTTACTTTCTGTTAGGTTGGATCTGATCTGTACTGTACCTGGCATAGAAGATCAAACCACTCTGACTGTCACACGTAAATAGAACTTACAAAGGCATTGTTTTTTAACTCTGTTCAGTTCTTGTTCTCTGCGAGCAGATAGACAAAGTTTACATCCTGCTTTCGCAAGCTCATATGCCAGACATTCACCAATTCCACTCGAAGCCCCTGTAATCCAAACAACTTTTCCATTCAATGCACCTGAAAAGATATGTACATTTCATTAAATGTTTGTAACAACAATCGACACAAGCAAGTAATTTTGCATTCCCCTCACTCTTAATACATATCCCCTTTATATTAATGCGATGAGGCTGCGTGCTGGGGATTAGGTAAGTCAAGACTCCTATATACACAAAAAAAATAATAGTCCTATGACAAATTTGTTTTAAAAAATTAAAATGCTTACTTGGTTTCTTTCCAAATTTAGAAGCAAACTGTAGATAGAGGTCACAATCTCCCATCAAAATTAGGACAAGTAGTATGATGTAGGTAAACAAGATTCCGAGAAAACAGTAGAATAGAAAGTCAAGCATCCTTCTTCAGCACTGCCTTGTCAAAGCTTCCCTCTAGTTAATAGACAGTGGTAAGAATTAGCTTGATGTATATATGAAATGTAGTTGAAACATATTTATTGGATGTTTATTGTAGACTGCACATTTGTAAATGCATCCACAGTCCAAAATCGGACTTTGTACTTATAATTTCCGAAAATCGCTTTAAATATTGACTGAAATTGCAATACGTGTATTTGATGGATTATACATAATAACAAAATTAAGTTAGTATGCATTGCATGCCACTCAAGGAAACGTAGGTAACATGGCATAGAACTCTGAATACAATAAGACATATTTAAAGACAACCCTTCTTGTTATTCACAAACCGAAAGTCAAAAAGGTAGAACGTGGTAAAAGTAGGAATAAGTTGCAGCTTTCTAAATCCTATCAAATAGGCTAAGTAATTCAATTTTTAAAAAAATTAGTGTTTTGAATTGTAAGAGCATAGTTTATAATCTGAATGAAAAACTAAAAGGATCAACTTAAACAATCATAGTTTGTCTTTTTCTACTGTGATATAACTCAAATTACACATTCCCTTTCCTTGTCATAAGACGTCAGCAAACAAATCTGTGACTGTCACACACAAAAATCGAAAATATGAAGGTTAGAGGTATGGGACACTGTTGACAATGATTAGGTTAGATTTATTTTTTCGTCAAGATCGTTTTCATACTGAAATTTTAATTTTTTTTATACAGATGAAGCATATTGTAGAGAAAAGAACTTTTTCGTTTACTGCTTCATACAATGCATCAGGATGTTAGCTCTCTTTACAGTTGTAAAATGACCAAATTTATGCAAAAATTAGGATTCTTAGACGGTTTACAAGGATTTAAAGATTAAATGATGATACATATTGATCGTCGTTCGAAATTGATAGCCTCAAAATCTTATACTTTTCTTTTACTCTGCAAATTTGTCCAATTTATGTCAAAATGCATATAGTCTGCCCCAAGTTATTGCTTCCATCACTTTTTGATGATTTTTAATAAAAATACACACACCTGTGAAAGAAATACAGTTGAAATCGATATAAGGGAATATTTCCAAGATATCTTCATTGAACAATTATCATTTTTCGATCACTCAGAAAAGTTCACAGGAACGAAAACACAATTTTTTTTCGGAGATTTATAATGGGAATTATTTAACTCCTTTCTCCATTCAGAAGTACTTGGGTTACCTTGCGCAATTTTTCAATATTATCATCCGGGCTTAGTAATGGCTGATGCAATGCAAAATCCCTGTACACTTTCTATTTTTGGATGTGTATTGAAACCTGAAGCGGTAGAGGGGGCCTTCTTTCAAAACAGATAATCTGGACATTTTTTATGTTAGTGAATGAACATAGTTTCACTGTTTGAGCACAAAGGTATTTATGATTATCGAAATATCAAGCAAAAAGTGGTGGAAGCAAAATCTCAGGACAGAGTATAGTTGATGTAAGCGTCTTGATTTCAATCTTGTATATAAAAAAAATACTAGTAGGTAAGCTGTGAGAAAATGACAGAAAATACACAAGGTGGGGATCCTTCAGTAGTGTCCAAAGATCCACCCCCTCACCCTATTCCCAAGGAGCACCGCTCTCTGGATTATCTCTTGTCACAGATCCCGCGCAGAGCCCAGAAAGGACTTCTAACAACCTGCGATCTGATTCTGAAATGTGTGGATGCCAATGAATACTACATAGCTCTGGGGACCAATGTAGGTGTGATATACCTCTTTGACAGGAAGAAGGAATTGATTGAGAAATTGAAAACACATGTAAGTCTCCATAGATAAATTTACCTAATAACCTTACACAAATATGTAATTATGTTGATTTTATTTAGAGAAATACATGTACTAGGAATTGAAATATCTAATTAAATTGTTGTTGATTTTACTTGTGTACAGGTGGTTGGTCTTGATTTTTAAACATGTGCATTTTACTCAATATTATTGATAAATAATTTGATCCTTATGAGTTCGAATTTTTGCTAAATTTAAGAACCGTCAAGTTACACTTTATTATAACTTTTTTACAGTCTAATAATGATGTCATTACAACTATTGCTTTGCACACTGGGCTTGAGAGTCAAGTTGCCATTGGAACAGAGAAAGGAGTTGTATACATATTCCAGCTGCCATCTCACATCCCAGGTCAAAACAAGAAGGTATGTAAGAAATAAACAATTAAATATGAAATAAATGTTGTATTAAGTTTTAAAATCTGTCAAAAGTTATCTAATAGAAATAACTTGCAAGTGATTAAAACATATGTATAATGATTTCTTAATGTTTCTTTTTATATTTTTGTCAGCTTCAGGAATTTGTTGTGCAAGGGTTACACAAGGCACGAGTTACCTGTTCAAAATGGAGTCTGAATGGAATGAAGCTATTTACTGGAGATGACCAGGGACTGGTTGTTTGTACAGAGTTTGATGCATTCCAGGTAGTGAACATCAAAAGAATATTTTCTCTATATTTTGGAATCATTATTTAGAATTGTAGATTGCGTATGTACTCCTTACCTACCGTAAATATGGAAATTTTTGCCGTAGATAAATTTTTAGCAAATTTGCGCATGCTCTGCATTTGCAAAAAAAAATTTTCGTAAAAATTAATGAACATTTAAAAAAAAAGTAAATAAAAATATTGCCGAAGGCTGGTCTCTTCTCTTTACTATATGAACAGGTGTCAGTAAGTAGTAGTCATTTAAAAAACCTGTTTATATACCCAGGTAATTACCACCCAGCTATAACAATCGTGTGGAGAACGGCTTCACTCAGTATCTTTGTTTGACTGGCAACCTTATGTCTATCTTTAGTGTACATGTATACTGATGACACTGCATGCATGCATGATTTATTCATACATATGATATGTACGAGCGTTACGCAGAATTTAGTGGGTTTTTTTTACCACATTCACAGTGTACCAACAGGACACCAAAATTCACAGAATATAAAAATTTGTGCACTAATTTGAATTTCTCGCTTAATGCCGCCAATTTGATGGCATTTTCCTCTCATTCTCGCTCGTTCGACACAGGAAAAACATCACCTGTGTTTGACACGTAACCCTCCGATACTTGTGTACTGTGCACAAACCATAGCATGTGAATGTGTGAATTGCTAAGTGGGATAATTATCTCACTATAAATCCATATCAAGATACCTTTTTAGGTAGTTTTGTTGCATTTACCGCTATTATTGTATATATCGGTAATTTGAACAAGATATAAATTGCATACATTGAAGTTGGTAAAGATATAATTAGAGGCGGCGGTAATATACGATATCTGAAGGTAAGTTATCATTGTGCATGTCAAAATGTGTCGCATTTAATATTTATTTTTGGCGCTGAAGACAAATCGCTAAAATTTAAAACTTAAAAATCAATCTATAGCTTTATGATTTGGATTCGCAAAAATTAATTGACATAAAAATTTCCAGATTTACGGTAAGCATGTACTTGAATAAATGGACATGAGGCAGGATAAAATAAGATTTCCGGTAAAGTTAGTACAATGTACACAGTTTTAGTATTTAAATGATAAAGCATGGTATGTGTCTATTCTGTTAAAATGATATTAAACTTTTTCAGGGTCAATGTAAATCAGCTGTTGTGCTGTCGGAGGCCGGCTCCAGTGTAGTCGAATTAGACCATGGACACAAGTCACTTCTTGTCTCCACAAAACAGAGGAGCGTGATCTACAAAATGGATGAGAGCACAGTCCAAGTGGGACAAAAGGACAGAAAAATGTACGAAAAACATTTCTCTCCCAAGCTCTTATTTCTCTCTGAAAATTATGTAAAAGCCTTTTTTATCATGCTGTATATGAAAATGAGCAGGGCTTAAAGAAAGTTCACTAGAAAACAATTTGTTGATATTAACATCAGTTTCAACGTATTGTTAAAGTTCAATTGTTATACATGTAAGTCATAAAACTTACAACAACAGAGGTATATGTGTCTTTTAATTCCAGCGCTGGACAATTTGGAGCTTGTTTTATCCCTGCTATGTGTAAGCCAGAGGATGCCCAGCTCTATGCATGTCGACCAGGGGCAAGGATCTGGAAAGCTGACATGAATGGGATAGTCAGCCAAACTTATCTTTACAAAGAACTGCTGAACTCAACTCACCCAGAAATCCAGTTGTTGTTCAAAAACGGAATTCCAGCCAGTAGAGTCTCAGCTGACCATCAGTTCGGGCCGTTGAGTCTCTACATGGAGAAGTATCTCGTGACCTGGAATGATTCCTCCATGTATATTCTGTGCCCTGAGGATAATTCGGTGGTGGGGAGTCAGAGGGCTCTGGGAGCTGTGGTAGATGTAGCCGTGACTGAGGACGAAATCTTCATTTTGAGGAAAAATAATGAAAAGAATCTTATCAGAGTAGCTTTATATCCAGAAAAGAAGGGAGGTAAGTCTGAGTTCTGCAACGTCCTTGAAGGAAAATATTGAATTGACTTTTTATGGTTTTTTGAAAAGTGATATTATTTATGCATTGGGGAAATTTACACTAGTTATGCTGTAAGCCTAAAACCATTTAAAATACACCTGGCGTATGGGGAAAAACCCAAATCTTTGGTGTGGTCAATCACACATCTATTTATTTAATGCCACACATATTGTTTGACCATAGAAAACACATACTTAACCACCAGTGTAAATAACCACTTATACAGTACATGTATAGGATTTAGATATTGATAAATGCATAAATAAATAATCATCAGCTTCTTTTCTTCATCGAAGTTTGCTTGTTCATACTGCATAAATTTACTATCTTTACATTTTTCTCAAGCATTGTTATTTAAGTCATTGCAGCTCTTATTTGTCCTCATTTTAAGAAACTCTTTTTACTGCTAGAATTTTTTTTCATTTTGTTTATTTTCTTCATGTATCTATCATAAATTTTAGCTTTTTCAATTCTTTCCTGTTTCAGAATCTCTGTATCATAAACTATTGCATGAAAAGGAGAAATATGCTTTAATGCGACAGTCTGCACCGCCCATTGAATCTACACTCCATGTTTCAAACATTCCACAGTCTAGTCAGCAATCACATTCCCCACTTGATTTCATCCAGACCAAACTCAAATCAATGGAGCTAACTGGAGGCTCAGTGAAATCCGGAATTGAGCATTTCCTCTCATCCATGGATCATCTTGAGGACTCTGTTGAGATAACTGAGCACGAGATTGATCATCGAGATCACCCTCAGGCTCAGCCTCCTCAGGATCTTCCTCCCGAGATAAAGCATGTAACAAAACTTCATGAAAAACTGCCTCCAGTTGTCAAGCTGGAAACTCCAGATTTACTGACAATAGAAGTGTTTGGTGATGATGTACCTTCTTTTAAGAAAGACACTTCTCAGGACAGTAGCAATAAAATGTCAGATATCCCAACCACTCGCTTTAATCCTTTTCTAAAAGATGATTTGGAGACAGATTCTGTTTCCTGTTCAGCAGATTCTCATTGTGATAATTCTTTTAACAAACATTCTCTTGAAGCCTCTGACAAACTGATACCCAGGGGGCCGTCTAGTGCTGTCAGCCAGTCAACAAAAGACAGTAGTCCATCACACAATCCAAGCATGCCGACAGCTAGTGCTGTCAGCCAGTCAACAAAAGACAGTAGTCCATCACACAATCCAAGCATGCCGACAGCTAGTGCTGTCAGCCAGTCAACAAAAGACGGCAGCTCATCACCTGATTCAGTCATACCGACAGCAACTTTGACGGAAGAAAGATTGTCATCTGCAGTTGGAGATGATGATATAGTGTTTAATTCTAAGATTAAAAGACATAAGAAAAAAAAGAAAGGTATTGTTTGAAGATGATGTTTTGTAAAGATCATATTTTAAATGGTCACTCATATCTGATTATGGTGGTTAAATTTTTTGTGATGTAAATCAAATGTTTTGGGTAGATTGTATATTAAAAATACCAATACATTGCTTATACTGGCAAATGTGCATTTTCTCTCCCTTGTCTTCCCAGGATCGAAAGGTGACAGAGAATCGGGACATCCCTCTCATGGAAAGGACCATTTACATGGAAACATGGAGGACAGGATTTCTATTCAAAGTTATGACTCGATTTCTATTCAAAGTGATGCAAGTGAGAGTTCCTATGTGATTGAGGAGCCAAAGTTGATGACTGTTGTTGATTCCGTGGGCAATGTGAAAAAGATCCGGAGTAGGGAGTCATCTCCATCACCAAGTACATGTTGTAAGAAGTTACCAAAAGGAGAACAGTCACATCTGGCTGTGCCTTTCCTGGAAAATTCACAGAATTCTGCGTATGATTCTTTAACTAAAAGTTTGGAAAAATTTGAAGAAGAATTGACAAGTCTTGACACAGTAAATAGTCTAAAGAAAAAAGAGGAAGTGAAATTGGAAAATAAAGATCCTGTTCTTGAATCAGCCGAAACACGTATACTGACTTCAGAAAAAGAGAAATTAAGCTCTGAAAAAAGCATAGTATTAGAACCCAAGGTATTGAAAGAGAAATCCAAAGATGTTTCTTTAGAATCTTCTGTGCTAAAAACTAGCGAAACCCAAGTTGCAAAGAGAAGTTCATCATTAGAGAAATTAAATGCAACAACGCAAGTTTCAGATAGCTCATCCTCTGATAATTCTCTCATAATGACATCTGACCAGGGAGTCAGAAGTGTGTTTTCCACTCCAGAGTCCCCTACTGATGACTTTTACACTATGTACCTATCTAACACAAGTGTAACCTCACAGAAGGACGTAAAACATCATCCTCTCCTTCCATCCACAGCAGATAATGAAACCTTGGAGGACGAGGGTACTGATCTTGTAAACAAAGATGACAAGTTTGACCACGAACCTTCATACAAAATAATCAACAGCTGGACAGAGGTGTACACTACAGGCAATGTGGCTTGTCTGTGTCTGACGGATACACACATCTGGCATGTGGACAGAAGTTCAAATCTCTGGTACTGCAGTCTGAACAGTCCAGGATTCAAGTGGCAGAAAGCCAATGGATATGCCAAGATGGTTGCAGTGTCTCGCTCTGGGAGCATTGTGTGGAGACTCTACAAGGATACAGTGTATGCGGGAACAAAGATAGTGGCCAAGCATCCGGAGGGGATGAAGTGGATTGAGGCTGTGCGGGAAGTGCAATATATTTCTGTGGACGAGACCATGGCTTGGTAAGAATTGTTTTAGCAGTAGAGAGAGAGAGAGAGAGAGAGAGAGACTAAATTGATTCTTTTGACCTTACATTGGAATGAATTGGTTGGTTGTACCGGTACTTTAAGAACATGTACTCAGCTTTACAGGCAGTTACCAGACAATTACAGTGACTGTAATAAGTGCATCATGATACATAAATGAATGACTTTATTCTAGGTACATAAAGACAAATGGTGAGGTGGTGATGCAGAAAGGTTTGTCCAGAGACAGGCCATGTTTTAAGGCGCTAAAGATTGCCTGTGACCACAAGCTGATTGAGATCGCCTGTTACAGGGGGGTGGTCATTGGGGTCACTGACCAGTGCCAACTAGTCTACCGGGATGGAATCAGCAAAGACTGCTGGGAAGGAAAATGGTGGAAACAATTAAAATGGTAAAATACATTGAAAGATGTTTTAGATAAATGATATACTAAATGGAATTTAAACTCTAAACTCTTAAACTCTAGGACTTGGTGTCATTTTGATTAAGACTTTGTAACTTTTTTCCGAATCTACAGACTTTGTATGATACGTTAGTTTTGTGTAAATCAAAGAAATACTGAATCTGTGAAATGCAACATAACATTTTGATCTGTGTACATGTAAACGGTCTCTCCATTACAGCAAATCATCCCAAGAAATGCTCTTCAGTGCCATTTCCTTTGGTGTGGATGGCGTTTTATGGGCATTAGATGTCTTAGGGAGAATATGGTTCACCACAGGTGTTACCATGGAAACCCCTACAGGGGATGGAAAGTGGTGGGAGGTATATTCTTTTAAGTCGCATAAATATGATAAAAACAACTGTATTTTAGAAATATGAAATCCCTATTGAATACATTAATGATTTTCATTTTATTAAACGCAGGTTCCAGTCAGTGAAATAGTGGTAAAAGATGTATCAGGAATTGATGCATTGAGATCCCTGGCCCAGAAATTTGATCCCCAGAAGCTTGCCTCCCTCCTCAGCTCACAGAATGCGGGTCTCATCACAGCAGGGAGGTGTGGTGTGTGGGTGTGTCCAGAATTCAAAAACATGATACAGATTTGTAGAGGTGTCATTCAAGGTAATACACCTATATAATACACATACTCTGTTGTGAAAAGGGTTTTTCTCGGATATTGGGTAAACAACAAAGCAGAGCAGCTGTGTCTGGAAGAACATGCACTATGTTTTTCATTAAACTGTCATTTTAGGACATTTATGGGACGTAGCAGAGATTCGTGGGATTGCATCCTCTGTCATTTGGAAGTCAGTGTCTGCACAAGCCAGCAATGATGGTAATACATGTACAAATAGAGATAAAGTTGTAAAAACTAGTCATGAGGTATTTAATTAAAGTAATGAAACTGTAGCAGATTTTATCTGTTTACACAACAAAAGTTGAACATGTCTCGTTAAGATTGAACTGCAGCTATTTAAATGCAACAATAGGATAATTTAAACTTAGTAAATGAGCTTGATGCTGAAAACAATTACATCTTCAAACTCTAAACCATCCTGTTAAAAATTTCCACAGGCTTTATTTGGGCCCTTCAGCCCAATGGGGACATCTACACATTCTCAGCTGGCCTGGAGAAATGCAGCCAGCTGCTGTCTCCCTCCTACAAGAAGCCAATTATCTGTCTGTGTACCTCTCGTGATGCCGTGTGGGTGCTGATGGAGGATGGGGCAATCTTCATACGCAGCGGGGTCAGGCCCAGTAACCCCCAGGGTGTGGACTGGTGCAGATTAGACCTATCACAACTAGGTTAGTAACTATTTTAAAGCTAATTGGTGTGCAGTCAGTTTCTGTCATCTTAATTTTTTTTTAATGGTCTTACAAGTTTATTGTACTTCAATATTTCAATATGGTAAATATTGAGTTATACATGAATATAAAAACACTTACCTGTGGGTTGATTTTGCATAAGGGAAGAAATAAATGAAATTTATGAAATGAAAATTGTTCATAAAGTGTAGTCACAGGTGTGATGAAAGTGCAGTATGGTGCCAAGTCTTTTGAAACTGTTCATGTTGAGATTAATTTTGCAAAATCTTGGTTAACTTTAAACTAACCGTAGATTTCAAAGCATTAGCAAACAATATAATGGCAGCATTGGTATTTTGTCCATTAGATACCCATGTCAATAAATCTAAAGAGAATTTGGAAATTTTGAATTATTTCATTCTAGATGAAAAAAATAAGATTTTCCAAGTGATATCAGTGTTCCTGAAAAATCTATGCATGTTTGATGACTTTATACAGAATGTGTAACTACTGAAAGAGAAATGTTTCTACATGAACTTGTAACAACAGTTGTTTTAGGAACTGTATTAGAGCTGTTTTACTTTAAATAACATGTTCATTTTAGATTTGACTGGAAGTAAGAAACATAATGAATATTACTTATATCATCATATTTCTATCATATATATGCACATACATGTCTAGATACTTCATTCTTCCAGTCTATTCTGTATATCTTCCAAAACTCTCATAATTGTTTTTAAGAGAATGAAAAAAAATATATACACTGTATACGGAAAATAATCTATGGATGTAATGAAATAGCATATGGTATGATGTTAAGAAGACTTTTAAGAATTAACCTTTAAAAGAGAGAAGAAACAGGCACTATGGTCAGATTTATATATCACTGTAATGACTCTGCATGACTATTCAGTTGTACTAATTACACTTTGGTACCATAATATTCACATTTTCCAGCATATTTGTGATATACACTAAAAATTGATTTTGTAATGTGTAGTCAATTTCATATCATTGATGACTATTTTTATATTGTACAATTGCTGAAAATTATTTAAATATATTAAGGAATCATTCTTTGTATATTACGAGGTGATCAAATATGGTCGGGCGTGATCAAATCTATCATAAAACCTCATTGGACTTTAATGAATTTGATCACCCCTGACCGTTTTTAATCACCTCATAATACTCAAAAAATAATTCCTTATTCTTTTAATAAATGCATGGTAAATATTTTTAAGCCTGTAAAAATGAGAATATCATATGGAGCAATGTGCTAAGTTATGTTTAAAATGTTACTTGATAGCAGGAAAACGTGTGTATTGATTTTCAGGTGATACTGTGTTAACATCAATCAGCTGTGGGACCCTCAATGTGTGGGCGGTAGACAATCAGGGCATAGTGTACCAGAGAATCGGGGTCAAGGCCCCCACCTCTCACTCCCTCAATGCTGCTTGGCTTCCCGTAGATATGGGCAAGCAGTCCACTACTGTATTCACACACATTGCCACAGGACCCAAAGACTTCATGGTATGAAAGTTTGTTAATAAGCTACATGTACATTGCAAAATGTATAAAATAAAATGTATAAATGAAAATTTTAGATATATTTTACATATTTGAATAGTTTCTCGTTTATTTTATATGATAGTTTTTTTTTTATTGATTTTATGAAGAAATGCAATGTACAGTACTGTCTTTCAATTTTTTCTGCAACTATCTATTTTTGGCTATTTTTATGATCATTATATCACAAAATATTTAACATGCAGAAATTCTATATCAGCTGTTTTATTCCTACAGAAAAATTCATAAATTGCCAAACATGATTTAAGCCAATAAAAATGTTGACAGCTATAGATTTTCTTCCAAATTTGCCAAAAAAAAAAAAAAAATTGATATTGTATACTAATAACTCCCTCTGATTGCAGTGTACCTGAAAAATTGCAAAATTATGAAACCAGGCCATGATATTGTACTATGCTTTCTGTAGGTTTGGGCAATTGATAATCGTCGTCAAGTTTATGCCAGAAGAGGTGTTACAGAAAACATGCCAATTGGAGAAGAATGGGTTCATGTTCCAGGTAAATCATTGAGTGCTTTCTTAATTTGGTATCATAGATTCCAAATCAAACTTTGAAAGTGTTTGCCACTATTTATATGTATTATCTCATTTATATCAATTTTGTCTCAAAATGTATTTTTGCTGCACAGGAACTTTAGCCACTCAATTGACTGTATCCGACACATGTGTGTGGGCGTTGAATCCCAATGGAGAAATCCTCTGTCGCTATGGCATTTCCCTGAAAAATCCCACAGGAGATTACTGGAGAAAAGTCCCAGGTGTCTTTTATCAAATATCAGGTACTTTACAAGTTTTAAGTCTTTGGACAATGCTACTGGTAATCAACTATTAGTAATAAGTTGCAATTACTAACATATTTAAATTTTATTCACCATGTACTCAAATATACAAATTAAAATCTATAGTGAGTGACTCGGATCAGATGTGGGGTGTGAGCAAAGAGGGACAACTCTACAAAAGATACACCAAGTGTTTAAAGAAGGGCAGTAACTCTGCCTTGGACCAACTTCTACCCAAGAGAAGCTCCGTCAGTATGTCCAGTGACGATGGTTGGGAGCTGCTATAGGATATCAATACACCAGGGGTCTAGGAGTATATTGTAATTTACCAAATATTTATTATAGAATATTGAATTGGTTTGCAGAAGCTCTACTATAAAGTACATGTGTTCTTATTGTTTGTTCAGATAACTTCAATGCTGTATCATACTTCTTTTTATTCAATCCCTTCTTTACGCATGCTTCCTTTTTTTTTATAAGTTTATTTTAAAATCAGTACAGTGTTTGATTTTCATGTGAATAAACTACGCCATATTTAGAAGGCCAGATTGATGTTTAGACATGTATGTCCTCAGTAAATAGTAACTGTTAAATATTGATTGGTAGAATTTGAACACATGCATGGTGTACATTCGCTCCTTCTTTGAGTTTACTTATACATGTATTTTCAGTGGCATAAAGACGGACTGTGATCTTCAAGCAAGTAGTTTTTAAGTCTCTCTAATAGACCTACATATGTATTGATCAGGTCTAGTTCTGGTTGCAATAGATAAGGTTGTTGTTACTTGATGTGTTTTTGTTTTAATTTATCGTTATTTCTAGTCAAACAGTTTGCTAGCTGTATGCGATATACTAATAATATGTCAATACGCTAATTAAGATGTCATACTGAAAACAGATGTACATTTTTTTAAAACAGAAAATCATGTTTTGTAACATGAAATTTTTAAAATAATAACTTAAGAAATATATTGTTTAAGGAATTATTGCCTTCTAAAACATCCCAATTCAGTTCATTCCATCGATGAAAAAAAAAATGAACATACATGTACATTCTAACCAGGTCTTGCCATTTTGAATTGTTTTTCTTGTTCTTGTTTGTCAGAGAATTTTATTTAAATGTCCGATTATTCATTACTGTCAATTATATCTTGTTCACATCAATATGGAGGGAATTTTGTGGAGCAGTTTGATATGTTTGTTTTTTATTCAACCACATATATACAACATGCAAACTATTCAATACAATGTTTTTTGTTTTTCTTAGTGTAGTATTCACAATTTTTATTCGTAAATCGGGGTACATGTAGGAGCAAGAACAATCTGAAGAAAAATATACATATATATATACCACATGATTAATAGTTCTTTATTTTTACTACTGCAATACATAGCTCTTGTCTCTCTAACTATGTATTTCCTTTGGACACTGTGTCAGATCATGTTAATTTAAATTATTTCTGTGATCATATATGCATTACATTCTATATTTTTATTGAAGTGTTAAAACATGCATTGCTATGAAAATAAATTTCCATAAACTTGAAGTATGTTTTTTTTCAATATGATTAATTGAATATTTTCTGGTGAAGTCACTCTCCCCAAAAGTGTATGAAGCTTCCAACTTCAATTCTCTCTATTTAAATAACAAGATTTTTTTACAGCTAATGGCATGCCAAATGCAGACGAAGTAAAGTTATGGTTGCATGAATTGTTTCTGCTCAACAACTGCCTAATTTCAACACACACAACCTTTTATTTTAAAAGAGTATCATAAAAGCAATATGTATTGTTATACTTTCATGTTAAATACTGAAATCTGATTGGTTAAGACGCAGTTAATAATATTTACTATTACCCTCAGCGTTAGCAACGCACTTGGCAACGGGTAACATTAAAAAATATTACATGCGCGAAAATTATGCGCGTACGGTTCACTGTAGAATTCACGTTATTCCTATATAAAAGCAGTAAAATTTTCTTAAAAATTTTAAAAAAGACATTCAGTATAACAAAATAAATAGTGCCTGTTTGGGAGGATAACAGTTGAAATTGACACCCCTCGAAAACCATTGTCAACCTCCGCTTCGCGTCGGTTGACAATGGTTTTCTCGGGGTGTCAATTTCAACTGTTACCCTCCCAAACAGGCACTATTTATATAATGTTATACCAGTAATTACAATGGAAAGAGTGTGTCAACTTGTCTACTGTTCTGACGCAGTTAATGCTTCATATTATAGGGTATACAGGGTTTTCAATTCACACTGTAGCAATATAGTTAAAATTTGATCCTTCACGCTCCATATTTGATATGTTGCTGTCAAGGGAAACAAATGATTGTTAAGCCTCATGGGTCTCTCTCTCTCTCTCTCTCTCTCTATATATATATATATACACACACACACATATATATACCGGTATATATTACTGCCTTTGAGGATGAGGATTATTGTTATACTTTCATGTTAAATACTGAAATCTGATTGGTTAAGACGCAGTTAATAATATTTACTATTACCCTCAGCGTTAGCAACGCACTTGGCAACGGGTAACATTATACAAATATTGACTGGGGGTTGAGGGCAACATTGATTATATTAGCCCCCGAGGGACGAAATATTGCCCGACGCGAAGCGGAGGGCAATATTTTTGTCCCAAGGGGGCTAATATAATCAATGTTGCCCGAAAACACAGTCAACATTTGTTTTGTTATATGAAGAAACAAACCAAAATTTAAGAAATTAATTGAAAACAGATCGCCGTAATTTTCTCAGCTCAACAAAGAATTCACGAATTCAATTTTGTGCAAAGTTCATTTCCAAAATATCCTCAGCATCAAACGGTCACTTGTGATATTCCGCCGACCGTAAGAATTATCAGACAGGTGTTCTACCTGATTTTACTTCACAGTAATTCGCAAATCCTTATATCCGTTATGATAGCAAACTGTTGCATTGCGCGTTCGTTGTTTACTTGCCTTGACTGACTGTCTATTATGACGTCACCTTGTTTTGGAGTCGCGAAGAATTATTTACGTCACCGTTTACGAATCAACAAATCAGAGGCGATTATTTGAAATAGAGGGAATGTTCTCTAGATATTATTCCTAGCCGGTCAATATCTAAAAAATATTGACTGGTCAATATTTTTCGGACGAGCTGATATTACAATTATTGACTATTCGTCTATATAGAGTTATATAATGAGAATATACTTCTGAATATAACAATAAAAAATGTTACATGCGCGAAAATTATGCGCGTACGGTTCGCTGTAGAATTCACGTTATTCCTATATAAAAGCAGTAAAATTTTCTTAAAAATTTTCAGTATAACAAAATAAATAGTGCCTGTTTGGGAGGATAACAGTTGAAATTGACACCCCTCGAAAACCATTGTCAACCTCCGCTTCGCGTCGGTTGACAGTGGTTTTCTCGGGGTGTCAATTTCAACTGTTACCCTTCCAAACAGGCACTATTTATATAATGGTTGCTCAGAAATAGAGTGGACTGAAATCCTTTTAAAATCACAGCAATAGATCAAATACAAGAGCATGAAGGATCTAATTTTAATTAGATTGACACTGTAGTAAACACAACTTTTCTTATAACACACTGACATTGAGTATGATTTGAATGAAAGTTCTTCACTTTCTTTGAACTCAGTTTTTTTTTTAAATTCATCTTACAATCTAAACTAGTCAAGATTAATTCTCCAAAACTGGGTTGATGTATAAAATGGCAAAAAAATTGGATGGGGCAAAATATAAACATGTACCAGGGATATAAAATAACCATTTTAAGTGAAGTTACCATTTATTTCATTTTACATGGAATTTTATCTGGAAACATCTTCCAGTATTTGCATATATACAATTAAAACACTCAAACATTAAATTATACATGTACATAAAACACACACCAGTTTATGAATTATCATGCAAAATAAATAATTTTATCATCTATAAGAGTCTGTATCTCAGAATAAGCAGACATCCATTGTGTATATTTCAAAGAAGAACATGATGAGCTACAATTCCTCACCCTGAAAAGAGACGAAAAATATAGAAATTCAAATAGTTTTAAATATGATAACTTGATAAAATAGTAAGACTGTATAGAGTCTTGGTAGCTTACTGTTCGTGGATTTCTTCTGTACCAAATACATGTATTCAAAAATTCATATCAATTCCAATGACTGATATAAGCATTTGTAAATACAAATAGATATTCCTCCTATAATTGCATCCCTTTGAACCATATTTTTTTTTTTAAATGAATAAGAATATTGTCCCCCCCCCCCCCCCAAAAAAAAAATGAATTTGATTCCACAATAATCATCCTTCATGTGCAAGATTTTTGAATTTGTTTTGGAGATATATTTGCAATTATCGTTTAAACTACCAGTATATAAATGTGATGGTACCTGTATATTAAATAATTTTTTATTATTAAATGCAATTTCGTTCTTGTCCAAAAGTATTTTTAAAATACCCTACATTTTATTTGAAATTTGAAAGCCCTTCACATAAGATTGCTCTATGAGAAGTTTGTTAAAATTTTGCCTTGTGGTTCTAGAATTTAAATCTATTTTAATAACAAGAAATGTACCTTATTTTGTTGTGTTTTGTCCATTACTTCACCTCCAAACACTGTCCTAAAGTGAATTTTCTTCACCTCTCCACCACTTGAATTAGAGTACATAACTTTTCTGTATCCACTCACTGAAAGATAAAATTAATGTACAAAATTAAATAATCCAAGGATATGCACTAATAGCTGTGACATCTTGCAGGTTTTAGAGGGATTTTAGTCCACTCTACTTGGAGTAGACCACTCATCCTCAAAGGCAGTAATACATATGTATATAGACCCATGGGGCCCATGGGGCGGAACAATCAATCAATCATTCCCCCCCTGATACAATTTAAGGAACTAAAATTATTTTTTTTGGATATAAATTTGAGGGGAAGCTTTCAATAGGGCTGGGTATTTGGGGTGGGGGGGGGGGATTTTGTATTGCAATATATTGCTATATTTTCAAATGTACTGCATTATGTATTGCAATATTTTTTTTTAATCAAAATTTGATTTTTTTAAATGTTGATAGACTGATAGATTAATATATATATAAAGATTTATATACATAATTTTTTTGCACTCTAAGCCTATTTAAAATAAAGAATCAAACACTGTTAATTCATAAACTGTTTGAATAAAAAAAAAATTGAAACATAACATGGTTTATCCTCTAGCAAAACTAGACCCAAGTACAGTAGTCAGTTAATTACTAGGTACATTTTGAACAATGCATTTTAGGCAGTCCATTGGTCTGGTGGAAAAAGAAAATAAAACATGCAATAATTAATGAATTTACAGTTACTATAGGATATGATTATTTGGACTGATTGTGTCAACCTTCAGGGAGACAAAATTCCAATTGCAAAAGGACCTACTTCAAATTCTTTACGAAGAAAATCAACAGGTCAACATTCTTTTGCTTTAGAGAGGCTCTTTGAGCAGTCACAATATCAAAACCTCCGACTTTCTTTTCATGTTTGGAACGATTGCATCAGCCATTTTAATTTAAATCAGAATTTTGGAATCCCGAGTCCGTAACGAAATTCAGAGCCTGATCAATTAACCTGGTTTTCCGGTATTGAAAAAATGTATTGCAATACGATATTTTTTGTCATCGTACTGCAATACACCGGAATACCGGTATTATTGCGCAGCCCTAGCTTTCAAGGTACACCCACTGCCCCTTAAATTTGCCACTGATGATAGAAACATTTATAGCACAACACCGTTAAAAGTTGCACTGCTGGTATTTTGCATATGATTTTCAATTGTTATTTATACACAGACTTTAACAAGTTGTTCGCAATTTAGATGAGGATTTGTCAAAACTTGTGGTTGGTCGTATTTTCTTCAGAGGTAAAAGAAGCGAAACAGACCATAGGTTTCCAACTATGATTTCACACAAGTACCTTTGCCAAACAAATTAACTCAAATGGCAGATAGATCCAGACTAGAGATCCAGGGGACCCAGGTTGGAATCTGGCCCATCATTATTTCCCCCATCCATTATATTACTCAATGGACATTGATGTTGATGACAATAAAATTTTCATATTTATATTCATATTCAAAAGATCACACCTACAGTGGTAATCGATTGATCAGGTAACTTATTAAGTTTGAAGCTGAAATGTGTTTGGTGATCTTCAAGTACTTTCAGTGCTTTGATTTACGGAACATCTCGAATTTCCTCTGATATCTTACCCATTATTTATACTTTGATTTTGTAATATAATTTAAAGATTCAAGATGAAAATTCTTTCAGTACTTACGTTTGTCAATTTCGCTCTCAGGGACACCCTCTCGCCGTAGTTCAGCCTGACCCTTAGCACTCACTGCGTTGTAATATGTCACTCCAAGATAGTGCCACGCACAAAAACCAAGAAATAAAAGCGCTCCGTTCTTGGCAAATACGGGTATTTTAATTCCCTTCCTTTCAAATCGTTGTTTCATTCTACACCTCAAAGAATCAAGATACTACAGTACGACATCATAACATTCATCGAAAAGGTGTTAAATGTGTAAGGTGCATTTAGTTTCATACTTGCTAATACACCGGTATTATTGTTCATCAGGGACGTACATTAATGTAACCAGAATGAAAGATTTTTTAATTCTTTATGTACTGTAATAATTCGTAACAGATAAAAAGAAACTAACAGAAGAAAGTAAAGAGCTATTGCATGAGAAAAATGTACACTGATTCATTATAGAAAAATCGTTAGACGACGTCTAGAAATGACGCATCGAACGAACCGTCATCAGAAAAACAAACTAAATACCGCGGGAAGATGAATTTGGAGAAAATTACTGTAGAATCTGCAAAGAAAGACTCATCGGTGCATTTCTTTCCATGTGAGATCAAGTACAATGGGGAAGCTGAAGTAGATCGGTATTTCAACACCTCAATAAAGGGGTGTAAAAGAGAAGATGGCGAAGGTATATAAATATAGCTTCTGTACAACCACAGTATAATATACTATATACATCATGGTGCATGCTTTCAATCAACAATCCACATGATCATCATGATTAACAATGTCAGCATCCAATTTCATTTGAATCAACAAGATAAATAGGTGAATAGTAGCTGCAGCAGGTCCGTAGCTCTGAAAAAAAATTCGGATGGACGACCTGGGAGCTTGCTATGTGAAAATATTTGCACATATTGTATGTTTTTTAGTGGTTTTTATGAGACTTTGGTATATAATATTATTGTACATTATCATATCATTATGCCTCCTTCGAAGAAGGAAGGGCATACTGCTTTGCTGCTGTCCGTCTGACGGTCAGTCGGTTGGTCCGATCCACTAACAGTTTAATTCTGTTCATTTCTTCGCAGAGGTTGCATGTACTGAAATGAAATTGGTATACAGATTTATTATAATAATATCTAGGTGAAGTTCGATTTTGGGTTTTGATTGAGCAATTTTAATGAAAATGATAACTCTAAAATAGACAATAAATTGAAGGAATCTTATACTATTTTTGTTCTGTATTGGCCTCTAGCAGCAATTCTTGCCAAGTAACCTAATTAACATTCCTCCCAAAATGACATAACAATGCCCTACCTGGTGAGAAATGGCACTTGGCGAGAATTGATCTTAATTAGGCCAGTACTGTTACTTGATCAGTTATAATATGGGTTCAAAACGTGCATACTTTTCCGCAATATATATCATCTAAGTTGCATCCTCCCAAGACACCCATGGCCAGATCAAGACTTATAAAATAGGTATTATAGTTTATAACTCCATGAGACACCAAAATCAGCCCATTGGTAAGGATCAATATTGCTGAGGACTCGATCTAATTAAAATCAGCTGTTCTAATACATGTAATATGCTGCATAAATAAACGGAAGCATATCAGAACAGCTGATTTTAATCAAATGTTGGTCAAGGGCCGTCAGGCTGCATGATATGGAAAAGGGCATGTCCTAATTATAATAATTATCACTTAAATGTTCTGAAAGGGTTGTAATACAGTTGTAATGTACATTATGGACTAGTTATTGAATTGCATTGGCAAAAGAATTTAATTATCTTCTTTATTTTCAGAGATGTTAACAGCAACTTTTCGTGGTAGACCTTTAAATGGAAAGATGGAGAGAGTTCCCAGTGGATATACAGGTTTGTCTATGTAGAAATAAAGAGCAAACTGAATTACCGTACAAATGCAAAATGTTTATAGGGTGTGGTTTTCATGAAGCCTTTTAGAAACCTTACAGTCTGACATTTTTCGGTAGATACTCATTAGGAAATTTTATAACTATTAAAGTAATTTTTTCTAGAAAATAGGTCAAGTGGAGGAAATGGATTCCTTATCTAGCAGTAGTCAGTTGGTTATGTAATGGGGAATATGGATACCTTATTTAGTCACACTTGGCCATGTGAAGGGGAATATTGATTACTGTTTTTAAATAAGAAGCATATTTTGCATTGATTCCTACACAGGGGCCAAGCCCGTTTAAACATAACCTCAATGTAACCATAAATAAAGACCTTTCTTTATATATGGTTACATTGAAATTAATGTCAAAACGGGCTTGGTCCCTGTGGATTCCTAGCGAATAAAATTTCAAGTTTATCATCAGTGGCACTGTAGTAACTTTAAACTTCTGCATTCAAAGCTGAATTAATTCAAGAATATACCAAAAAAACATCTTTTAAAATTGCATCTTCACATAAGGATATTATATCCTTATGTGAAGATGCAATTTTATATTATAGTGATATACAATCTGATTATCAAAAGGATAAACAGCATTTTTCAGATGTTTGTTATTCAACTTTTACCTGCCCCTCACACTGAATAAAAGGTATGATTGCAGGTATTATCATGAAAGAGCAAAGGCGGCCATTTACTGAGGAAGAAGAGAGGACAGTGACGGTAACACACACATTTGATAAATTCCATTACTGGAATCTGGACAAGAAACCCTCTGCTGATGACAGGTTCTCTCAGATGTTGGACTGGGTCGAACTCTCAAAAACTGTAAGTGTGATGATTTATGGTAGGCTAGTTAAAATGATGTCAGGATATCTGCAAAAGATGAGACAAAGTAAAATTATTTGCATTTACTGAATTTTATCTGTATCTACATGTATATGTATGTGCAGCACTTAACTAGAATTAAGAGTCCTGTTGGATTCAAATTCCAGTCTGTTCTGTCTTGTTTTCTCCAGCACTATTACAGGTTTTATACTTGTTTGCATTATATGCTATACACGTTTAAATCCTTTGATAACATATGAATGAAGCTCCGAATGATGGGGCAACACATTTGTTGGCTATTCAGATACTTGTAATAGCACTTATAGCAGCTTATGTATACTCTTCATTTTGCAGTTGCACAGCCCCACTGAAGCTACAGTAACCAGTAGTCAAATAAGCAATGTTAGTATTTGACATTAAAAATTAATGAATATATAATTTGTTGTGTTGATATTTTACACAGATTACTTTTACGTATGATGTGGTCAAGTCAGTTGTGTTTCTAGTTCATTTCACATTCTTGATTTTGTGACCTTTAAATGATTGATTAATTAATTGATTTTATATCTTGGTTCATTGATCAAAGCCATTTCACAATTAAAGTTATATCTTAATATGTAGTGTAAACTCAAGATTTGGGTTAAAAAGTCTAATCTGGAGAACAAGGCGCTATATAATAAGTTCTGTAGTTAATTTGAATGAATTGCTAAAAATCTGTTCACTACCCTCTCTAGAAATGTCCAAGAGGAATATGTGTAACACCCCCTGTATCACTGGTGTTAAGCCGATATGCGTACCGTTTGGTACGCATATCATAAGATGGCGATGACCTCTGCAGGTTCGTAAGTTTACAGAACTCTTTATTTATTCAGATCGTTTTTCAGCAGGTAAAACATAAGTGTTTGAAGAGCTACTGAGTCTTCACATGTAGCAACCTATAAAATAAACCAAAAGTGCATATTAATTGATATTTTCTTCATTAATGAAAATCCCTATGATATGCATACCTACAAAAACAGATATACGTACCATAAAACAAATAAGAATTTCTGGATATGCGTACCATCAGTAAGATAAACGTACCACTAATACACAAATTAATTTGGTTTTTTTTTCAAGGGAATTGTATATTTGTAATTTATATAACTGTATTTCTTAAAAAAATTAAAACAACTTGTTAAATGAAAACTATAAATGAAAAAAAAAATATTTAAGAAAGAAATACTGGTGATTTAGATTACCTGATGTATAATCCAATGTATAAGTCCAAATTCAACATTCAAGTCTGAATGATACAGATATTTAGAGTCCTTCAATTTCTTTCTCAAAAAATAATATTCAAATTTTGAAGAACGAGTTTGTTTATAAATATAAAATTAGAAATACGAATGAATGAAACAATAAACAAATGAAAGAATATTATGTTTAAAATATTTTATCACTTAATGATGAATTCTGTTCAAATGATAAAGCATGAAACAAATACTCGGTGTATTTATCATTTTAAAACAATGGACAAAAAATAGATAGGATAACTTCTTTACAACTATTTGGATATTGTCTCCTTACATGGGATTCATCCATTATTGTTCCGAAAAAAAGTATTGCCAGAATCGTGGTTCTTGTTAAGCATATATCAAAACCGATTGAACTGAACGACCGAAAACAAGAGATCAATTAGTATGATATATATTGAAAAATTGAATGTTTATTTCCCGCTACTATAAGGTAATAATATATGTCTTAGTTCTCAACATACTGACGCTCTGGGGAAAACGATGATAAAACAATATAATACAAATGCATTCAACGTCTCAAAACCGCACAGTTCAATGAAAATAAGAAAAAACACAATATATAATAGGAGAGTAGCTGGTACCCATATCATCAAAATGTGGTACGTATATCCAAAAACATAAACATGCCGTAGGTACACATATCATAGGGATTTTCATTAATGAAGAAAATATCAATTAATATGCACTTTTGTTTTATTTTATAAGTTGCTACATGAAAAGACCCTGTAGCCCTTCAAACACTTATGTTTTACCCGCTGAAATACGATCTGAATAAATAAAAAGAGTTCTGTAAACTTACGAACCTGCAGAGGTCGTCGCCATCTTATGATATGCGTACCAAATGGTACGCATATCAGCTTAACACCAGTGTGTATGTGTCTCCTTGAGATAATTAATGTGGCATATTTAAGGTGTGACCTTGACCTTAGTAAACGACGTTAGGTCAGGGTCAAGACATGTCCTCAGGTCACAGGCAAACTTTGTATCAAGTATGAGCCTCTGATGTTATGGAACAGACATGAATATTGGAGAGACAAATATGCTGTTTACTACCTCCAACGAGAAAACTTTTTGAACAAAATAACCATTCCTCATGTAAGGTAATGCAAATTGAGCATGAGTAATTAGCGATATTTTGTCCTTTGTTATTAGAAAGTTACATACTGGTACTTTTATTCAGCAGGCATTCTAGAAAATAATGAACACTTTCATCACTTTTTTAGTGTTATTTATTAACAATATCACATAAGTAATGTATTCATTAAGGCACTTCGTTCTTTTATGAAGCAAGTTTAACAAGTAAATTCAAAATGATTTTTTTTTTCAACTTCAGTAATTGAAAATCCCCAAGTTCTGTTGTTAATACAACCACACTGTCGGAGTTTATGATTTAACACTTTCATTTTGTTTTCCGTGGGAAAATATTAGAATTTTAGTAAAATTCACAACAAATGAAACCAACAGGATGAAAAATGTAGAGTAAGGTGTCCAAAATTTCCAATCAGTTCAGATTTCACTTTTGCAAGATGAAACAAAATATTTTAGAAAATAACCTATAAAGTTTAATAATAATTTTTTTTTAAGAACTAGCATGGTACAATCAATATTGAATTTAAGTTAAACAAAACTCAATCTTATTAATGTAGACCTATGGTTGTTATGTCAGATAAAGCGTCTAATGACACAACCTTAAAGTGGAATTTAAACATGTATCTTTGATACTGAGTGACTAACAACCATACAAATAAAATGGAGAGATGGTTCTATGATACAACCAAGTCAGACTAAATAACTAATGCCAAAATGGTACTGCCTGTCAATATCAACTATATCGTAAATAAATGCAATATACAATCTATAAATATTCTGTTACCCAAGTTGTGTATACATTTATATTTTTATATCGTTGTATAAATTTCAATTGAAATGCGTTAGTGCTATAAATAAAACAGGTGTATAAAATAAAAGCATTCCTCTACACAAATAGATTGACAAATCTCAGAATATAAACTTTCTGACACTAAATGCAATCACAATATTTATATAACATTGCATAAGATCAGGCAGATGTTTGCCATAAGTAGTACAAGATATACATGTACTTACATTCATGATTTTTTGCTTATTTTAACACTATATATCTTTTTAATCTTAGACCCTAACTAAATGAAAACAAAATCTTTTGAGATCAAAGAAGGAACCCTGGTTGTTCTGTCTAATAAAGCACCTTACAGTATTGTAAGGACCTACTTGTAAATACAAACTATACATGCTCATCTATGAGTTCTGTGATGCTATGAATGATCTGTCATGGTTCCTTATACTCCTCTAAATACTAGCTGTACTTTCTAAGCACTAAGTCTGATCCTTGGTCCTTTTTGTATTATGTAAAGACAGAAAATGTTATATACTTCACAGTAGATTTAAAATCCCAAAGAATGACAAAAAACAAAATTGCTATGAAGGAAAACAGAGCACAATTATATGTATGATCCTAATGCTATTCAATATTACCAAACTTTGTTTGACAATGCTGTCAAAATTTTGAAAACACAATTGCTGTTAAGATTACACTACACTCAACATTACATAAAAACATCTAAGAAAAACAACACAAATTCAAATCAAATGTATATAAAAAAAAATATATTAAATTCTGCTAATTATTCATCAGTTATATAATTGTGACTAGCATTTATAAATGTATAAGTAGTGTGTGTACAGTATTAATGTTTCAACAAGTGCATATTACAACGTACAAGATAATTATATTAACTACCCATATATACACCACAGCCCAATGCCTCGTCACTAATCCAGTGAAATTTGACAATGCCCACAACAATAAAACACTCCTGAGACACTATTGTTCCATCCAACCCTTAAACCCTTATAAATTCTTCAATATCACGCAGATAATAAATGCTTTATTGGCAACTTTTTTCTTTTCATAAATACAAGTTGCCTCGATACCACAGGAGAAGAGGTATGCATTGTACTAAGAAGATAGTAAACATTATCTAAAATTATTAAAAATATACAATTTACTGAAAATTAAGGTGTCATGTTCTTTCAATGCCTGAAGAAATTAAGGCTCCATGGAAGCCAGTTAGTGTCAAGACAACATAAATCATCAAACATTAATAACGGCCATTTCATAAAAACAAAACATCAATTCAATACCAAAAATGCCAAGATCCCTCAAAGCTACACAATAAACTATAAAGCTTTCGGTTCTAATACTGTTCTAATTTCTTTCAACTGTATTTCTTTCAAAAGAAAATCTTTTAAAGAACTGGGACTTCATAAAAGCTCCATTTGACATCAACATGGTGTATATAGCAGCATATTGTTCCTAAAACTCTGATTCAGCTCTCTCCTTCAGTTCATTGATCTGTTGGAGAAGGCTAGAGGTGCTACTATGTAGGGAGTTCCCTATGTGGCCATGCTCTAATTTCATTTGCATCTCTTCAGTCCAGTCATCACATTCGTCGATACTACACATTGAACTTGTACGACTGTTCATTCCCCAAGAGTATTCGGAGTTGGTTTCTGAGAAGCCCCCTTGAATTGCCGACTTGTACTCATGAATGGCATCATTCAGGGACCATAACTGTGTCAACAGCGATACATCTAATCTCCGTAACCCCGCCTGCAAAGAGAAACTAAACATGTTCATTTGATGACATCATGAGCCCACATTATCTTATGGAATCAGTATTGTAAAAGAGTGGAAGAGCAAAATAATTTTTATTTTCAAAATAGATGAACCTTTATATTACAGACGATTTATAGACAAACATTAGTTAGATTACTGCATGTAAATGATTACTTAAATAAACAAGAAAATACTAGTAGCCTACCATTTCCTCCCTTAGTTTTGACAGGGCATGGTTCAATCTCGAATAAGGGGACCGTGGTTTCTCCTCAACTTCTGAGTCATTAGCAGTCCCATTCACTTTCGTATAATCCTGTTTTTCAGATTCATGAACGTCTCCATTTACTACATTTTGTCCATTTACCACATTTTGAACGTTTAGATTTCGTTGAGTAGATTCTTCTTGTTCAGGTTGACTATCCAAATGTGTTATTTCTGTCTCCGAAAAGCATTTCGGTAAAGGCGGTAATCCGTTCACGTCCACCATATTTATTACTAATGTGAACCATAGGCGAGGGACATAACTATTATGCACAACATATAAATGTATAAACAGGCGCCCGACCCTCAGGTGTCAATGAATTTTGACAGGTTGTGTTTGGCTGTGTCCATTGTGAAGGCATTCACCGGAAGTTTCACCTTTGGCGAGAGTTACGTGCCCTTGACTAATCCAAAAACGCGTAACGTGTTATCAAATTTTATCACAGGGGCTCGTCACGAAGTTTTTTCAACTTTTTATCTCGGGCACCTGTCCCCCAGTTCTTCCGGCGTAGGAAAATTCTATGAGGCGCCGTTTTAATATTTTAAAGGTATTTTCTGATATCAAAAAATAAATATTTGATATCAATAACTTGAATAATTAATGTAAGAAAATAATTCTTGCTATCAAAGAATCTATTTTGTGTTATCAGACAATTATTTTTTTTATTTCAAATTCTTGATATCAAAAAATGATTTTTTGATATCACAAAATAAATTTAATTTTTGATATCAAGAATTAAAGTTGATTTTTTGATATCAAAAAATTGAATTCTTTATATCAAAATATAATTTTTTGATATCCAAAAATTGAGTTCTTGATATCAGAAAATAATTTTTTTATATCAAAAAATCATTTATATTTTCTGAAATCAGAAAATCGATTTTTTCGATATAAGAAAATAAGACCTACATAAAATTATTATCAACTTAATGAATGCTCCCCGTGATGCAACTGTTGTAATTTGTAAGAAATTGTGTTTCAAACTTAGATGCCTGTTAAGAATAATAATTTATGCCAAATTTTAAACCTGATTTCATTTTGGCAAGTTTAAATTGTTTACATACATTGTATGTACAGTGATTAGCACTGCTTTCTTTGCGATTCACACTGAATATTAAATGGAATTCCTTAAAAAATGATGGCGTTGCATAATATAAAGGAATTATACTGGTGGCCAATGCATCAACACACACACACACACACACTCTCTCTCTCTCTCTCTCTCTCTCTCTCTCTCTCTCTCTCTCTCTCTCTCTCTCTCTCTCTCTCTCTCTCTCTCTCTTGTGATCCTCCAGAAATTTTAATCATCAAGAGGTTTTGGGTTAGTTATCATATAAAACAAAAACCTATTTTTGTCAAATCCCTAGATACATGCATAACCTACACCATATCTGCCATATTTGATTTTTATTTTTTTTATTTTTTTTTTTTTTTGTCTATTGAAAAAAATAGCCTTTAATCTTTGAAATGAGAAGCCGGTTTTAATAAGACACCAAAAATAGTTTTAAATTAAGATAGTAATATTAGAAAGAGAAGTATACAATGTATAGATATTTTTTAATACTGCCATGCATCCTCGCATACTTAGTACCATCAAGTCCATTTCCTGGCAACATTGTGATCAATAATGAACAATTCCCTATCGGTGACCAGAAAAAAATCCAATCACCGGCGGCGTCTCTGGTCTTATTCATTGTCTCATAATCAAGGCAAAGGTAATAATAAGCAGCTTTATGATTTAGGCTGAAAAAATATTCTCGTATCGCTGAGTTCATTGTGTTGACATGAAGTCGTTACTGCATAATTATATGCACAGACGGAAAAAAATAAATTCAATTAAGTCGGTATGTATGGACACCTGTCGATATTAATGTAGATAAAAGGACACTATAACCAATATACTTTCACCTGTTTAGAATTTTCAAAGTTTACTATATTTGACCAAAAATTATGTTATTTTTAATTGTTTGTGAAATGTAAAAATTACGAAAGTAGAAAACCGCGGCAAAATTTGAACTCATGAATTACAGATTCGTCTTTAACGCTCTAGATAATCCATTGCTTTACACTGTTATATTACAATCAAGTAAACGAAAAAAATATATAAAACTAAACTAATTCGATAGGAAGTACGTCACAATATATAGGGGTGTCCCATTCCACTGCCATGTTGTAAATTTTGTATTTACACCCACCCAGTAAATTCAAAATTTACAACATGACACCACCTTTATTTTGACTGTTTACCCAATAAAGGGGAGAGATGTCTTATATTCCACCCCAACGATCATTTGTATTGTATTGTTTATTAGTCAACAGCTGTACAGCTCATAGACATATACGATTAATATACACATGTTATAATACACATACTGGTCACTTGAAAAAAGGCAAGTTTATACATGAATTTTTCTGATTACAAAAGCATTTTTAATATATTTACCTAAATTGCACAAATTTAGGAACTTATATGTACTAGTACATGTGCATGTATGTGCGTTAAAGGGGATGCATGTATATTAGCAAACAACGTCATTGATGGTATTTTAGTATACATACACCTGTATTCACGTACATTAATTCATTATAATACTCATCTTTGTTTAGATAAATATATAAATGCCTATATTATGTATGTATTTATACCGTCAAGTGTTCGAACGCACTCAGGGAATTAAACGTTTTATCAAACAATGGTGGCACTATGGCATTTGAATGCTCAAACACTGTCCTATACATTCAGTTGATTGATTTTCCCCATGTGCTGGGATTAATTACGCGGGAAAACTGCAGTTTTACGGCAATGTTTTTCTCGTTGTCCCCATGGAACCTTACAAAAGAAAGCCATAATACCTTAAATGTTTTCTAGATATATATTGATTTTTACCCAGAAAGTTTATCAATATGACTCAAAGACACAGGAAGTGGAGTAACCCGCCATCAAAGAAAGTGCTACGATAGTAATTGAAATGCATGTAAATTTTTAATAAAGGTATGTACTCTGAACTGTGGAACACTTGATCAGGGGTTTCACCCCCCCCCCCCTTTTAGACTCCAAAGAGTCTAATGTAATATGTGCGTTATTGTAAACTGATGGGCTGTATTGCCCAAAGTTGTATTTCTGAATAAATAATAGAATACTCTAAATGATCACTGAAAATAATATAGATACTTGAAATGTGATCATGCAGCAAAACTCGGGGAGAACCATATAACACAATCAAAATTTTCTCGATTTTTTTTTAAATTGATTGCAATGCCCTTCCTCACATGTACATGTACATGTAATTTGCTGATATTAATCTAAAATTATTCTTTAAAAAAAGACTCCCAAATCTTTCCGAGATTATAGTTTTGCTGATGTTGGAAAAGACTGAATAATGATGAGCGAGACGATAGCTGTTTTAAGGTGGCTCACTACATCGTGAAATATTTTCTCAAATCAGCAGAAAATTACTTGATTATGATAAATATCATAATGGATAAGAAGTATTTAAGTCTAATACTAGTAAGCAAAAAATATGCAATTTTGGATGAAAAATTACATTTTCAAAAATTTTATTCAGTTAACATGAACAAAAGCTCCAAGCGGATTCGAACTCATGATCTGCGGTTCAGAAGCCCAATTCTTTAACCACTGAGCTACGACGATATACAAACCAATTCAATTATATAAACAGTTTAACAAAACATTCAAATCGCCATCTTGTGACGTAGTGTCTTAAAAAGTATAAGTGTATGTGTACTGAAGTACCTTAATTAATACTCAGAATTACATATACATGTGAATGTCAATGACAGCCTTTTTTTTCTCGTCCGATTTTCTTTTTAAAAAGTAGAACCACTGAGGGAAATGCCATATCAAATTTAGTAAGATCGCGTCTGTTACATGTATATTCAAGGAATCAGAGCGATGATAATTGCGTAAATTTCCTTGCATTATGGCAACGCACATTGAAAAAAAAGTTCAAACTGCGTTAAATTTTGGACCAAGTAAACCAACTTTGAAAATTTTTTTCAAAGTGCGTTATGAAGGCACATCAACATTTTTTAGTATCGACACTCTTAACGCACTTTGAAAAAATAAATTTATATCACAAATTCGGGAGCTGAATTTCTAATTTTTTGATACATGTAGTATTATATAAATAGTGCCTGTTAGGGAGGGTAACAGTTGAAATTGACGCCCCAAGGAAACAATTGTCAACCGACGCGAAGCGGAAGTTGACAATGGTTTTCGAGGGGTGTCAATTTCAGCTGTTATCCTCCCAAACAGGAACTATTTATTTTATTATACTGAATGTCTTAATTTTAGAGATTTTTTTTTACTGATTTTATAGAAATGACGTGAATTCCACGGCGAACCGTACTCGCATAATTTACGCGCATGTAACAATTCGTTGTGTTACCCGTTGCTAAGTGTGTTTCTAACGCTGAGGGTAATAGAACGGATTATCAACTACGATAAACCAATCAAATTTCAGTATTTAACATGAAAGTATAATAAGATGATGTGTTAACACTCGTCAATCTAATTTACCGTATTTAGAACGGTGATGGGGGTGGGGGTTAACCAAAGATACAGGTCAAATACCAGTGTATCATTTAATTGATTAAAAGACGAAGGTCCCCTACTCCTCATTTTTCCTTCCAAAACATGATATTCAGCAACTTTGGGTAAACATTTAAGAAATATGCTCTGTACATGCAGTGTTTTTGAATAAACGAGCTGGCCTAACAATAATTTCTCCATAAATTGGTATGTTAAAGAATCTATGTGTTTCAACAGTAACCCTCTTTTCGTATTCTAATCAAATAAATCGCTTCAATAAAAGAATATTAACATTAACGAACATTAAAGTGTTATAAACTTAAAAACAAGCATTAGGATGAGGGTTAATTTTCTCACACTGATCTTCTAAAAGATCAGATTGTTTTTGATAAATAGAAGTAATGTATCCTTTTTTAAAAAATATTTTATTTTCAAAGTGCGTTGATTTGGTCCCAAAATTTCAAAGTACGTAATTTGTCAAAGTGCGTTGTAACACTGCATGCAGTGGAAAAAACGATGATGCGTAAATGAAGGTGTAGCATCCTTAATGAAAATACGCTTAGACTGAGGATCGAAGATAGATCACAAAAATACACAGGCAAAAGGTTGTAATAAGGTTGGGGATAAGGTTGTGGAAATCCCGTTTAAATCGACAAGACTGGTAAGTATAAATCTATGATATAAAAAGACCCTTTGCACCGTGTAAGTTTCAATTTGATTCTTAATTTACAAAGGAAACATGCATGTAATTAAACATGGATAATAATATGGTTATTTTACATGACTTTTGTATCTCACCCTAATACTTTTTGTGTGTTTGTGTCGTCTATATCAATAAGTTAGCTTATCAAAATTTAAGAATAACACTGTCTCGCCCAATCAAATTCTATAAAAACTTGAGCAACTTGCCTCAGCCAATCGAATTTTCACATATTGAGGCCTAGGTAACCTTGCCCGGCTAATCAAATCATCCAAAAATTTAAGCAATCTTGCTACGACCAATTAAACTATCCACAAACTTGAGCAACTCTGCTCCGCCAATCAAAATATCTACAAACTTGGGCAACCTGCCCCAACCAATCAAATTATCTTCAAAACTGCGATTATAACAATCATATTGACCAATCAAATTGTGTTACCACAGACAGAAGACATTCGGCTTTTATGATGCTTCTATCCAGGGTAATTTTATTCCACTCTCACAAAATGGAAAGTGGAGATGGCCGTACATGTATGTATTGAAATTGGTCAAATGAGCTTGATTCGTGAAGAAAACCAGTACAAAACTCTGTTGGCATTCTATAGAAGAGACCTTTGATATTTGTAGACTATGGAGATAACAAGCTACTCAAAAACTTCGTCAATAGTCGTGAAAACCTATATTAATTGGAACTGGTGCTTTGTCACAAAATCCAGCGGAAGGATCTTTATACCTGTAGATAAAATTCGTTCAGTGTTAGTCCTTTTTTGAACCTGGATATGACAGGAAGTAAAAGCAAAATCGATTCACTGCTCAAAGTAGACTGGGGGATACAATACTTGGTATTTGCCGAGCTAAACGCTATCCAACCATAAATTAGCTAGTCTATAAAACTTTGAACGTAAAGTCAAATACAGGAATGACAAAAGCTTTATTTGGCTTTGAGCTTACAACTATAGGTTCTAGTATGCCAAGTTAACCCTATTATTCGAGAAATTCTAAGAAATTTCCCTAATAACATTGTGCAACAACAGTGATCATACGTAAATATGTACACGTTATTAAAAGATGATGGATGACAACGTAACTGAAGTCATAGCACGAAGAAAGAGATACAGTAATACCGATGGCCTTCATATCGAACATTGCCCTACAACTCGTCCATCGGAAACTTTTTGCCATTTCACAGAGGACATTTTTACACCTTGGAAGATGTTTCCAATGATTAGTTGGATTTTCAAGGCAGCAGGACATGAATAATTTACGTATTGTTCTCACGGGGCATCCACGTAAAGTGTCTTTATCCTGTAACCCGCTTATTCGTCAGGAATGCTTAAAGCCATCTGCTGCCTTACTGTCTAATTGTAACATCTTGGTCACCCCATTCCCAAGAGGCTTTATTAAATTCCATTACGACATTTTTCTCAGTCTTTCGGTTAGTTATTAGTTCCGCGGAATAGATCGATGCACCCAAAGAACTTTTATAATCTTTTTACATTTTTGGTTCTTTTTAAGCTTTTACGTATCGACATTTGGGAAAGTTCATTTATGATTCATTTGCCCTACAAATGGATGAAATAAGATTTCTGTGTTCATCGATGTTTTGTTTAATGCGGTGGAAGTTAATGGCAACTGCAATGTGCACATAATTCTCGTCCGTTTACAATACCCAAACTATACTGGCAAACTCTTCCCACTAAATACGGCATCTAAATGGATCTTGGTATTTATCTTAGAAATCAATGTTTATTTTATTACATAGACGAACTTGCATTGGTTCTTGAATTTAAATTAAAGAATTGAAAATTTGACACATTGGGTTGCGACAATATTGTGGTGAAAGGGTGAAGTTGTCTCGTTGCTTTCTGCTTGTGATGCTGGGAACTAAACTGCAATACTCTATTTTTTAAAAATTAATTTGGCTTTTCTTTTTGTAATTTTTTTTTTAGTCAAGCTTTGAATAATCTCAAAATTATAATTTTTAGCAATATATTAAAGATAAAATCCTTATATTAGACTTTAAAAAATTCATGACAATTTAAAAAATGCTTATCCTCCTATAATTCAACAGGAATATCAATTTGTAGAAAATGCACTTAGCTAATGGCAACGAGCAATACGCACCAAAATCAAGAAAAGCACCAAAACAGAAAAATGGTACATGTACATGTATATGTATCTTTAAGCCCATTTATTTCCACACGGCTTGTTTATGTACAAAAACAAATGTACCCAGTATTAATATGATGATAAAAATTAAAAGACACAATTTCAAAGCAATTAAACAGATTCGAAATGAAATCCTCGTTTCTGATTTCTTGCCTACCTACTCCGAGAGGATAAAAACCGGCATTATTCACACATCAAAATTCCTAACATGTCAGGGTTTATTACGCCAGCAACAGTTTTCGGGGTTTTTTTTACGTTTCATCTAATTTATTTTAGAGCTGATCATAGAGATATCGCTATCGAATTAATGCCGTTTTCTTCCCTTTCATTATTATCGGTTGTTTGACCGTCCAAATGTCAAACGTCGAGAATTGGCGGGAATTAACCAACGAAATAAGACGGTGATGAAAAAAACTTGGGTGGTAGGAAATTACTGCTGCCATTTCATATCTATTTATTATACTTCTTCATCTTCTCATTATAAAACTCTCTCTCTCTCTCTCTCTCTCTCTCTCTCTCTCTCTCTCTCTCTCTCTCTCTCTCTCTCTCCAACCTACCAACCAACCAACAATAATAATAATCAATATTGTTTTGAAAACTTTCTTTCTTATTTTTATGTTTATTGCCTTTTTTAGTTATGGAATATAAATTATTGAAAAAGCTTACGATCTATTACACAAAGACAACTATTGCCAATAAATCGATGGTGTGAATGTGATGCTGTTGCGGCCCACAATGATTGAACATCATTTCTTTTGCACAATTCAGTGAAATATCATGGATGTGACATTTAATCGAAAACTTCATCATTTTCTGTAATGTGTATCTTGAGGAATTACTTGTACCGGTATGTCCACAAATGAGAGTGTTACGTAATACGGGTACTGTGGCATTTCACGGTGAGGAATCAATAAAATGTGCCTTGGTTATCTTGGATCATCCTTCTGCGTTTTTGGCCACAAAGCAAATGCAAAGTTGTGACAGAGACTGAATAGGTTTTAATATTTAAAAACCTATTGATTTTTTACGTGAAAATGAACACGATTGATGGAATATTTAAGTTAAATTCACGACAAATGCCCGACTTTCACCGTTTTATTATTAACGGTAGTATCTTGTATTGAGGTAATATTTGATCATTCGACAAAGGAAGTCATTTAGTTTGCGGGACGGTAAGTTGTGGCACTTTGGCTAGCGCTATTATAAGCAAAGCAGGAAAACTGCCGTCATCTGAAGATCTGGCTACGGCGCCAACCGAGTTCTGGAGTCAAAGGCGCGCGCTCCATTGTTGGGGACACCGGTTCTATAGATGTCGCCGGCTGTACTTATGTTGCTCACAGATGACTCGTTCCGTGTTTGAAAAACCACAGACCCGTATCATGATTTCAAACCTCCTCGAATAGAAACAAAGAAGATAGCCCGGATTAATTTTTGTTGTCAAGAAAAGCGAAATCATATACATGTATAGATTAGTTTTCGATGTCTGCAGATTGTTCCTTTGAGACAATATATTCACTGGAGTATTAATTTGATGACATCGTATCGGGAGGAGGTTCATGCATGGAGCCAATCAGAAGGTTCGGTACATTTCTTTTGGGAGTTTTAGTTAAGTTAGGCATAGCTGGCCGAAACTTCGTCAAAATTTTCTTCCAGAATTGGCATTTTGTCACCACAGCATCGAGAACGGCTAACAGTTAATTTCATTGACATCGTGACGACAGATGAACGTTTGACTGGGCGAGATTATAGAATTAAAAGACAATCAGATAGAAGCAATACTGGCTGTTGATGAGAATTTGGCGCTCAAAATGAAATGAGAAATCTTTGCAACAAAATGATAACTGGATAGAAGAAATCTTTTGGAACTCAGTCGTGATCCTCTGATATAGAAGTGATTTGTTAGAGAATATGGGGACCATTCATTGCAATACTGGTTGTGACAAGGGAGATGAGGGGATTCAACCTCCAGAAACTCCAGGTAAGAACTACTGAGTCACGTTCTTGTAGAATTAGGCTTAGTCACGCGTGTGGCACACCCAAATTACTTTAATACGTTACGTAGTAAATTTACGTAATTTACTAGTAAGAGTTAATACCGCATGTAAGATATATTCCTACATGTACGTGAATTATTTCTAGTACAGTGCGGTTTCTACGGAACAAAGAAGTGATTTTTCACAGTTCTTGGTGAGGGAAATGCTTGGCGGTAACGGGAAATGGTGAAATATGGAAAACTGTTGACAATAAATTCATTACTATCTAGAGTGGATTCTGACAGTTGCTGCAAAGCAGAGATTTATAAATTCTCGTGTTACAGATTACAGAATATCCACACGTGGATAATGTCTTATATTATTTAGGTCAATAACTTCTTTTAGGCGTCCATGGAGCGTCTTTGTATTAACGTAGATCACAGCATTATACAAAGAACATAGTTGTAAGCAGAAAGTAAAATTAACTGTTCACTGTTCTTAGTTTTAGTTTAACATCGACTTAGCTTTCAAAGAGATTCCAAAGTTCGGGATAAAAGGTTAAACAGTCAGTGCGATGTACAGAGAAATATATGAACATCGCGTCCCTGAACATAATATATATATATATATATATATATATATATATATATATATATATATATATATATATATATATATAAATATCTCTGTGTGTGTGTGTAGTAATAGGGACGTATGTAGTATGTACATGCAAGCTCATGGTAGTAAATTAGAAAAATTATCTTTTCTTTTTAAGTGAAAAAATAAAACAAAAAAATCCCCTTTTTGCCATGAGCAATATCTGGATATCAAAACCTAATTTGGCTGCTTAAAGTGCTTCTACAATGAAATTGTTTTTTTGGGAGACATGTTCCATGCATATTGTTAATACCCGTACAATAGTATGCAGGCATTCTCGTTCTCTTGAGATATCGACCCAGCTATTAATGAAAACTTGATTGCTTGTAGTAAATAGAAATGGATGACATATCTTGTTCCTAGGCAAATATGTCAACACTGTTCTGCTTTACTCTACACACCATTGACTGAAATCATATTCAGAAAATGTCGATAAAGTACACTATATAATACGGCCAGCCAATATGATACCCACATTAATAAAAATATTTGAAATGGGGCGTTAAAAGTACAAACAAAATATTACTCTCAGTCTATACCATGTAACAATCTCTCTCTCTCTCTCTCTCTCTCTCTCTCTCTCTCTCTCTCTCTCTCTCTCTCTGACACCCTTCAATCGTATCTATCTTTGTTCATCCTCTAACGTTCATTTTCGGTAGATTAATGTCATGATAATTCAATGATTATTTTATTTTAAAAAATTCCAATATCGCATGTTCTGATTGACTTTATTCAATATATATTTATTATTCTGTCATTTTCGTTATCACACGGCTACGCGTAAATTTCCACATTCTCTCATTCCCGACTGATAAATTGATTTAGACAGCAATTTACCGAATTAATTTCTGAGCGTAGGAAACGCTAATTGCCAAATAAATCTACCTCGCACATAATAGATTAGAATTTTTGCGTAAATTGCGTTTTAATGTCACGTTTATCAAATATTCCTTCGTAATAATGAACATTACTTTTTTAATCTAGCAAGATTTATTAATTTTTTCTCAATATTTCATTTTACTTAATATTTATTATCAATTTAAAGGTTGGATATTAAATACGATACTTGCTACTGTGATTCACTCTGAAGTTTGCTTTTTACAAATTGATTCTGCATACTAATTTGTTTCATTATGTAAAAGGAGTTTTGCTCCATTTTTCTCCTCGATACACCGCACGATCTCATGTATTGCATGTGTCAACTTATAAATAACCATTGAACGAATGGACGTTTACCATACTCCATATTAATAAAGTCGACAGAGTGATTAGCCATTTGTCACATAAATTCACTTGATTTTTCTCGTACCATTCAGCAGCAAAAATTACAAAAACATGGAAATAAAAAAAATAGACAGATGCGGTAATCAAAGATAAAGTTATCCTAGAAATATCGGGTTTTTATGCGCCGAGAAGAAAGCAAATATATGTGTTTGATATTTTTACTCGTGCAAGAATCCATGCATTAATGAGAATATTGGAAGGTTTTAAAGTGCAGCCAAGGGACAAATTCACGGAGGCATCACTAAGCGCCTATAGAAGCATCCTTGAACCTAGAGGAAGAGCACTCACAATACTTTGATCAGAGCTCATTCATTTTTTAACAGTTTGTTGCATCTAAGGGTGATCAGTGGATGATAATTATGAATAATTTTATTTTGATCATACCTTCATATTGATCATTTTTAGGTTTTTTCTGTCGAGGGCAAGCAAGTCCAACATCATTTCCTTTATTAGCTTGCCCAGCAAAAAGACTATCAATGATGAAAATGTTTCCGTTGCATAAATTTTTGTGTGTGTTTACACAGCGATCATCAAACCTTGCAGGCATAGAGTGGTTCAAGGTATACATGCCATCATTCTAAATGGTTGATATTATCAGGAATTTACACATCAGCTTTGTGATTAAACATAATCTGACCAGTTTTACGATGTTGACGCAACTACAGTTCAACGAGTAGGCCTAGTGAAATACAGTAACACACCCTGGTAATTATTCTGAATTTCCCTTGGTGAATGAAGCAAAGCCATATGTATGGGGTGTTATGTCGCCCTCTGCCTTTGGCATCGGGCAATACTAATGCTAATCCATGGCTTATCTGTAACGGGATGATAAAACAGCGTTCAGTCATTCATTCATATGCACAGTGTAGCTTTACTAGTTTTTTTTTCAACAAGTACAAATAATGTACTTGTTGAAAAAACCTATCGTTTAAAACAATATCTTTGTCGATGTAAGTTTTAACAAATACTATAACAAATCTTTATTTGATAAAAAAACCCAGATTTTTTAAGTAGCCACGTAGTCCGCAGGCATAATCATTTTTATATAGTGTACATTTGTAATTGGTTATCTTTTTTTTTTAAACTTTAAAAAGATTCCTCGAAATGACGTAAATTGTAGATATCTAGACTATAAAGGATGAAAGGATGAAAGGATTTTGCTTACTGTGTTAACTTCTACAATAGTCATCTTAATTATTCATATCTATATATTTTGTTTTAGATCTAGAGGAACCAGTCATCAATGAAATAGTCATGTCGGGAGAAAAAGAGGCGCCTACGGTAGAATCGTACAGTAAGCTCTTCTCATGGTTAATACAGATGTCAGAAACAGACGATGAAAACGATAACTCCCCAAGAACCAAAAACGGAGACAACAAGAAAAACAACCAGTGGCGCCAGCTTTTGAATCAAAATTCCAGCTCGTTCGAATCGCACTGCAGTTCGGAGCCTCCATACTGGGGCGGGATGTTTATATCGTCTGCTTCCGAGGACATTCCCGAGGAGGATGACAGCAACATGCCGTCAAAGCAAAGCAGTTTTGAGGTGGAATCTTTCCAAGAGCGACCTAGTAGGGAATTTCAAGAATCGAAATTAAGGGTGCCAGTTCGTCGTGGGACGTTAGTGAAGCAAAAATCTGTGTGCGACTCTCAATACAGCGAAAGTGACTATGCCGAAACGCGATTCGACGTGCCGCAAATACAGATTGAAGAAAGTGACAGTTATCCGGTCGATCTGAAAACTAGAGAACTGAATTTGCTTCGAGCAAGACTTCAAGATATACAAAATAAAAAATCAAGACAAAGAAATGATTTTGTCAAGCAGAAATCTGAATCTTGCGTCGATCGAATTTACCGACATGACCAGACGTTTTTGAAAAGACGACGAAAAGCAGCGGCTTCATGTGACAATATAAACAGAGGAGTTCTAAAAGTGCCAAGCATTCAAACACAGAACAGCGAAGATGACATCACAGAGTCTTTCTGTGAAGCAGACGATCAGAAAAACGCGGAGACAATTCCTCTCCAAGATTTGTCGGAACTAAACGATACGATTGACGCGGACATTGCAAGTGTGAAAAACCGGAAGAATGGATTCCGAGAAAGAGTGTCGGAATTCTGGAGCAAAAGTGTCGGAAGCATGATTGGAAAAGGCGCGCGCTCCAAGCCGCGGCCTTTGACGCGAAAAAGTAATAGCTTATTTACAGTCCAACCCAGTATAGATTCCCAAATTATGGGAGACGACCTGAAACGGAATTTTTATACCGAAAAAATTCTTGATGATAAATTGCTGGATGGAAATATTGCCGATATTTTGTTTGCTGTCGATGCAATTTGGCCAAAGGCATGATTTTTGATGACATATACCGGTAAAGATATGCGATTTTTGCAATAGACAACGGTAAACGAAGAATTATATCAACGCGCTGAATAATTACTTCTTAATTTATCTGTCTCCAGCTGTTATTTGATTTTTACATGTGAATTATATTTCATTCAATTCCCACCGAATATTTACTTCATTTCTTTTCCTTCAAGGTATGATATATTTTTTATATTTAGAGAATTCTGTTATGTTTTCAAAATGATTAGTATTAAAGTCACAGTCATGATTGTGTATTATAAAATCGTCTCTTATGGGTGAATATTGAATTTGAATATTATCATTATATATGATACCTAAGCAGGTTGTAATTGAAAGATCGAACAACGCATCAGATTTGCTTGACTTTGACAATATTTCGTGTTTGCTATTGCTTGATCTAGTTATATAACTTATATAACGGACTATTTTTAAATATTTATAGAGTCTGGAAGCAATGATGCAATTTTTGAAAAAACCGATTTAATGACGTTTGTTGAAAGTGAGCAGATATTTCAACCCTTTTAAAGATTAATGATATTCCATTCCGTGGCTTGAATTCTCGGAAAAACGACAAGTTTGATGTCAATTTACATTTTTTAAATAAGTTTGTAAATAAAAACCCAAAAATCAATGCCATGCAGAAACACTACATCTCTTCTGCAATTACACGTAAAAAAGCAATTTAAAAATTTGAGGATCGAAAATCTGTTGGTATACTGGTATACCGAGATTCAAAAAATTGTGTACGTTTTCAGACGAGGCGCAAAAATCACACCATCGTGTTTTTGAATTATCATCAAAAAGGCAATCTTCATCTAAAAATGTACTTTGAAAAGAGTTAGAAATAGATGAAGACTAATAAAAATCCAAACAGGTGCAATTCACAAATCATTAAGTGTAGAATTTATGGGTTACTATCCTATTTCCAATTTTCAAGAGAACTTTACACGCTATTTTCTACCTCTTGTCGACTAAAACTAGCAGATGACTCCTGATACAAATTATTCTCTAATCCGGGAAAAAGCTCGTAAAACATCAGGATGCAGTGTGTGCTATTTCTGAAATAACGTCATGACTTCTAAATTTGTTCTTATCTCTTTTTCTTTTTTCTGTCTGGTATCTGTTCTCAGTCCACCTGCCGAGTCGGTTAGCCAGAAAGATAAAGCTATAGTGCCATCCCAGCACAAAAAAAGTATTCCAAAACAAGAAATCGATGACAGGTATCAGACTCCAGGGATTCTCTCTCACAATCGACCGGCGACACGGATCTACCACACGAGGAAACGGCCGTGATTATGCTACCAGTACATCAGGTTAATTAATTAAATTCCCCTCCCCTTTTTTCTGGAGATCAATACTTACTAGTCTAGTAGAAATCGAAACCAGGCTGCAGATGACCAATTCAGTTCAATTTCAATTCATTTTTTTCTTTACAAACAATATAAATGTTACAAAAGGTACCACATAAATAAACCTGTTTACATAATTATATACAAACAATCTGAATGACCACAGCTGACTCATTTTGCTTTTGGAGAAAGATCTCAATAAATTTTGTTTATGAAAATTCATAGCCTTTTTTTTTTAATAAAGAGTTGGTATTCGTCAAGAAATTACAAAACTTTATGATATTTGGTTGGACATTGTGTTTTCTTGCAAAAAAAATCATTTCTTATTGAAGATAATACATTGCATTCTAACAGGTAATACAATTCGCCTCCAATATGGTTATTATTACACAGATTGTAGATTCTTTCGTGACGTTGTAAATTATTCCAGCGACCAACCTCTATAGGAAGACGGTGATTACTTGTTCCAAATTTCACAAGAATATTTCTTTATCTAGGTATTGCTCTTAAATATTCACAAACTTTTTTCTATACCTAATTCCTTTACTTGAGTTGATATCACTGCACCATTTTTTTAAAAACTGATTTTTTTAAAACTTTGATGAATTGAAGCACTCATCCACTTGTCCTTCTCATAAAAATCAAGTTGACAGTCAAAAGGTAGTTAAATTTTTAATTATATAATCGAATTCTTCTAATAATACCGTACATTGCTTTTTGTGCTTGGTCACAAAAATGTCTTTTTTTGCCTTACAGAATGATCCCGATCTTAAAATAAAATACCAAGATAATTCAATTCTTTGATAATTTCTATAACTTCGGCATTAAATTCAAATGTATGTTTAGGAGCGGGTTCTTTCGAAAATATAACAATTTTGGTTTTAAAATTAACTTGGAGTTTCATGTTTCGCAGTACACAAACAATTCGCTTAGAGTACTAGTATGTTGAAGATCACTCAGGGTGTCATCTATACTATCTATACTACTATATTGACTCGAATTTTTGGTCTTTAATACCGATCAATCGGAAGAATACTGTCTTTTGTTTTACAGATTCTAAACGTCATTGGTTCCTTAAAAATACCAATTTGTTTTTATTTTTTCTCAGTTAAGCTTCGCTAATTAATAATGAACGAAATTCTCAAAAAATCCCGGAAATCATCTGGATTTTTCAATCTTACGCTTGCGCAATACATTCACGCTAATGGGATCTTTAGTTTATGTTTCTACAATTATCATATTAGCATGAATAAACTCAGAAAAGAAAATACAAATACGGGTAAATTTTCATTGGAAATTTGCTTTATATTCTGTTCATATATATTAATGATTTCTCATGAGAGAAAGTATACATTTCAACTAAGTACTTACTGTTGTCTTCGTGATGACAAAAAATATTTGATTACATGCAAAAAAATTAACATCATATTTCTTAGGAGAGTGGAGATAGAATATGTTTTATCGTAAAAATGAATAATGTCCTACAGACCAAGTTTTACGATTATTATTATTACATTACATTATTATACTTTCATCTTAAATACTGAAATCTGATTGGTTTAGACGCAGTTGGTAATCCGTTCTATTAACCTCTGCATTAGCAACACACTTGGCAACGGGTGACACTATATAAATAGTGCCTGTTTGGGAGGGTAACTGTAGAAATTGACACCCCGAGAAAACCGAGGGGTGTCAATTTCAACAGTTACCCTCCCAAATAGGCACTATTTATTTTATTATACTGAGTGTCTTTATTTGAAAGAAAATTTTATTGCTTTTATATAGAAATGAAGTGAATTCTATGGCGAACCGTACGCGCATAATTTACGCGCATGTAACAATTCGTTGTGCTACCCGTTGCCAAGTGTGTTGCTAACGCTGAGGGTAATAGAACGGATTACCAACTGTGTCTAAACCAATCAGATTTCAGTATTTAACAAGAAAGTATAATAAAACGAATTGTTATACTTTCATGTTAAATACTGAAATCTGATTGGTTTAGACGCAGTTCATAATCTGTTCTATTACCCTCAGCGTTAGCAACGCACTTAGCAACGGGTAACATTACGAATTTTACATGCGCGAAAATCATGCGCGTACGGTTCGCCTTATAATTTACGTTATTCCTATCTAAAAGCAGTGATGTTTTCTTTCAAATTAAGACATTCGGTATAACAAAATAAATAGTGCCTGTTTGGGAGGATAACAGTTGAAATTGACACCCCTCGAAAACCATTGTCAACCTCCGCTTCGCGTCGGTTGACAATGGTTTTCTCGAGGTGTCAATTTCAACTGTTACCCTCCCAAACAGGCACTATTTATGTATTGTTATACTTTCATGTTAAATACTGAAATCTGATTGGTTAAGACGCAGTTAATAATATTTTCTATTACCCTCAGCGTTAGCAACGGGTAACATTAAAAAATGTTACATGCGCGAAAATTATGCGCGTACGGTTCGCTGTAGAATTCACGTTATTCCTATATAAAAGCAGTAAAATTTTCTTAAAAATTAAGACATTCAGTATAACAAAATAAATAGTGCCTGTTTGGGAGGATAACAGTTGAAATAAACACCCCTCGAAAACCATTGTCAACCTCCGCTTCACGTCGGTTGACAATGGTTTTTTCGGGGTGTCAATTTCAACTGTTACCCTCCCAAACAGGCACTATTTATACATGTATATTGTTACATGCGCGTAAATTATGCGCGTACGGTTCGCCGCACTATTTATATACGTATGTAGTATCGTCTGCATATAAAAATGTTAACAGTTTCATAAAAGTACAAAGATTATCTTCAATATCTTTAGAAATACTATCTAAACCACTGATTCAATTTTTAGCTCACCTGAGCTGACAGCTCAAGTGAGCTATTCTGATCACATTTTGTCTGTCGTCCGTCCGTCTGTCCGTAAACTTTTCACATTTTCAACATCTTCTCAAGAACTACTTGGCCAATTTCAACCAAACTTGGCACAAATCATCCTTAGGCAAAGGGAATTCAAAGTTGTGAAAATTAAGAGCCACACCCCTTTTCAAGGGGAGATAATTAGAAATTAATGAAAAATTTCGAGAAATTTTCAAAAATCTTCTTCTCAAGAACCAGAAAGCCAGGAAAGCTGAAACTTGTGTGGAAGCATCCTCAGGTATTATAAATTCAAAGTTGTGAAATTCATGACCTCCGGGGGTAGGGTGGGGCCACAATGGGGGGTCGAAGTTTTACATAGGAATATATAGAGTAAATCTTTAAAAATCTTCTCAGAAACTAAACAGTCAGGAAAGCTGAAACTTGTGTGGAAGCATCATCAGGTAGTGTAGATTCAAAGTTGTGAAATTCATGACTCCCGGGGGTAGGGTGGGGCCACAATGGGGGGTCGATGTTTTACATAGGAATATATAGAGTAAATCTTTAAAAATCTTCTTCTCAGAAACTAAACAGCCAGGAAAGCCGAAACTTGTGTGGAAGGATCCTCAGGTAGTGTAGATTCAAAAGTGTGAAATTCATGACCCCGGTGGGTAGGGTGGGGCCACAATGGGGGGGTCAAAGTTTTACATAGATATATATTGAGTAAATCTTTAAAAATCTTCTTCTCAGAAACTAATCAGCCAGGAAAGCTGAAACAATGTATATAAGTTGTTCTGCATATGTAGTTTTGGGTAAGGCCGGATTAGTTTGTTTATTTTTGATTTCCAATTTTTAGATACTATGAATTATTTTAGGCCGGCACATATAAAGTGACAGTGTCTATTGCATTATGACGAGAGACTGTTTGGGGTTAAACTTGAACAGATACGGATAAATTGAGTGTGTGGACACCCCTGATCTATCTAATCTTCGCGTTTTATAACCTATGATACAGAGTGTGCGGTCATTCCTGCCCTGTATCGCATTGATACAAGTGTGCGGTCATACCTGCTTGTAGTGGTGGTGGTTGCGGCAGAGCACTAGTGGATGGTCATCCCTGCTGGTGTTCTGGCCTTTCTAGCGCAAGTGTGCGGCACTCCCTGCTTGCGTTAGGTTGAGCTGTTGGCGCAAGTGTGCGGTCATCCCTGCTTGCGTTAACGTTGGTACCTGTTGAGTTGCGTAGGTGTGCGGTCATCCCTGCCTGCGTAACGTTGAGTCCCTATATATGTCCAGGAGCGGTGATTAAAGTCTGCTCTTGTAAATATTGGCAGCAATCAGGGCTATCCGAGTTCCAAGGGGGAAAATGGATTTTATTTATACAGGATCTACATGTATTATTGTACATTGTCCAGATTGTTTGTATTATGACTCCATTAAACTGACTTTATCATACCTATTGTTCCTCAGGTGAGCGATGTGGCCCATCGGCCTCATGTTTAAAAATGCCTCTCTGGGTCAAAGTGAAAATAAAAATGGGGATAGATTTTTCCCTTTGACGGACCTCGGCACTTGCAAAATTCAGATGACATGCTGTTCACCTTTATTTTTGACTTAATACCAGCATCATATAAAACTTGCGATGCCACTTGAAAATAGTTTGTAAAAAGGCTATTTCTCAAAACAGTGAGAATTCTGTAAAAGCACAGTATAATTTGTTTTCGTCAGATTATATGCATATTCTGAACAGACAAACGAAAACATTAATTAATACATGTAATAAAATAACTATTGTTTGTCGATAAAGTTACACACATTATATATTTTTGTAGTTTAAAATGGTGTTGAGAGAATTAATGAACTGATCTAAACACCATATTGTAGTTTAAGCCTATTCAAGAATCAATGCCCTTGCTAGGCCATCTATCTGACATAATCACTTAACATCCATATATTTTTATCGCAGAAATGTCTCCCCAGTTTTTCATGCAGAGCATCAATTTTCATGTTTATTACCCGCTGTGGAATTCAAACACAAATACGTAATTTTGTTTTCGTTGCATTAATACCAAGCTATGCGGTCATAAACAGTTTTAACCATTCTATTCATTATTACTTTAGTGTTTATAAAAATGCATTCTTATATCAAATGTCACACAATTGACTAGTTTTTTCAGAGGAGTGCACTAATTTCCAGTCCATTCCCTGATGTCAAAACTACTCTCAGGGTTTTTTTTAAAAACTGCTCAAGTTTGAAACACGAAAGAAAAAAAGAAGCTGCACATAGAATTGTATGTATAGGAGTAAAAATTTATTTTAAATATTCATCACAGATTGTTTTAACTTTAATTTGACTTATATAAATAATAATATCTAAACATTCAACATAGAATCAAAAACCAAATCAAAAGAAATGTTCCTATAACAAAGATAGGGATAAGACAGAACAATTGTCACAATCCAGGACTTTAAAACTCTGGGTTTCCAAATCCTACGTCTTGTTGAACATGCTGAATCTCTGTTAACAGGTCATAGTCTGACAAGTTCAGCTGAAATTGAAAGAGAAACCATTAAATGATCATCCTAAATTACACTTGTGTTGTTTTTTAACAGTAAAAAATAGTTTGGTGCTTGAGTTTTGGTAAAATAAAATATTTGTTTTTCTTCTAAATCAAAAGGCTCAGTGAGCTCCGAAGAAAACTGATACCAAACTGTACAGCTTTAGCTAATAAAGAGTACATAATTATTTACCTTCAAAGCATATTTGTATGCTTGCTCTGCCTCCAACTGACGTCCAGTTTTCAAACAAACTAAGGAAAGATAACCCCATACTTCAGGGTCTGTGTTGTTAAGAATGTTGGCCTCAGACAGAGCATCCTCAGATTCTGCAAGCTCTCCTAACTGTTAACACAAGCAAAATACAAGATAAGACAAAATCAACGTGGAATTTTTAAAGAATTTGAATAAGAGAGATAACTCTTCTTTACTTACCCTATAACAAGCTATACCAACTCCAAGCCAAGATACACAAGATGGCGATCTCTTGCAGGCCATAAGGAAGGTGTTCTTTGCATTGGAAAACTGACAAAAGACGATACATATTGTATAACCTGAATCCTCAATAAAAGTCAAAATATGTACAAGGTCAGCAAAAAGACTGTACAGAATATTTCACAGATTTGATTATCACCATCAGTAATTAACTGTACATTGTTTGATACCTTTTCTTCCTGTAGATATATGGAGGCCAGTCTAAGGTATATAGAATGCATCTCTGCCGCATCACTTGTGAAGGAAATGGTGCGTTCATAGCAGTCCCTAGATGCCTCTACATCATTGGTCATGTACTTCACATGTCCCATCAAAGCCCAAGCATCAGGGTTCTGGAATAAAAGTAAAGAATTGAGGAACAAAATGGATAATCCTTTATGCTTGCAGTTATTTAACATTTCACTATTTCATTTTATTCATCAAAGAATAATCATAAAAACACATTTTAAACATAGACTTGAAAATTATGATGTCACCTGGTAATCAAACTGTAAGGCCTCATCCAGACTATTTTCAGCCTCCTTGTATTCTTTCTTTTGAAGCTTCAATCTAGCATAGTTGATGTGGTATCCAGATGTGGGACCTCCCATTGGTGAAAGCAGTTCATGGGCCAAAGCTCTCTCAGTAAACTAGAAATATAGATTACTAGAATATAGATTACAGGTACACATGACAACTGATTTAACTGTAATTGTTTTATTTGATAAGTCAAAGAGTGCTTAAGATATGAATGATAAAAGTTTAAATTTGTCTGTGATATTTTGCAGTTTCATCTTATCTGAAAAATATCTAATTGTCAAAAAATATTTAAACTTGCCCAAAAAAAAGAAGTAATGTGGAAGATTCAATGACAAATAGTAAAAAAAAAGTTCCATATTTGGTAAACTTACTGGAACAGCCTTGACCTCAATCAACCACTCAATGGTCTGCATGTAGATACTGCAGCGAGGCACTGGAGTGGGCTCCCTGATGGGTGGCTCCTCTGTTTCCTCTGCAGGCTGGGGAGTGCCACGCTGGCTCCCCATTTTGTAGTGGCTTCCAGGACGAGAAGTGCTACTCTCTGTCTTAATCTTACTTCCTGTTTTATTGAAAATGTCAGTCATTATTGCAAAACAAAAACATTTCTACCTTGCAGTACTATGATCACATTAAACATGAGATTATTTTTATGACCCAGTCTTGGTTGTAAAAGATTTTTGCACTATTTTAAATTTATCTCAACACAGTTGTGATATAGATTGAAGTAAAATGACATACAGTCTATTCTAATGTTAGCTTATTACTAAAACATTAAAAAAAAACATGTTCTCAATTGAAATGTCATGTAATAACTTGAAATTACAATACAAAGGATAAAGAATATCCTGAATATATCCTGAAACTGAAGAGGCAATATGCATGGAACATATATATATGCAATAAATGTATATCTAAAGTTACCTAGAACAAATTCATCTTTATCATATATGAGTCTACTAACTATAGCAGATGATTTCACTCCTAACTGTTGACAGAGTTTTATGAAAAGAATACTGGCTGATAAAATGCTTTACTAATAGAGGAGACATACTAAAACATCAATACTTTATTGTCTAGTAAACCTACACTAATTTATAGCAGCTGAGCGATACAAGCAACTAATGCAGGAACTTACCAACATTATCTATCAAAAAATTAATGGTGAAAACATATTAAATAATGTCAATAAAAATTGCATAACAGATCTCTTTCTTCATTAACTTGTCAAAAACAAAACAGCTCAATGGAACCAATATAATGTGACTGTTGTTTTTTAATTCATCAGTGGGCAGAGCAGAAAGCATTTTAGCACAATATTATTTTTAAATCTAAATCTATCATCTACACTAATGTTAGAAATCAAGTGTTTTAATTGAGAAACTAAGCTTTATAAAACCAATTTCTGAATGTAAAAACCAGCTCATAGACTTGCAAAATCCACTTAACATCAGAAAACACTGTTTTTCACCCTATGGTTCGATAATACTGATCTGGTGGTTGCCAACGATTTTTGATGAGTTTTAAATTGCTATGCAAGAAAAATTCAAATTTTTTTATATAAGATCTGGCCTACTTTTATAAGGGTAAGATAAAATGGATTTCAAGGATATGCTCCTTATTAAAACCAGTCCATGCATAATAACAAATCTTTTAAGATTGTAAAGGTCCTTGGTGACAGTGATAGGGGCAGGTGCAAAAAGTAGGATAATAGGATTCATTTCCTATAATCAATATACCAGTAATGCATCAACAAAGAACATGATCAGAGCATGATCAAAATTCTGACCAAAAAACTACTGTGCTAATTCTATTGTCTTTCAACCTTGGTAGTTATTTTAATAACGGTTTCCTAATTGAAGTTTTATCATCAAAATTTGATAGAAGAAACATCAAAGCCCATTTTCTGTCAATTTATCATTTGCAAGTACTGAACCATAGAATAAGGAAACAATACCTCGTGAAAATAGAAATCTATTTTGTAAAAAACAAAAAAGAAACAAAAACACACACACAAAACTTTTTGACAGCTTGCACGCAAAAGTTCTAAATTACTTTTTCAGAAGAAAGGGGAAAAATTAAGATTCTCATCTTTCATCTTACTAGTCCACTGTGTTCTAAGTTTGATGTAAAACTCATCTAATTAGTGCAGCGTCAACACACAATGTGTATAATCAATACTGAATGAAGTGACTCAAAGAGAAACAAAAAATGTAGTGCTGAGCTGTTGGACTAAGTACATTGTAGTTCAGTATTGCAGACTCTCTATAGTGCCAGCAGGTGCATATATTTCTGTGAGCTTGTGATAATGGTGGCTTTTCTACAAGAAGAGAGATTCATTTTTTTCTTTCTCCTCTACCTTTTGCTATCCTGACTGCATGAGTTCAATAATAAAAATCAAAACATTTAAACACAAAATCTCTTTTCCAATGTTATATGGTAATATTAAGAATGAAATTTTTGTAGCACGGAAGAAAACAGAAGCATGTTATCTGCAATGATTTTTTGCATGATTGCCTACATCTTAATTCTTGTTGTTAAATATATATTAGCGTGACTATACGGTAAGCTTCCCTCTCTTTTTCTGTTTGATTTTTCACCCTGAATTTTTCAAATTAAGTACAATATCTTACTGATACATGTAACACAGCAAACATATTCAAACTTTGCATACATTCTGTGAATGTAAATCACATTGTAAATGACCATTTGTATTAGTTAATAGGCAAGACTGTACACATACATGTAAAATACAATTCAATATAGACAGAGGTTGAGGGATATTGCATTTTGGTAGACTGAGGTTGAAGGTCATAGGTCAGGTCATATGTGGGAGGTTAGATACTGAAATGTCAGAGTGAGGTTCATTGTTAAGTGGAGATGTACATTGGTTCTGTACCTTGTAATTGGGGAGATTGTTCTGGGCGGAGGTGTATGTCTACAACCAAGGAAGGACATTACATCTATATGTAACAGTTAATGTAACCTAGAAGTTTGAGTTCACTGCAGTTTATAGCTGTTCTACCAATGTTTGATAAATATTCCACTTAGATATTCATTTACATGTAAATCAAAAAAAAAAAATCCTTTTAACCATAAACCATTCAAGAATTTAACAATTGCAAAGTTGAAAAAACGTTTGTTATTATCAAGATAAATGGGTTTTTTTCCCTCAAATATTACAGACATTAACATTAAAGGGTTATCATAAAATCAAAGGAATCATACAACATTATTATTATTCAGAGGTATCCGTAAATAAACTTTTCCCCAAATGGTAAACACAACAATCCAACAAGAGAGGAATAAATCCCACTGAGTTACAACATGGTACAATGGAGACCTACCAGATCTCTTGGAGGCAGACATGCGCCTAGTATCACTGACAGATCCTTTGCCGGAGCGTGCAGAGGTTGGGGGTTTATCGCTGGAGGGTGGGGACGGTTGTTTGATGTCAGGGACTGAGGGTGGGGCCAAACCTCCCTGATCATGATCCACCTCTGTTAATTAAAGAATGTTAATAATTAACAATTAATGACAAAGATAGCATTTTTCTTAAGCACAAACAGTTGTTTGCGTATTTAGATCTGATGAGATGTTTTCCTAAATTTTCACATTACTGTCGAATAGCATTTTCTAATGTCTTTGCTAAAATATTTGTAAATACTGTTTATAAACCTTTGCAATGAGACACTGAATGTCACCTTAATTTGGGACTTTATGACACAACACATTATCTAGTACTCTGTTCCTCTTATATGACAAAATTTTAAACCCTGTTAACCTTAAACAACACAAAATCTTGATCTCTTTTCCCTTATGACACAAAATCTTAAATTGTTTCCATTATAAAAAAAATGAGGATCTCTATTTCTCTAATAAAACACATGCATTTTGTAATTTAGAACTCTGTTCCCCTGACAGTAAAAGACATAACCTGGAACCCTCTTCCTCTAATACAACAAATACTCTGGAACACTACACTTCTAACACAATGTAACTCTGTTCCTTTAATACCTTTGTCCTCACTCTCGTGTTCTCCACGGGCCAGCCTCTCTTTGGTCACGTCATCTTCCCTCAGAGCTTTAGCCTCAGCAACGGCTGCTGCTTGATTCAGTTTGTTGGCCTCCAGGTAAGCCATTTCTGCTCCAATCTCGTTGTTGACAGCATCATAAAACAAACCTACAACAGAGAACCTCACCTTCTGAAATACTAGTGCCCAAAACAAAATGGCTCAAGGTCTGTTGGGGAAGGGGGTTTAAAAACTTTTGTTTGATCTTTTCAGAATTCAAGAGTATTCTGAAAGAGTTTTTGAAAGTTTTAGCACAAATATGACATATACCAAGCATAGTCCAAGCTAAAATGCTCTTTGGATCCACACAGGTTGCAGCTTCAAAGAAAGTCTCGGCTGCTTCATTTCTCTCAGACAGAGTACAGACAACTCCATACAGCAACAAACTAATAAACAAATGAAAAATATCTGCTTTAAAACAAATAACAAACAAACAAACCAAATAGCAAGATACTCTAAACTTTAAAATCTTGCTAGAAAGTCATATGAGGAAAAATTGCTGGAAATTATTTTTCAACACTTTGATATTTTTTTTACCCCTGCAGGTGTTTCTGATCAATAGCAATGCACTCTTTGAAGCACTCTTCGGCCTTAGTGATGTCATTGATGTAGAGACAGAAGGTCCCGTAATCAAACCAATGAGAGGGATCGTTCCTGTTCCTGGCAATTCTCTGTGAATCAGATTAGTGGATCTCTCTCCATTAGTGACATTTGAAACTAACAAAATACTACTAAATAATAGAACATGATAATCTGTGCATTGAGAGTTCTTTTGGGTGTAACCGAAAGCAGAATTTATCAGCAGAAGAGAAATAATTAAGAGTTGTATGAAGATAAAATGTTTATGTACTTTATCAGGGTGCTAAATCAAATTAAATGTAGAACTTAGGTTTGATTTCCACTCAATGCTAGATAACTAATTCAAAACATATCAAGAAAAATTAGGACTTTATATGAAGAGAAAGAGAATACCAACCTCTTGATAATATTTTGTTGCCAGTTCATAGTTTCCATTGACTTCTGCTTCTCTTGCGAAGTGCTTCAGCTGAGCCGAGTCGGTCAGAGGCTTGGGAATAGGAGCTTGATCTTCGAGGGCCAAAAACTTGCCCAGGGCAACGTGCATCTGGTCAATCAGGTACACATACAGCTCACTTAGGAAGGTCTGGAATCAAAGATAAATTTGCCTCATTAGATCTATATTATATACCAAATATTATTTACTTTAAAAATGTTGTAGCCAAAAGGAAACAAAAAAAAACCCTATATGGAAACCAATGTCACATTTTTAAAAATTAGATTTATTTCTATTTTGGGAATTATTTCAAAAAATGACGAATGCTTATTCAAACCTGCAGTTCCTGTCTGTCTTCAAAAGCGGATGTTTTCAGGTATTTCTCCCTGACGATTTTGACCACTGCATACTTCAGTTGCTCCTTGAATGCAAAGTACTTCCCTGAGGAATTAAGCTCATAGATCAGCTTCTGTCTCCTGCAAGAGTATATAAAAAAAGATAAACAAAGTATTACATTTTTTTGTTCCTGTATTAATGAAATACTGTTTCAAAAATTAAAAACTGCATCTCTTTTTTTTTCTTATTTGCTAAAAATGTTGCAAAAATGATGGAAATTTGCATAAATGTTTTTATAAATTGAACAGGTCGGTTTTTGCAATTTCAAAAGTTTATGCATTGAAAGGTTGTATAATATTAAGCAATGTAAATTTTGCCTGTGTTATATTTTGCGCTGATGACATGATTGCAAACATAGCCCCTCCCCCCCCCCCCCCCCCAAAAAAAAAAAAAAAATTAACAGCAAAAATTTCTACAAGTACTGTAGTTCATTTAAAAAAATTACTGTATACAAGGAAATATTCATCCCCGTTTTATTTTTGCCCCTTCCGCCCTCGCTGTCAGTGGGTGAATTTTAGACTGGGCGAATTCCAATGTTCCATGTTATCTCTTTAGTAAACAAGCACGTCTAGGCGAATTTAAGATGGGGCGAAACGTTTGCAAACATAGAAGGGTGAAAATAACACGGGCAGTGAAAATTACCTGGACTCCATTGCCTCCACTGTCTGAGGCTCATCATCAACTTTCAATAAATCACCAAATTGATCCCTGTTAAGATATAATGCAAAATTTAAAAACCATTATTCTAAGTTTTTTATAATTAAATTGTTATCATAATTGTGATAAATGAAAAATCTCTAGTTTGATTCCCTACCTAAACTCATCTAAAATCAGATTGGCCACACTCCCAACTTGATTGTGGAAATCTTCAACAGCCTGGAAAAGGCAACCAAATGTAACGTTAAAGAAACCATGCAATATAATTACTCTGCTACCAATATGTTGCTATACTGACTACTTTGGGTAATATAAACATTGAATTTTATTCACAAAACTTATTGGAATTTATAAGATAACAATCACCTTCCCACCTCGGAATCAACAAAACAGCAAAAATATTAGTAATTTACATATTTACCGGTAATACTTTAAAATATATATTTTTTAAAAATATGAATTTTCGGTGTACTGTTATATGAGAAACCTTAGTATAACTCGTCAGAGTAAATGAAAGGTCCATTGGTATTGTTAGGTGATAGACCTTAAAATATAGTATTTTACCCTTTGAGCTCCGTCAGTTCTTTTGGGAAACAATGGTCTTGGAGGAATATATTCCGCAACTCTTGAAAAAAAAATTTTTAAATAGCATTGGAAAAAAGGTAAAATCTCTTCAATGTTAGAAGTGCATGCATAGAGGGTTATTTTTGCCACATCAAGTTTGAAAAAAATTAATTTATTTCATTTTATACTTTAGTTGTGCTTAAAGAGATGACAACACACTTTATATTAGCCCTTAAAGCTGCTTTAAAGCTGCTTGGTCCGATTTTATATCAAATTTTATGCACGCTTTTAAACGATGGCTATGCTTAGTATATGTATAATAATAGACATTGCAGTAGTTTTACCCGTCAATTATGCCAAATTTCAATGAAGAAAAATACGTAAAAAATTTGCTAACAAAACAAACGACATTAAAAGGTACCGCGTTATTTCGCCTCATGTTAAATTTCACCCCTGACGACGAGACGGGTATGGTTGTATTACGACTTTGACATCGCTTTAAATAAAGGTCGAAATGATCAGACAATTACAAATAAACATGTGTACGTTTTGTTCGCTAATATTTCCAAAGTCTGCTTTCTTTATAATCGATGCATAGCATGCGGGTTGAATAACACCAATCATTCGGGGGACGAAACCAAGCGGTTTCCTTTTCTAAACATTCCCGTGATGCATTTTGGTTTGTTTTTTCGTTTGCCCAAAGAGAAATTATTTTTATTTACTTTGAATATTTCTAACTTTGAAAGGAGACTGATTCTGCTGGTGTAAATAGGAGAAAGTCCATAACTTTCTAAGATGAATGATTTGTATGGAAAAAATGTTGATACTGTAATTACAAAAAAATCGGACCAAGCAGCTATAGCTGCCTGACTCAAATTAGATTGGATTTAATAAAATAAAGATCAAACAAGATTTCCCAGCATGCAATATACATATTTTAATAAAATAATAAATCAGAAAAAGAGGTTATATTCAAAACCCTAATGGACTTCATTCTTATTGAAAAACAATTTACCTTCTTGCCAGTTCCTCAGGGGGCCTCTTTGGGATCAGGGGCCTGGTGAGGGAGATTTCCAGCATGACATAAGCCTTAGCGTCCACATACTGCTGTCCCTCCACATTTACTGGGGGTTGTCCCTCCATTTCTGACCCTGTGTCTGATTTTATGGTCTGAGAGGCCTATAAATATGAAATCATGCAAATCATTTTACACATTTATTTACATGTAATTTATGTCTCAATCATATCTTTGAAGAAAAAAATATTGACACACTTGAAATAAAATTAAAAAATAAACTGAAAATTGACAAAAAAATCTTATTAAGATAGAATATAAGAGCAAAAATAAAACTTAAATTGTTTCTTTAAAAAAAATCAGATTAAAATCATATCAAAGTCAAAACTCATTAAAATATTATTTAAGGTTTTGCCCATAGGCCTCGACAGTCACCTGAGTATAATGTAATTTTACAATATATATATGATGAACAAAATGCTTATGAATCAACATGCATGTTTAAAGAAGAAAACATAACAAGATTTAACACGAGTGAGAAGAAGCTTTAAGTTATATATAAAAAAAAAAATATCATAAGTTGTACTGCATTAAAAAAAAATAACATGAATGATATTACGAGATTAACACTCTTGCTTCTAATAACTCTGCAATCAGAAGATGCAGAGGCAAAATTTAAATTTTTTTTTATTAAATTCCAAGACCCTTGTGGTCTTAACAGTAGAATTTATAAAGGTTTATTTAGATTTCTACAGTTCCAAAAGGAATTGAGCATAAAATGTTCAACTGATTTAGCTCATATTGCATGACAGTTGCTATACGACAACAGACGAAACCCAATTGCAATAGGTCAATGAGAGACTCGAGTGACCTTTAAACATCCTACTCTCTTGTTGTGATGCTACTTTACTCAAAAAAGAGTGCTAAAAAAATACTTCAAATGTGAAAATTACCTAAATTTAAAACACATCAATTAATCTTCTAAAACTAAAGGTGAAGCAGACAATTTTTTGTGATCTCATGGCCCTCTTTATGTCTAAATTTTCTAAAGCACGGCCCCAAAACTAAAAAATATTCCCTCTTCGCATAGCAAACATATTCCATGTCTATCATTAACCATAAACACCTGGAGTTCATCACCTTAGCAACAACCTCTCACCTGTATAATTGAGTGGATACTTAAAATGTCTGACTTGACGCTTCCATCTCTCTATATGTACAAATCATATCGCAGGTTCTTAAGATTTGTCCCTCGTTAACTTTACTTTACAGATCATATACAAAAATTTTTGTCAAAGTAAATTATTAAACACATATACATGTTTTGACACAAAAAACAATTCCAATTCATTCAATAGAAAGATTTCAATTCAAAATCAAATGACATCAGATTTGCACTCTGATACCCGCAAACAGAAAATCCCAAACAACCTGACTTTACACAAGCTTTCCAAAACCTGAATTTTAGTATCGAATCAACATGCGTTTCAAAAAACATAGGCAAAACACACAAACTTGCACACAGGTTGAGAATGGTTTTCTAATTGGTTTTTGTGTTAGTTTTATAGAATGGAAAAATTAAATACAGGGTACAAAAGCAAACAGAACCTTAATTAACATATTCAAAATCTCTAATATCAATCTTATTTAGTGTGTTGGACTGCTGCATCGCAATATACCCCTTCAAGGTAACTGCAGTACTGCTCATTTGCAGGGCAACTTAATGACATACCGTAGTTTGGTGAAATATTACGTAATTGTTCTATTTGTTTCATTTAATTATCTACCTACTTCAATTCGGCAAAGTTTATCATTTTGCCCTGCAAGAGAGCAGTATAAAATAAATTGCAGTTACTGTGAAGGGGTCTACAGGTATATGCTTTTACAATATCTAAATTGTAAAGGGCAGTGCTAAGACTGTGATTAGGTATTCTTTATTAGTTTTAAACTAAAACTTAAACTGTTTAAGTTTTCTTTTTTCTGAAGTCCGACAGGTATTTATTGATCAATCAAATATCTTGTAGCTATATATCTTGCAATTGTTTAAAAAAATGGAAAATTGTATTTATCTCCTTTTTGTACAAAATCACAAACTTAAAAAAAAATTCTCACTAATGGCCTAACTCATATATATTTGGTCATCAAACACTCAGTAATATATAAACAAAAATTCTATGAAAGCTAAGGTTACTGGTAAGTCCTATACTTCTAAGATTAAACATGTATTTATGATTTCTCTTAATTAGTGATAATTAAAATTTGCCCACCTCTAAATGAGTGTCAATTTTACAAAAATGGAAGTCAATTCTAAAAATGTGCATGTGCATGAATCAAGTCTCATGTCAGCACACCACCTGTACCGAGTGAATGATAAAACATCAGTCTACCTCTGTTGGAGCCTGACCCCCAGGCCCGCCTGGGGTGGGGTTCGCTTGTTGGTGCTGAGCTATGCTCATTGACCGCTGTAAGATCCAACACATATTTAACAACAAAAAGCTTTCTACACTCTCAATTCAAATCATCTGATAAAAGTGGTTTCTAAATGCCCATAGCAGTGTTTTGAGATTTTGGTTATAATTTACTTGGGACTGTCCAGTGTCTGAAACAGCTTTTTTTGTGTGAATATTCAACCTATATGATCCCATTTTTTTTTTTAAATGTGAATACTAGTGATGCATCCCCCAATTCCCAAATTTTTTAAAAATTTCTACAAGAAAAACCAAAAACATTTACCAGGTAAATAGCAATTCACAAAGGAGAAGAGAATACATGGGATTTTCACATTAGATTGAACTAAGCAAGAAGACAATTCAAACGTCAGTGACATAATTATTCAAGCGTGTGATTATGCACGGCACAGTTGGCCAACCTCATGTTCATGGTGCTGAGCAATGCTACTGGCTCTCTGCAACAAGCAAAACTTTTTGAATTCAAAGTTTGCTCATATATATCTGTGACATCATAGAGCTGTGACTTATTGAGTATGGTGGGCACAACATTTATTTTAAATATCATTTATTCAGTATGCTTGTGTGTGAGCTGATACTGGATTTTGTTTTTATCTTATTTTGTTTAGTTTCCAAATTTTACCTGTGCTTTTTCACTATGCTACAAAAAAATCTTTATTATCTTATTACTAATAGATGTTAGATGTGTAAAATTAAAGAAATTCTTATTAAAATGATATATAAGACATTTTTTTTCTGAAATGATAATGGAATAAAATTTTACACAATGGTCGTCTTTTTTTAATTCGACTCAGAATGAGATTGGGTAGACCTATGAGGGTGGAGGTTTTTAAAATTGTATGGTCAGTTTGATGGAAAGAAACAATTATTAACCATACATAATACTGTAGATTCCTTAAGTAAGGTGAGTACTTAATTCCACAATTCTGCCATTTTGTATCAAATTGCAAAAATAGAAGATCATGAAGACCAAACTTCTGTTATAATTTCATATAGTTTACGTTTTATCCAGATATTAATTCCTCGCTATTATTGAATAATCTACAGTTTTGAAAAATGAAAAAATAATCATTATTCAAATGTTTATAAAAAGGTTATAAAATCTTCATTCAAATTGAAAAAAAAAATAGAGTTTAGAAACATATTTAGTACAGGTATAAAAGACTGTCAGATTGTGTTTTTTTTTTATTTAATATTTCATTGCATGGTAGTAAAACTTTTCGGGTGTTATGCATATTCAATATCAATCTTTTAGATTCTGAGTCTTCACTGCAGGGGCTTGATCAGTTGGTCAATCATTAAATATTTTTTTTTTTTGGGGGGGGGGGGGGGAGGGCACTTTTATGAACTCACCCCTTTTTTGACCTCTTTTTCCTTCTTCTCACCCCCCTCTTTGCCAGCTTTCTTGGGAAAAGGGGAGGCACTGTTTCTGTTGAGGATATTGAAGGCGATTTTCCCGGCCTCCTCCCCAAATCCTGTCTTCCTCTTGGTCTAAATGATGGACAGAACGTAATACATATTTATGTGCCTAGATAAAAATCTTTATGTCTTCTGCATGCATGAACTTTATAAAACTATAAAACCATGCATCATTATGAAATCCACAGAGCATAAAAAAGGTCATTAAAAACAAACTTCTGATGTTTGTTTTAATTACAGCACTGGTACACATAATATAAAATGCAACAGAAAGCTCCTTTGAAGATGATATCACAGTGAAATTATAAACAACTTTCATGGTTCTGTAAAGTTCATGTCCTGCATTTACTATTTTTGGGTTTAATTCGTTTTTATTGAAGCATTTTTCTCTCATGCGGTTAATAACTTTTAAGTTCCTTGCATGACCAGAAATAATTAACTTAAAAATCTAAAGCTTCCGAAACCAGAAGCGAAAAAAAGATTTTCCCCATTGATTTGTTCTTGTTGTAATTAATCAACAACATTTTAATTTGGTTTTATATTTAAACTTCACTAACCTTTTCGTGCATTGCATGATCTGTATATGCATGCACCTTGTATGCACCTCGGATTCTTTTGACTACAAAAAAAAATACAATTTTCTGTACTAGCTCTAACTTAGTAAAGTTTAATAAAAGTAAAATAGGTTATGATCAAGCAGAAGAGTTCTGATTAAAAAAAGAATATTTAGTTATTTTTCATTGAATCCCACACAAATAAAGATGACATTCTAGGTACTATGAAAACATTTTTTTATCACTTTGCTTTGATGACTTACTGAACTAAAGTAAATGGAATTAGTTTTTAATTTGGAACAGTTTTAATATAACTGGGTATATCTTTCAGACTGAATTTGGTATATAACAAATAATGAACCAATTAGAATTCTTTGAGGAAATACCGGTACTCTTTATTTGTAATTCATTGCATGTATCCAGAAGTGTGGATAGCCGTAAATTCCCATGTATTCAGTGGTGTTTCAATTTATTTTTCGAGACTAATAAGTGTTCTGGTTCTGTCAACTGGTACTCACCTCCAGGGTATAGCAATGGTGCTAAATTGACGAAAGCCACGCCATGGTAACTGATAGATCCCTCATCATCCTGTCAATGTCAAGGACAAAGCCATCAAACCTCAATACGTAATTGAGAAAAAAAATGCGATGTTTTTACACTCAAGTTCGAAAAAACTGAGATGTAATGAGAACTATGAGAAGATTTATGAGTTAATTATGTAGAGAAAATGAAAAAAATTGAACATACACAGTGAGTTATATATCAAGATCAGGTTTTACAGTTATAAAGACATTATGATTTATGAATTATTCATGAGAGGTTTTAGAAAGAAATAAAAAAGAAGAGAAATTATAGTGTCTTAAGCATAATGAAAGTTATAGAAAGTACACATAATCTACATAGAAATGGCTAAACTGTTATCACTACCTGTTAATTTATTGCCTATATGTAAATTTTTCTACCACTCTTAGACAACTATTGAAAGTTTCTAGATGTAGAGCCTTATTATAACTCTCTCATGTTGATTCTATTATTCTAAGCCCCCTTAATAAAAAAAAAAATTATCTGAAATTTAATTTACATCTTTTTATTTTTTTTTTTTTAGATTTTACCAAGTGTGGTAAATAATTATTGAAATAGATGCCAGTATTTTTAAATTCTGAGATTAGATATATGGAAAAAAAAGCACAATATTCATTATAATTATCTAAATGGTAAAATATATGCACACTTTGTCTAAAGAAATTGCTTGGGGATTTCTGCACAGAAAAGTAAAAGAACAGAGAATGGACACCCTTTGAAAAGTCTACAGGTGGGTATCCATGGTAACACAATGAATCACACACATTCAATAGACCAACCTTGAACTTCCCTCCCCCAAGGCCAGGCTATATACAAAACATATAATGATCAAAAGCTATCAGTATAATGGATGCTATAGTTTTTGTTCTGGCTAGTTTAAGGAGACTAGTATACATAATGAAAATGCTCCCATTGCCTTGCATGCATGAACTTTAGGACTGTTCAAGCCTCCGGAGAAGCATGGAAATAGAACTTAATAACCTTTTTTTTTAAAATTAAAATGATCATTTTGCTAAAAATTAAACAAAGTAATATTACATGATAACTACAAGATGATAAAGCATTTAAATCTTTGGAATCAGATTAAGAAATTTTAAATTAATAAAAATCAACTAAAAATCAACAAAAAATCTATTCAATAAAATTAAAACAGATATAAACTTTATAGTCAGAGTTAGCATTGATTAATTTTTTTTAAAAGGTATACCCCTGGGGTAATATTAATGAAAAAATATTGATTATAGTATAGGTTTCCATTCTTTTGATAAATTATAGTGATCATGGATTAATGAACTTTATTATTAATATTTGAATATGTTCTTATTTATTCCTTATTAGTACAAGTAAACATAACATCCTGATTACTACTATAGATTTAAAAAACTTTTACTCAAAAGTCTTTGCAACACTGTTACAGGAAACTTTCTCTGACTTCCAATACATTGTTTGTTGTTTTTTTGCCTCATGTGTCCTGATTTTCATGGCTTTTTTATTTTATTTTAATTAATTCAATCAAAATTCATTGAGGCCAATATAAAATGCGGGAGACTCTTTAAAACTTGACCAGTATTACAACTGATGCAGAAATAAAGTTGAATACAGCACAAGAATGGTTTTGTATACAGTTTTCTTTTACCAGGTTATTATCAGATACCATGCAACTCCTTCTGATATACATGTACTGTCACCAAATTACCTCTTTGTGGGTTTTTGTATCCTGATATCAAAACAAGGTCAATCTTTATAACAAAATCTAGACATTGATGAAATGGTTTTGGGATATCAATAATGTTTAAAGTTTTTATTACAATGAAATCTCTCTCTCTCTCTCTCTCTCTCTCTCTCTCTCATCCTTCATAAACAACTATGTTATGATACTAGTAATTTTTGCTGCAATTTGTTGATTGCTCAAAAATGAAAAGACAGGGTATTAGATATAATTAGGTATTGAATGTGCACAGGAAAATTGAAAAAAAAATGTGCTGATTAAAGAGAATGTTAGTCTCAGATTGATATCTGAAAAAAAGACAAATATCACAGGTCTATATGAATGCATTGTTCATATATTTGAAAAATTTGAAAAACAATTTAAGAAATTGCTGTATTTTGTATATTAAAAAAACTAATACCACAGGATCAAATATTCTATTATATGTGTTTCCCCAAAAATAAATTTAAAAGGGCAGAAAGAGGGTTTGGGATTGTTAAAAATATGGAGAGGAAAAATTGCAACAAGGCTGAAAACCACAGCTTTAAAAACAACCCTAACAATACAATCTTGGAGTTTTTCAGGTTTTCACTAAGTACTTTTTTCATCAATATTCATGATGGGTTTGATTTGACAATAATTGTGCATCATACAATACAGGGCATGAACATATATAACACACAGCAATATTTGTTACTGATATAAATCCTGGATAAGAAGAAGTTGATTGGGTAGGTAAGGCCATCAACACATCAATTAATACCTACCGCTGAGTGCTAAAGAATATATAATACAAATTCATTTGAAATAATTTTTGTCATCATTAAATTTGGATAAGGGGAAACACATTCACAAAACACATGTGTAATAAATCCTGTCTTTTATGGTTATAAAGTATAAAAACAATTAATATATGCATGTGTAAAGCTGTGCACAATTTGTTCTATAGTTTTGCAATAAAGGTGACCTGTTAGAGACTTGAACTTTGAACTTACAACTGTGTTGGCGTTCTGGGACTGTGAAGGGTCAAGGTCAAATTCAGTGTGAATACATTGACATTGTGATTTTTTAATGAACACCACAAAATCCACATAAGAACATGTATTTTTGAAAATTGTGTTTTTATACTGATTTCTCCCAAAACAGTCTTATCAACATGAATCTTTGCACAAAAAAGTGAATGAAGTGGACTTGAGGGAATTAAGCTTACCTTTTTGCCTTTAGCAGCTGCAGGTTGGGGAAGTCGCATCACCTCAACTGGCCAGTACCTACATTTGGCTATCTTGTCTTGAAAGCTGTGATAAAAACAAAACTTTGGGTATTGCGCATTGTTATCTAATTTTTCAGTTCACAAAACATTCTCAGCATTTTGACTGTGAATGTAACTTGTCTTAATTTGAAATGATAAATCTATTATTAAACACACCTCTTGGTTGCTAAGGAATCCAGGTAGCATCTTCTCTCCGTATTCCAGGTCACTCTTAGTTTTTCAGTCTCAGCAGTATGACGATGCTCTCGGTCGTCTTTGCTCTTGAATTCACCGTCTTCATCATCAATGTTGTCAGGAGGTAGAAAACTAAAGCAGTGAGATCGGAAAAGTGAAGACATTTAACATCAAATAAGAGTACAGGCACATTTATATGCAACATTCCTCTTCTGTAAACTTTGAAAAGATATTTTTTATAAACATTTTACAAATACAAAATGTTAAGTTTCTAAAATGTAAAATAATACACAAAGTTGTACCTCTCTGGAATGTAAATAGAGTTTCCTTGAGCTGAGCCTGGCACAGCCCACTTCTTTTGGCGATTAGGTGGTTCCTTATCAATGCTTGGTTTTAGGGCTCCATTAGCAAAGACCACAGGTGTCTCTTTCTGTTAAACCCAAAATTCAAATTATTGAATCATATTTAATAGCAAAAAAATTCTACCATTCATATCAGCTTTATGATGTTTATATAAAAAATTATATTTATCAATTTCAACTGCATTAGAAATTTTCCACTGTTTAAAAAAAAACCCATTTAAACTCATTAGCAAAGTCTTATTATTTGCTTATTACATGCTTGGTTTTGAAAGAAAAAATTACCCTAGTAATCTTACAATACATTAAACAAATTGCCGGCATACATTTTTAACTTTTATCACTATTTTATGACCGAAATACTTTCAGTGGTATAAAACTCCTATCAATCAAGAGTACAACATCATTCAATACATTTGTCTATTTATCATGCTACAAATAATTTTTCAATCATCAACCCTTTCACTTACATCTGCTGACATAGGGATGGGGAGGGCCGCAGCATATGCGTACTGTGATCCGGTCATTGTCCAGGACTCAGGTGGGGAGTACAGGGACTCTATGGTCAAGGTCATGAGGTTCCCCTGATCTATCTGTGTCCCCTCCAACAAGGACTCTTGTACCGATATCACCACCTCCATCTCAGGCTGAAAAAAAAGTTTGACTTTTCTACATTTTGATGAAGATTTAACCTCTCCACAAAAATAGTGTTTTGTTGAAGAATTAAACGTTTAAAGTTTGGAAAGATTCATATTATGAAAGGGGGGTAATACCTTTGGACCCTCGGGGGGAATGGTTTCCAGAGGGGAGCCAGGTAGCGGATTGATCACCAGATTGTAGTGGTGTTTTGTCGCTCCTACAAATTATCAGAGCAGGCTGTGTATAATTCATTGCAGCAGGTAGGGTATATCTTATTGTAGGTTTCTCGGTCCAACACATTTTATAGTAATAAGGGGAAATAAATTACCGTACTCTATTTCAAATGAAATAATTCATACTTTCTTCCTTATAACATAATTGATCAATATACATGTAATAGGTTGCTATCAGCCTAATGAAGCAGTGCCTGAGACACTCAAGGTTATCATTTTTGGCCTGAGAAAATATACATCAGATTGAATAAAGAAAGGTTTAATGAAAATTAAGCTTCCATATGCATTAATGAAATAATAGAATCTCCAAACTACTTGTCACTTAGCAGCTGCATGTTCACTCATTTGAATCAAAATACACTGTATATATAACACACAAAGTAGTCTGTATATAATATATTCAGTAGTACCTTTTACAAGGGGCAGTAAATCCACTGTACATTGTCCCAACTGGGCTGTCTTTTCTTCTTTCTGTTTCTTTTCCTTAGGCAGAACCTCTGTCACAGTCACTGTAAAAATATCATTCAATAACTTATACATCATAGGTGAATAACTCCACAGTGCAATCATTAAATCATTCATAACAAATTAGTGACACATCACATTTGAAAGATTAAAATACTTTATTGCATTTAAAGGACATGTAATAGAAAGTTACCTTATTTGAGAAAAAAAAAAACAGTTGCTCTGGTGGATATATATATGGGAGTTTTAAAGATCTACCAAACACCTAAGGCATGTTCAGCAGAGAGAGTGCGTGCTAAAATTTGTGTTGCGGGTATAAGGAATTTTGTCGAGTGCTTGCTCTGTTGAACACACCTCTGATTTATTGGAAACTATTTTCCACTTTGTATTCTAACACTTACAGACAACTGGTTTATAAGAGATTTCATCCAGAACCAGTGGGTCCTCAAAACTACAGTTGAGGGTGGCGGTATAGTCTATCTCTGCTGGCGTGTCGGGTACACAGTCAACTTTTGGGGATTCCCCCAACACCTTTTCACCAAATTCCACTTTGACAGTAATCTGCACATTGTCTCCCTTTGTTCCTTTCTGCAAATAGAGAAGAAAATTAGAAAGGACATAATAAAAGAGCGGCTCAATATTCCTATAATAATTAAGATATGATTGATTATATTATTGATTAATCATATAGATATGATACTAGTAGTAATCATATATAAACTATATACAAGCCTCCATATAACCATATATATGTTTTAATACTGCAAGGCTATATCTCATAAATATAATCTATACTGGATATAATATAACATATGAAGAAGTAATTTATTTTGAAATTAAAAGAAAAAAAGAACATTACCCAGTATATACAGTAAAATCTTAAAATCATTATTTCAAACTTATTAAGACATAAAGAAAAAATTCAAGATATCCAAGCTCAGTTGAGGATTCAAGATATATAGCGGTTACATAAAGAAACTGTGATTAAAACTTTACTTAGTTCAAGATATCCATGATAGCTTTCAAGATATCTATTAAAATTTAAATTATTGCAATTTGTATGGTTACATAGTCATATAATTTTGTTTTTCAAAGATGTTTCAGATATTATTAGGAAGGTTCAAACATTTTGCCTCCACCCATAGTGTTCAAATCACATTAATTCTCCCTTGTACAGTTATTATTAACTTTAGAAAAAGAAGAAATTCTATCAACATTTTCTTCTCAGTGTTACTTCAAACTGTCTTTCCATAACCAAAATTCAAACAAATAGATATATACGGAACATAACAAAGTTACAAAGTTAATTTAGAATCTCTCCACTTTTGTGAATTTCAACACAATTTCTGGACTATAAGTTAATGTTAAACACTTTTTGATATATAATTTAAAACAGCAAGAAAAATTTGATCACATTGAATTTACGACATAGATTCAACCACATTCAACACTAACTTACTCCACTTGCACATTTATGACAGACATCCTACAGTTGGCCAAAACACAGTTACATATTAAGTATTTACCGGTACATGTATAAATGAAATTAAGTCAGCTACATTGTACTAACTATTTAATAATATGCAAAAACATATCAGTTATAAAAGTATGATAACTATGCATGATGAATGGGATGACAGTCTACCAAAAAAAAAATCATAAAGAAATTAATAGATTTTAAGGTCATTGGTCCCTAAAATCATTTCAGTTTTAATTTAAATGAGATTTTGATTTCCAAATGCCCCAGAATTGAGAGGCCAATAATTTGAAAGCATTTGTGTACCAATTTATTTCATACTGTTCTAATCAATATTGAATGGCACAATGATTTATCCATAAAATGTATGATTGCATCAAACATGTATACATGAATGTATACTGGAAATAATTATTACCGATGTTCCTGATGATGGTCTCTGCATGAATGCATTAAACAATAAAAAGAATATTTCTATTAAAATTGTAAAAATAAAGCTTTCATTAATTTATATTGATACCAATAAAGATTTTGTTGAAAATCATTTTAAAAAGTTCTTTTACTGATTCAGAAAAAAAAACCATTGTCATGATATTTATCATGATTGAATAAACGAATCTATTTTGTTCATTTACCATGGATTTAGATTTGTGTTATAATTATTTTGTGAATTTCAAATAATCAGTTGTGAAGAAAACTGACATCAATGTTGATTAATAACTTAATTAATGAATCATTTAGTGACTTTACAAGTGAGGGTTTGTACATGCAGCTTTCTTCTACAATAATTAACAAGTAAATAGTAACTGCATTATTTCCACATGGAGTTGAGATTAATTTTATAATGTTGAAGTCTCATGCATTTCACATGTTAATGAAAAATATTCTTTTACATCTGTTAAGACTTTTTATTAGACTCTGACAATTAATCTAACATTTCAGTCTAGGAACAAAATATGATGAAAAACTTTTGATGCAGTGAGTAGAATGTTCTAAAAATTTGAAACATCAAGAAGTTTCTTTTTTTAAGACAATTAAGACAAGAGCAATGATGTGAAACAGTAGCGTGCATATGATGCTTCATCAGTCTTCACAATCAAGAGTTACCTGCCCATTGTCTATCTTTGTCAATTTCTGAAATGTACATCTTTAGTACTTCAATGGCAGTTTACAATGATGAGTACAGAATAAACCTTGAACCCAGGAAACTTTGATTCAATATCAATTAATATTCTTACAAATTATATATCAAGCTTAAAACTTTTAGAGTTAAAAGGCATTAAAATATATAATAATTAAGTGTATCTGAAAGAAAAAGAGCATAGTTCTTTTTTTTTCTAATATTCTATGTAAAGTAGCATAAATTGTCTCTCAGAAATGTTTTTAAATGCAGTAGTTAAATAAATAAATTTTAACCTAAATCGATTAGATATCCTTATGGCCCCATATTATCTTGATCATGTACGTACCATATATGATTTAATTTCAAAATAATTTGAAAAACTTATTTTACAGCTGTAAAAAAAGTTTCTTTTTCGTTTCTGCATGTTTAAATGAAGGTGCATATATGTTTAAAGATACAGTTGTACATTAAAAATATGATTCAGGTTGCAACAGACTGTCTATCAAAATGGAAAGAAAGTTTAATATTAGAATTACCAAGTTGGATGCCTTCACAATATGGATACTGAGGGGCTCCGGAGGCCGGGTCTGTGGAACGTCTACTTCTGTCATCTTGTCCCTATAGACAGTGTACGTTGTTGGTTATCAAATACAGGGTCAAGAAACACAACTATAAAATGTGTGCACTATATACAAACCGTAAGTAAAGGTGTCAATTAAGGATATGGAAGGACTAGATTTTCATTTAATTATGATTTCATACTCCTAGAATTGTGATTTACTTCAATTTTATTGGTATACATTATATACAAGTCTATAGCATCATAAAAAGTTTACTTACACGGGTGTTCGCTTTTAGTAGCCTAGGCTTGCCCGTTGCCTTGGTGAAGTAGAGTTTCACGCGCGTAACTTGAACTAAACAAACTGTACGAAAAGTATTCGCGACGACTAAAATTAGTTAGCGATCACAAATACTGATACCTTGAAAATTCATAGACATACTTTTAGATATTTTAAATGTCAAAAATAAAATAAATTTAACATATCGTATAGTATTCTTCAGTATGTCTAAAATTGTATATACGAATATAGAAACGTAACGCCTCCATCGCTCTTCCATTCCGGAAGTATATGTAGAACAGAAGAGTTGTGAAATGAAGGCAATAATTCAGAGGGTAACTCAAGCAAGTGTGACAGGTTTGTTTGGAATTATGGATATTGTTCTGTAATCTGCAATGCGTTGTGTCTTAGATTTATGCTAAACTGGTGTCAGAGAGTCACACTGATCTGTACAGTTTTAAATTGCTGTTTAGTGTATTATATGTGATAAGATAAAGATCCTTAAACTGTACAGGAGCCTACAAATACTGGAATTTGGATGAAAATTGATTACAAATACATAACATGTGAAAACTATGGTGTTCCGATGGGGCCACTTCGACCTTCGCACTTTCGCCTTTAGGTCGAGGTGCGAGAGTGTGAAGTTGCAATGGCGAAAGTGCGAAGGTGCGACGGCGAAAGTGCGAAGCACGAAGATGCGAGGGCGAAAGTGCGAAGTTGCGAAGGCGAAGAAGCGATACTACTATCGCACTCTCGCCTTCGCATCTTCGCACTCTCGCCTTCGCATCTTCTCACTTTCGCCTTCGCCTTTTTATAATTGTGGAGCTCTCTATCGTTTAAAGACAATTTTAGCTGTATAAAAGGACATCTGAGGCAGACGATGACCTTTTTAGAATTTATTTTCAACAGCCTGCGCAGATCCATAACTTTTTCTAGGGGGTGGGGTGGATAAATAATTATATTTGTCGGGGGTGGGGGAGGGTTCCGAGACATATTTTGGAGATTTTATTATATATAATTAATAAAATTAAATTTCTTGGGGGGATGAGATCCGGACCCTCTCTCCCCCTTTACTGCATGTGTGAAGTTATTAGTATTGAATTTTCCGGTTGGGAGGGGGGGGCGCTAGATCCATACATCAGCAAGGAGTGTCGCATATTGAAATTAGAATGTTACTGTGATTGATCTACGGTAAACAGACAGCTGGTAAGTGACAGGAGTCTGGAAGTGCATATGTATACATTATGGCGGACATTACATTTTATATGGAGTATATAACACTTAGGCATAGCCAGCACTGGTAAACATAAATGTCACATATACACATTAAAATATTTATAAACATTCATAGTAAGCACAATGGCTTAGCGCATGCGTACCAATGATTAATTGGAAAACCTTGGCGAGTACGGTGCCTGCATCAAATTCTATGTAATCGACCGAGACTTTCTGAATGCTATAAAAAAAGGCGAAGGCGAAAGTGCGAAGGGGAGAGTGCGAAGTTGCGAAGGCGAGGGAGCGATAGTAGTATCGCGCCTTCGCACTTTCGCCTTCGCATCTTCGCGCTTCGCCGTCACATCTTCGCACATTTCGCTCCTTCGCCCTCGCACTTTCGCCTTTGCAACTTTGCACTCTCGCATCTTTGACCTAAAGGTGAAAGTGCGAAGGTCGAAGTGGCCCCATCGGAACACCATAGAAAACAGACTATAGCCTCCTAATCACTCAGGTGTGAAAATCAAAATGTTAGCCAGGTGGGAATTGAGAATTTCAGAATGTTGGCTAAGTGGGAATAAACCGCAAATAAATAAAAAAAACAGGCATATCTAATGTGTGAAGTGCTTTGGTGAAGTGCATGCAGTAATGCTCCATTGTAAAATCACAGGTTTTTTCATAGAGAGTGCAAGCTTCATCATTTGTTAAAATGAAGGGCCATGCCCTCTTTAAAGGGGAAATAATAAAAGTTATTGGAAGCATTCTCAGGTAGGGTAGATTTAAGCTTGTTTAAATCATGATCCCCAGGGGTAGGGTAGGGCCACAATTGGGGGGGGGGGGGGGGGGGGGGGGTCGGAGGGTCAATCGTTTACATAGGATTATATACATGCATAGTAAATCTTTCAAAATCTTCTTCTCAGAAACAATTGTCCAGAAAAACTTGTGTGGAAGCATCCTCCGGTAGGATAGATTCAAATTTGTTCAATTCATGATCCTCAACTGTAGGATGAAGCCACAATAGGGGCCCAATTTGTACATAAATGTAGGAATATATAGAGTATATCTTTAAAAATCTTTTTTCTAGCAAACCATTTGACCAGAAAAGCTGAAAAGCCTCAATAGAGGATACAAATTTTACATAGGAATACCGGTGAATATAAAGAATTAGAGAAATTTTTTTTTCTCAGAAACTGATTGACCAGAAAATCTGAAACTTGTGTTGAAGCATCGTAAGGTAGGGTAGATTTAGATAGAATGTTCTATCGTTAAAATGACAGATGTCCTACGGACCCTGAGCGTAGCCTGGTCATAGTAAGATTATTCTTTCTAGGGTAGATTGTACCAGTAGTTTGTTATAGTCATGATCCCAAGGGGTAGGATGGGGCTACAATGGGGGGTCCAATTTTACAAAGGAAATCATTTTAGATTATTCACAAGAACAAAAATGTTATTGTGAGGATTTACTTATGTGCAAGCATTTTGATTATTATTGATTCTTTAAAATTGTTCAGACTTTAATCCCTGGACAATTCTTGGGCTTCACAAGGGGTTCAAAGTTTGATGTAGGTTTATATCCAATATATAAACAATACTGTTGTTTATGATCTTCTTGAGAGCTGCAATGCTCAATATATAATATGACTATAAAATCATATGCTTAGAAAAGTGACTCAGAGATAAAGATAAAAATATCCAGTAAAAAATTGCATTTTTATTTTATACAGAATATATTATACTACATTGTCCAGATATTTTGTATATGACTCCATAAAGCTGGTTTAATTATGTTTATTGTTGCTCAGTTGAGCAATGTGGCCCATGGGCCTGTTGTTTGGGCACTCATGGAATGCACTGGTATCAAACTGCATTATGTTTGCTTTTGCTATAAGAAATACTGATTGTCAAATATTCTTATCTATTATAGTTGGAGAGGAAACAGTCAGTTCAATCGGGCAAGGGCTGTGTGTCTTGATTGGGATTGGCAGATATGACACTGCAAAGGAACTGGAATACATGTAAAGCTGTTTGGTGAACTCTTGTCCACTGTGTACATGCAAGCTTTCATTCCTCTGTAATGTGTAGAAAAAACTTATGTTGAATTGCTCTCTTCTTTTAGGACATTTTCCAAAATAATCATATTGTTAAATAAAAAAAATATTCTAAAGTTTTGAATATATGTACCTTATAAAAGATTACTGATACTTAGTTACCAGTTAACATTTTTTATGGCAGGGCTAGGAAGATTTTGAATATAAGGCTGTTTGATGGTGAAGATGGGAAAAGATGGAATAAAAGTGTAATGGATAAACAGCTAGAAGTTTTGTGTGTCAGCCAGGTATTTTGACATCTTTTCTTTCTTTCTTCATTTGAATGGCAAATGAACAAATTATTGTATAATGGGTTATATTTGCCCCATGTTTTTTAGCTCACCTGAGCCAAAGGCTCAAGTGAGCTTTTCTAATCACAATTTGTCCGTTGTCGTTGTTAACTTTTCACATTTTCATCTTCTTCTCAAGAACCACTGGGCAGATTTCAACCAAATTTGGCACAAAGCATTACTAAGTGAAGGGGAATCAAGTTTGTTCAAATGAAGGGCCACGCCCTCTTTAAAGGGGAGATAATTGAGAATTATTGAAAATTTGTTGGTATTTTTCAAAAATCTTCTTCTCAAAAACTTATTCGCCTGAAAAGCTAAAACTTGTGTGGCGGCATCCTCAGGTAGTGTAGATTCGAGTTTATTCAAATCATGGTCCCCGGGGGTAGGGAGGGGCCACAATTGGGGGATCAAGTTTTACATAGGAATATATAGAGAAAATCTTTAAAAATCTTCTTCTCAAAAACTATTGGGCCAGAAAAGCTCAAATTAAAATGGGAGCATCCACAGGTAGTGTAGATTCAAATTTGTTCAAATCATGTTCCCCGGGGGTAGGGTGGGGCCACAATTGGGGGATCAAGTTTTACATAGGAATATATAGAGAAAATCTTTAAAAATCTTCTTCTCAAAAACTATTAGGCCAGAAAAGCTCAAATTAAAATGGGAGCATCCACAGGTAGTGTAGATTCAAATTTGTTCAAATCATGGTCCCCGGGGGTAGGGTGGGGCCACAATTGGGGGATCAAGTTTTACATAAGAATATATAGAGAAAATCTTTAAAAATCTTCTAAAAAACTATAAGGCCAGAAAAGCTCCAATTATAATGGAATCATCTTCAGGTAGTGTAGATTCAAGCTCGTTCAAATCATGGTCTATGGGGGTAGGGTGGGGCCAAAATGGGGGGATCAAGTTTTACATAGGAATATATAGAGAAATCTATAAAAATCTTCTTCTCAAAAACAATTTGGCCAGAAAAGATCAAATTTGGATGGAAACATCCTCAGGTAGTGTAGATTCAAGTTTGTTCAAATCATAGTCCCTGGGGGTAGGGTGGGGCCACAATGGGGGGATCAAGTTTTAGATAGGAATATATATTAAATATCTTCTTCTCAAAAACTATTAGTCCAGGAAAGCTCAAATTTGGATGGAAGCATCCTCGGGTAGTGTAGATTCAAGTTTGTTCAAATCATGGTCCCAGGGGGTAGGGTGGGGCCACATTTGGGGGATCAAGTTTTACATAGGAATATATAGAGATAATCTTCTTCTCAAAAACTATTAGGCCAGGAATGCTCAAATTTCAGTGGAAGCATCCTCAGATAGTGTAGGTTCAAGTTTGTTCAAATCATGGTCTCCAGGGGTAGGATGGGGCCACAATTGGGGGATCAAGTTTTACATAGGAATATATAGAGAAAATCTTTAAAAATCTTCTTCTCAAAAACTTTTTGACCAAGAAAGCTCAAATTGGCGGGTAACCATCCTCAGATAATGTAGATTCAAGTTTGTTCAAATCATGGTCCCTGGGGGTAGGGCGAGGCCACAATCGGGGATACATTTTTATACATAGAGAAAATCTCTTAAAAATCTTCTTCTCAAAACTATTTGGCCTGGAAAGCCCAAATTTGAGTGGAAGCATTCCCAAATGGTATATAGATTCAAGTTTGTTTAAATAATAGTCCAGTGGTATGGTGAGGCCACAGTGGGGAATGAATTTTTACATAGGAATATATAGAGAAAATCTTTAAAAATCTTCTTTTTAAAGACCATTTGGCCAGAAAAGCTTTAACTTGTGTAGAGGCATCCTCGGGTAGTGTAAATTCAAAATCACAGTCCCTAGTGGTATGGCGGGGCCGTGATGGCGGTTTTGAATTTTTACATAGGAATATATCGAGAAAATCTTTAAAAATATTCTGGGAAAGTTTTTCGGTCCAAATCTCATTACTTAGTGTGAAAGCACAGGTTATGCAGATATAAGTTTGATGAAACCATGATACCCTAGAGAAAAGTGGGGCCACAAAATGGGGGGGGGTATATAGGAATAGAGAAAAATCTTCTTACAGGTACAACAACAAAAGGGGCTTGGTATTTACCAAAAGAAAGAGGTGGATAAAAATTGGCAGATTTTCAATTTTTTTTTAGCTAGATCTACTGTACTTAGTTGTCAAGATATTTTGATACTGTAATGCTAATTTGATCAGAATTAAGGCAATTGTTGCTCAGGTGAGCGATGTGGCCCCTGTGCCTCTTGTTTTTGTTTGTTTTTGTTTTTTTTGGGGGGGGGGTCTTTTAAAACATGTATTTGCATATGGTTTTGTCCCATGTTAAATTCACCCAGACACAGAAATGTGAAAGAAAGATAATTCTAGACATTTGAATTCGCTCAGTCTTAAATTCGCTTGCTGAAAATGAGGACAAAAGGGGCAAAAATAAAAAGGGAGGCAAATATATCCTTGTATACAATATTAAGCTAGGCGAGAAAAAATTGTGCTGTAATTTTCAAAAGTCAAACTGGATCCCTATATCTTGAAATCAAATGCTTTCTCTCTTGAAATCAAAGGACAGTTAAAAAATGCCCATGTGTTATTCTACCTTGTTTCATTTTAGTTCACACTCTCTGCAGTTCTTAAAGGAAACAAACCTGACTTTCATGAGGCTATGGGTCCAGACACATCCGAGGAAACTTATCAAGATTTTCTACAGTTGATGAGAAATTCTTATAATTCAGACAAAATTAAAGGTATTGGTATTTGTATTCTGTTAATTTGATTTTATCCACTGCACTGGTACAATTTAGGGATGGGGTGTATGGAAGTCATCGGAGCCATCATACATGGTGAAACGGTTTGTCATTTTAAAAAAGAATTCATCTGTTGTCATTTGAAGAAAGTAATTTATGTATAAATCATTGATATGTTTTCAAAATTAATACGGTCACCAGAGGTTATGTTGAGGGGTTTATTATTAGCCTGACAAAAATATCATTTTGATTTCAGGAATTAAAACACGTAACACAATATTTTCCATTTCTACATTTCAGATGGTAAATTTGGAGCTTATATGCAAGTCCACATACAGAATGATGGTCCAGTGACGATACCTCTAGACTCTCCTGACAATCTCCCCGATTCTAAAAAAAAGAAAACAGCCATGGTAGCGCCATCTGTTCAGTCTCTCTCCATCAACTCCGGAGAGGGAGACAACTCTGGCTCCTGACAAATGCAGACTTAGCTATTCACCTTTATCCGTCTATTTATAGCCATTGATCCTTGACATTTTGTATCAAATCAACACCAGTGTGAGGCCAAGAAACTTTTAATGAATTATCAGTAATTCGTTTGCTTTGATTTACTGGTACATGTATTCGTTTATTTTTTGTGTAAAGTCTATGTCAGCATTTTTTTTATACTAAGTATAATGTGCTAACATGCTTGATATTTGTGACTTTACAATAAAATATGAATGTTTTATTCACAATTCAGTTTTGTTATACTTTTATATCATTACGGTATATTCAGAATCTAAAATGATAATTATTTTTTACCTCTGTATTTAAATTTATTAGGGAATAACCATTGTTCGTTGGAGACCAATATTTGTGTGGCTTTCGTTGGTAACCCTTACTCACAAATTTATATCCCCATGAACGTATATACAAGCATTTGTTAAATATTTATTGAAATTATTCCGAACTTGCTACCAACGAAATTACATCCTCACGAACCAGAAAAAATTTGGCTACCCATTGACCCCCATGAATAAAAATGATTCCACAGTAGTTTAATTTAAATTATTTATTTTAAAGAACATGCACATGTCTGTTGCAATTGGGAATTACATGTACCTTTTTGAATTGGTTGCTTTGATAAATTCTTAAGTTCCTTAACAATATTAAATTTTTTACTTTTTAAAAGGAAGTGTGGTAACATAGACAGTGATTTTTTTTTTTAATGATTAATGCTTGTGTAACTTGTCGTGGAGTTTGCACCTCTTCAGTTCAAGGGTCTGGGGGCTGAACAAATGAAAAAAGTACAGTAGTGAAAAACTTTCCTCTTCATAAGGATTAAACAATTTTTAGTTTGCAAATATATATGAAAATGACCCTTCTTTTACTCAAGGGAATATCACAATTGATAGTATGGACTGCAACACACACAATCCCCCGTGATGAACACTAACATATACCTTATTCAGGCAGATAGTGTTCACCTTGTGGTATGCACAAGCCTGCACAGATAGTACATGTACATGAGCGGATCTAGAGGGGGTCCAGACCCTACCCCTGCAAAATTCATTTTTTTAAATTTAACACACCAGATCCCCCCTGGAAATTTTTTTTTCTGGATCTGCTGGTAGGTCTTAGCAGAAGCAGTCTGTGTGTTAATTAATTACTTTCTTATTACCCAGGTAAGTCCTCCAACTAAAATGTACATCTTCCAAAGTAGATTATCAGGAATGACAGAGACAAACCTCCAGGAGGTTGACCTCTGCAAATTCTGACTACAGTATCAAGTGGTCTGCCTCTAAAAACTATCAAGTTAATGTGACAAGCCTTCATTGCAAGGCAATTAATTTATTTACTGAACCATACAGTAGTCTTGCAAGTCCTCTCCTATGGGCTTCTGATGCCAGATGCACGCAGATAAACATGTATTCTGTAAATTACTTTTATCGATTTAAATGTATCTAAAGTCTTGGAAAACATTTTTTATCAATTTTAAAATCTTCCGATAATTTTTCTGACAGTTGTAAACTACCGTAAATGCATGTAATTTGGCTATGCATTCTAGTTAGCATTTTTATATCTATGTAGATAAACAGGTACATTAAGGAAAGTGCACAACATATAATTTTACTGGATATAGAGGTGACAAACTTGTTCAGTATGTTACTAGACACAGTGTCATATTTTCAACTTTTCAGACTTTACCGTATATAATCACAGCTAAACCTAAAATCAGTAAATCCAAAGGAAATAAATATCATGAATGTGATTTTTTTATTTGTAAACACTAACAATTAAAAAAAATTATAATACATAAACATACATCATTGTAAACTATAAATTGACATGAAGTCAACATAAATATAAGTAAATGTAAATGTCAAGAACTTAGAAAGTATTGATTTTAGCAATACTGAGTAAATGGAATACATTTTGAGTACATTTTGATTGACTTTAAAAATTTTTGGTCACAGCTCTATATCACTCAATCAAGTTCAAATTTGACTAGACAAGAATAATGAGAGATCATCAATTGTTTTGTTGGAGTCAAGTTTTCTTTGGGGTGCTTTGAAATTCTGCTACTGTGGAATTCTTAAATAACTCAGCAACCATGTCTTTCGGGTTTTTACGCTTCATAAATCTTGATTGTGGATTAATAGCATTCATTTTTATTTTCAAAGTACTGGAAACATTCCTTTTAGTTTTCTTGACATTATCTAAAATGTACTTGTCAAGTGGCTCGTTCAAAAGCGTTTTGTTGTTTTGTAGTGATCTAGTACGTTTTCTAGGTTTCCTCATTGGTTTTGCATCTTCATGGTTTATAGTTTCAGGTTGCTCCGATCGTTGGTTTGGGGACTTTGGTAACTCAAGACTCTTGTTCCCAGGCTCTGGATTCCTGAGCTCTCTGTCTTTGGATTTCGTATTATCAGCATTACTTGCAATAAATGAGGGATTTCTTAATTTCGGTTTTATTTCCCTGTAGGTTTGAACACTTTTATGGACATTCACTGGTGAATACTTCTTTGGAAGAATTGGAGCGGATAAACTTTTACCCATTGCCTTTTGCTTTATACTTGGTTTTGGAGCACTAACTGTATTCAACAGGTTTGGTTGCAATGTTGAGGTAATTGGCATTGAAGATGCTGGAAAGACTTGAGTCACTTGACCAGAATTACCAGTTATGATATATTGATTGCTTGTTGGAATACTAAACAGGGTGTTTCCTCCAATTCCTTGCTTTGAATCTTTGCTAGCCAGGCTTTGTTGTGGAATGCATTCACTAATGCTAGATTTTGGAGATAAAAGCAAATTGGAATGAATTCTTGGAGCTACAGAATGTATACAACCAATAGGAATAGAGTCATTGAAATCAACACACGGAATCATGGTATGGAAAATTCCATTTCCTGGTTGACCAATCCTTACAGGGGTTGGAGCGGATGAACGATTCATTGGTATTGGTAACTTTGGTTGCACATTTGAGGTCACAACTGTTCTATTGTTTATAACACTGGTGCACTTAGTGATGTTTTGTGATTGCATAACCATTGGCACTTGTACTGAATGTGTTGTAGAAGTACTACAACTGCTTGTTAATAAAACATTATTTTGACCAGCAGCTGTAAAGGATGTTGAAGTTTTCGCATCCGGGTTCACTTTATTGTGGTTCACTGTGGCTGCTTTTTGTGCGGAATTTCTTGGTCCTTTGTTTACAGTACTCTTCTTCTGACTCTTGTTTGAGACTTTAACTTTCTCATTCTCTGGAACTTTTGGCCTTCCACGACTTTTTTTCTCTCCCACGCATTTTGATTGTGAATTTTGTGGAAATATTGGTAGTTTGTTAAAAGTATCTACAGAATTGCCTGACATTGGAATAGGAACAAGGTTTTCCTGCAATTTCCAACTCTTTCCTTGTTTCTGTAGCTCTGCAAAACTAAGGAAAGTAGCTACAGTGACTATATCTCCTTGATTACTTGAAAATTTTGGCAATATAGGGGGATTCTTTGCAACCTGACCAGATTCTGAAGTTGTTGATGGTTTCATAATTGGCAATGAGTTTGATGCTATGTAAACAGCATTGCTTTGTTGTGGTATTGGTACTTCTTTCATTAGATTATTTAGTATTTCTTTATCTTTCTCAACTGATTTTCCTGCTGAGATGGAAGGTTGACATTGCGACTGCTTTTCACAAGTAAGTTCCTCTCCATCATCACTATTCATTGCACAATCATACTTAACACACACTGTTACTGTCTGATCATCTGCCTCTTGCTTTGAAAAAATCTGAATGTTTCCCATCTGGTCATTGGTTTGTTCACTTGTATTCCAAGTGTCTTCCATGGACTCAACAGGTTCAAGTTTAACATGTACTGAAGACATGTAATTTTCAGTTGATTCTATTGTTTGTTGTATATCATTTTGAGTACAAGACGGCAATGCTGAATTGACTGTGTTGGCCTCAACTATTTCATCTTTTAACTGCAAATTTTCATCATGATGTGAATCTGGGTACAAGTTTGTAGATATGTTCTCTGAAATTTGCTGAATTTTTAGCTTGTCATTGTCATTAGCTGAACAGTTTTCTGGACTTCGTTGGTTACACATGTAATCAGATAAACCACTGTTAAGATAATACTTAAAATCTTGAAATCCGAGTTCTTTTAAAGCACCATCAAGTCCAACAGGAATGGAACTTATTTCTTCCCCATATATAAAATCTATAATTGTTGACAACATGTCTGAATTAACTTTGGATAGTTTTATCTTGGATAATTTATTTCCACATCCTTTATATTTGTTTGATAGCAAATTTCGGCATTCCTCAAACGCTGCAACCCATACACAACTATGAATACGTCTTTTTACACCGTCGTTGGAAAAAACTTCAAGATCACATAAAACACTATGTTGTCGCATCAATCGCAGTCTTTCCATAATACGGCAATTCATGTCAAGTTTCATTTTTTTCTGATCACGTCTGTGGCTGTTTTTCTCAAGTCATCGCTAAACCGACTTCCTTGACTTTAAATATAAGCCAATCAAATGCCTTCTCTCATGAAAATTTTCCAATCAACGCACGGATGGTCGTTTCCTAAAGCCAATGAAATTCAGCTTTGCTTCTTCTCGATTATGACGAAACTTCCGGCAAAACATAAACATGGAAAGTGCCGAAGACGGAGAGTCGAAAACAACGCAGATCTTTGCTTGCCTATTGCTTGTGTTTACTTTTGTCATAATTTTAAAAAGGTATTTGAACACCCAAAGTGTACAGAGTATATCATAATTGCATAATATGATAATTTCCTTGGCAACAGATGAACATCGTTGAAACTGAAAGTGTGCAATGGAGTGGGTGGGGGGGGGGGGGGCGGCTATAAAGACGTTTCGACCCTTAGACACCATGGCTCGGTAACGACGCGACTGATACATCTGTTTAGTAATTGTTTTGATCTAGTCCCAGGTATCAGCCTTCTGATGGTATCGGTCTGCGTCCTTCAGGCGTGGGCCAATATACCAACCGCTCGAGCTGATATACCAGAGCCGAAATCAAAACAACAGTATGATCATGATGATATTCTATGTTTTGTGGTTGTGTTTGAAAGTCCACGTGGGGAAATTGAGACATGGAGATTGAGACATTATTTTAATTGTTTTGATAGAATATTTTTTTGTTTACAACATTTTTTATAAATAATAATTTGTGTTTCTTCAAACAACTTGTTATAGATACTAGACTTTGACGTGTGCGTGCACGGGTTGACATTGCATATGATATCGGACATTTACGAAATAGATACATTGACACACCGTATAGTTGACAGTTACATAACGAAGCTTTAAGCCTACAATAATGCTATTGATTTCACTACACTCTGCTTACTAGGTAGAATAATCTAACTGTGTCATGGGACAGACCTTCACCCAATTAAAATGCCTCCCATGTACCCGTAATGTTGCCAAAAATTGCAGAATTGCTCCGAAACGATTTTTGAAACAATTAATAAAGCTGCATTGAAATTCAAAATAACAGTAAAATTATTCAAACAACCCATTTTGAGACTAAATACCTTTCATTTAAAAGTTTAATTCATACTAATGAGGAATTAACACTTTTTCACCAATGTTTTTTACTCGCTTCTTATTTACACACCATGTTGACATTCGGAACTCTCGGGATAAGAAAAAGTATATACCTTCAGAAATTATTAATTATTATTTTAATCTTACCTTAGTTGGTAATGTTCATCATAAGCTCGCAATATTGACAAGGTATGCAGACAATATTTGACTATTGATTTATGTTTTATTTAGCTGAATATGAGGTAACTGACGTTGACTATCAAACGATCCAAAAGTTATGTTTGCATGTTACTGACTGACTACGAAAATACCTCAGGTTGATCAATGTCATAGAGGACTTGGCAAAAAGTGTTTTGTTTTCTTAAAGACTATCAAGTGAGACATTTACTGGGTATATAAAATTCTATGCAGTGAAACTCTTCGAAATTCTCATTCTCACCTATCAAGTACTCAATGAATCTTCCCTCCACCTTTTTTCACTCTCAATACTTTGTTGCTGTTTAATTTTATACATCTCTCCATCCTCTGCAGTCTAAGCAAATCCTGCAATTTTATTCAGCTCCAGACACAACAAAGTGATGTCATGTCAAAGGACAACTACCGGTACTCAAATTTAAAAGTCATTTTATTGGGCAACTACTCCAAATAAAATGACTCATGTGGAATGCAGTTTATTTATCAAATAATATGAAATGATGAGATAAGTAGGCAAAGTGTCGGCCATATTGCCGTATATGAATCCCACCAGTCGGACATAGAAATATATCCGGCAATCATGTGCCATGTTTAAACTAATGAAAGTGTGACATATCAGTCCGAGGGTGAATTTACCAGAGCCTAGATATATTTGGTTAACCTGATGCAATTTATAACAGGGTTTTCCAAAGGAAAAATCCGGTTACTCAAATGATGAAAACGGTGGGCGGGTAGCTGCCAAAGGGGTACCCTTATTGTTTGGATAATTGCTTCTACACTTTTCAAGATAAGAAGTTTATGTTTTTCAGATCAATTGGACATATATTAGAGGTGTACATACTTGGATTTTGATTTTTGATAATTTATGAATAAAATACCTGATGTTGAACTTTGTCATTTTCTTGCGGAATATTGCATATAGGGTCCCCCTATTGTACAGATAACTCTGTCTATAGTTTTCAAGATAGGAATTTGTTGTTTATAAATTCGATCAGGGTTGACAAATGGTTATGGATACAATTCGCATAAAAGAAAACCCTGGGTTTGCTGTCACATTGACAGTTTTTCACTTGTTTTAAGATGTTATCAAGTGACAGCACAGTCGATCAAAATTATTTCTTTGATTACTGGGGTTTGCCTCCCTTTGCTCATTATGTCACTGATAGCTATTCAGTATAATTATGTACTAATGGTATATAGATAATCTATTCATTTCTTAATTTGCATGATTGTATTTAGAAATTTTGAATACTCATATAATTATCAAATGCACAATTCATATTAGTTCCTAAACACATGGGTTTTTTTTTTCATAGATTAATAATTTTTTATATCTACATATATAATGCAAAGAGTTGTTATATTACATGATGTATAATCCAGTGTGTCAATAATTTTTGTCCAGGTGTCCAAGTAGCGTAGTGGACAATGCACTCGCTTTTCACCGCTGCGATCCGAGTTCGATCCCCGTGATCGACAGTGGTTGTATGTGATAGGGTATGGCGGTCGCCCGCTTGGACACGTGGGTTCTCTCCGGGTACTCCGGCTTCTTCCCACACCAATGACCCCCTCGCGCTAACATCTGTGCCAACGAAAGATATTAATATAAGTTGTAGAACTTGCTTATCAATCGTTGTAAAATAAATAAAGTTCAGTAATTCAGTAATAATAGTGTGTCAATTTATTGTGTTTTTTTTTACAGGTTTAACTTGGAAGAAATATTTCTGCAAAATTTTGATGCTGTTCATCACGTGAATTCAACATCTGAAGTATATGTACAGGAAGTTTGCAATCCGTTCCATGTGACTTTGTCAAAGCAACACAGAACCAGCACAGGGGGTACCTAGCTTTACTAAATGGAGTCTGAGATCATACTGGAAACATATTATGTTTGGCATGTACAATGTGTAAAATGATTATTCAAGAAGTTAAAGTGGATTTGAATTATCTTATTTCCTTGTGCACCTACGTTAAACGATGTACATGATTTACTAGATACTGCTTTCTGCCAAAAACGCTAAAAAGAATACTCGGTCAAATTAATACATCTACAGTATTAAACATCTTTCTTTTGAAAACCATAATTTAATATGTCAAAGAGTGTTAACATTTTCGGATGTCTTCTATTTTCAATCCTGATAAAGTGATTTCTTAAAATCCATGGATATCTCAAGAGATTTTTCTTAATGTATTTTTGTCAAGTTTTCGATAACTGCACTTTTAACAAAATAATTTTACAGAAGATTTTTAATACATTGTTTTGTTGTAGAAGGACTGAACCTAGAATTGTCACTCTTAAAGCCAGGATTTGTGAAGCTCTTTTGGGGAGCAAACATCGAGGAATTTTACAAAGAACTTAAACATCCTTGGGAAGTTCTTAACAGCAGAATTCAAAATGATTTTTTTCTAGAAGACAATAAATTAAAAGTCTCAAATTATTCAGAAAGGTACAAACATTTGTTATCATTCTTTAATGTAGTATGATTGTTGGATTTCCAATGATTGGAAGCTTGCTGCACAGTAAAACCTCAATTTATGAAAGGCAAACCATTTTGTTGACCAAGATTTTTATACCCGGTACATTTCCAGTACATGTATTTGCCTACGTTGCTGCTTTTAACACATTTGGAGTTGATTTTGTCAACAATTATATTGTCTGATTTTCAGATCCCAAGTGTGTGAAAAGTCTTTATGGCACACAACAGTGCCAGACAAGATAAACCAGTACTCTGGAGCCGTCCCCAGGACAGTGTATCCTGTAGTGGTGGCCTGCACTCGAGAGGAATATGTACTAGATGATGTACAAATAGTAAGTAGTCCTATCAGATTAATCGAAAATGACATTTTTACCTATCAGATTATCAGGGAAAAATATAAAGGGATATATAAGAAATGGTTTGGTGTTTTGATATTAGATCAGATTAACCGATTTATTCGATTAACCGCTATCAGATTAAGTGGAACCCTCTGTACTACTATAAATTCATTATTATACGCGAGTATTTAATTCTGCAATTCCGCTGTTTTGCATCAAATCCCAATAATTTAAAATCGCGAGCACTAATATTTTGTTATGATTTCATATAACTCAAAATTGTCTAAAAATAAAGTGATAATTTAAAATCTTTGAGGACGACTTTTTGCGATTTTTTGCAGAAATTAATTCCTCGTGTTTAATAAGGAATTAACAGAAGTTATCCATCCACAAAAACATCATCCCAGAAAAAGACATTGTTTGATCATAAAAGAGGGACTGGCCATAATTGTACCCAGTCTGTGCAGTAATCCACAATCAAAATTTTGATGTAGCTGTCACATTTTTAGTTATGAGATTTGATTTCTTATTAAGAGGGCTTGATGGTCATGACCATTCTAAGACAATATTAATCTTCTTTAAAAGAAGAGCTCTGTAAAAAATATAGGAAAATACTCAGATTTTAAACCTAAGATATTTAGATTTGTTCTTTACTAAACAAGATTTTATGGCTTAAAAAATCATCTCTAAAATTTTAAGGAATATCTGATTGGCAAATATAAGACTGAGCGATTTCAATTGTCGCAAATTTATCCATCTTTTGGGCAATACCATCTGCAATTAAGGGAATAAGGGCAAAAAATACATGGGGCAAAAACAACCCGATATACAATATTCTTTAAAAAATTCTATCCTTACTTTTCCTTCTTACTCAATCATCAACAATTTTTATTGTTGATGTACCGGTGTCATATAATATTTTGAACCCGGCGATTTATTGAACTCCCCCCCCCCCCCCCCCCCCCCCCGCATAAAATATTGAAAATATTTAATGGCTGCGATATTTAGATAGAACCCCCCTCTATTAATCATTGCTATTGGAGAGAGGGTTCAAAATATTATGGCCGTGATATATTGAACCCCCTATCTATATCCCATTCCCATTGGAGAGGGGGTTCAATATATTATGGCCGCGATATTTTGAACCCCCCTCTATTTTTCATTGCTTCAAAATATTATGGCTGCGATGTATTGAACCCCCTACCTATTTCCAATTCCACTTGGAGAGGGGGTTCAAAATATCAAGGCCAAGATATTTTGAACCCACCTAATTTTTAGCTCACCTGAGCTAAAAGCTCAAGTGAGCTATTCCGATCACATTTTGTCTGTCGTCCGTCTGTCCGTAAACTTTTCACATTTTCAACATCTTCTCAAGAACTACTGAGCCAATTTCAACCAAACTTGGCACAAATCATCCTTAGGCAAAGGGGATTCAAAGTTGTGAAAATTAAGGGCCACACCCGTTTTCAAGGGGAGATAATTAGAAATTAATGAAAAATTTTGAGTAATTTTCAAAAATCTTCTTCTTAAGAACCATAAAGCCAGGAAAGCTGAATTTGTGTGGAAGCAACCTCAGGTAGTGCAGGTTCAAAGTTGTGAAATTGATGACCCCTGAGGGTAGGGTGGGGCCACAATGGGGGGTCGAAGTTTTACATAGGAATATAGGGAGTAAGTCTTTAAAAATCTTCTTCTCAGAAACTAATCTGCCAGGAAAGCTGAAACTTATGTGGAAGCATCCTTAGGTAGTGTAGATTCCAAGTTGTGAAAATCATGCCCACCGGGGGTAGGGTGGGGCCACAATGGGGGCTCGAAGTTTTACATAGGAATATATAGAGTAAATCTTTAAAAATCTTCTTCTCAAAAACTTATCAGCCAGGAAAGCTGAAACTTGTGTGGAAGCATCCTCAAGTAGTGTAGATTCAAAGTTGTGAAAATCATGACCCCTGGGGGTAAGGTGGGGCCACAATGGGGGTCAAAGTTTTACATAAGAATATATAGAGTAAATCTTTAAAAATCTTCTTCTCAGAAACTAATCAGCCAGATGATTCTTTATAATTGTTAAGACTTTGGCTCCATTCTTCGGCCTCACAAGAAGGTTCAGAGTTTGATGTAGCTTTATATCCCATATATAAACAATTGTTAAGGATCTTTTTGAGAACTGCAATACTCAACATGTGATATGACTATAAAATCATCCTGTTAGAAAAGGGACTACCGTATATACTCGCCTATAAGTATTGTTCGCCTATAAGTCGGTTGCCATTTTTCAGGTTTATTTACAAGATTTTGCCATTGACCCCCCTTACCAAAATATAAGGCCTCTGGCAAACAGTTGCCGCAAATTTGCAGAGAGTTTGCTGCAAATTTGTGACAAACAGTTGCAGCAAATTTGTGGGAAGTTCAGAATTCGTATGCAAATTAGCTTCTGGCAAACTGTTTGCGGTAAAGTTGCGGGAAGTTCAGAATTCGTATGCAAATTAGCTTCTGGGAAACTGTTTGCGGCAAAGTTGCGGGAAGTACAGAATTCGTATGCAAATTAGCTTCTGGCAAACTGTTTGCGGTAAAGTTGCGGGAAGTTCAGAATTCGTATGCAAATTAGCTTCTGGGAAACTGTTTGCGGCAAATTTGCAGCAAGTTCAGAATTCGTATGCAAATTAGCTTCCGGCAAACTGTTTGCGGTAAATTTGCCGCAAGCTTACAGATAAACATAGCAACTTTAAGATATTACAACATAAGAAAAACAATTTATAAACACTAATACGGTAATCATTTAATAATGAGTTACTAATACATGTACTATGCTTTTCAATCAATTAATAAATAACTTCTACTGGTAATTAACAAAGATGTTGTTTAACTTAAACAGTTGCAGCAAAATTAGAGATAAAGGACACAAGTAATTAACTTTAAATTTTACACATTTTATAAATTTCAAAAATAAACACAAAAATGATGAACAAACCATAATGAAATTTGACAAATAGTACTCAACCTATAGGTGATGATTTGTTGCTGCAGATCGATAAACTTGAATGCAGTTTGATCACAACATGCATGCACAGATGGACTTGTACAAAAGTTCACAATGAGCGAAGTTCAAACCATATACATGTACCGTATATTTTTCGGAAATTAGGTCGATACTTTTTACCGGTAGTTCACAATGAAGCCCTGCACGGTCACTGGTCATGTTACAATTAATCACGGATTCTTTAAGGCATTCTCGATGTCTTTTTTATGACAGTCTCCTGTACGTGCTCTCCGATTTAATTTTTACACATAAACAATATCACACAAATAGCCGAATATCACAATAATGCCCACAATGGAATGGTCAAACTTCAGCACTGTTGTTTATATGCTTTTCTACTAAGTCTTACACAAATTCTGTCTTCACTCTTTTTTGGTTGCATCATTTGATCATAAAATCAGTGAGTTAGTTGTTCATGCATGGTTTTCTTTAGGTCTGTGTAACCCAGTCACCAGGGCAGACACCTATTGGGAAGATAAATGGATTTCATATAAGCACAATTGTTTTCAGATTTTAAGCAGTTTCTAAGAAAAACAAGGTAGCCTATCCTATACTTACTCAATCTATTATATAAAGCTACAAATTTGCACTAGGCCTACTCTAACTCTGACTATGCGAGTAGAACATGAATTCTTTTATTTAAGTAATAAAATGTAAATCATATAAAATGTACTTATACACTATGTAATGATAATATCCTAAATTTGGCGTTGTTTAAATAAATTTCAAATTTAAATTATTTGTTCATGCAAGACATGCATCACAACGATGTCAATAACGAGCGTTTTGCTTGAATCGACACCCCGCATTGTCATAGGGACGGCCTTATACTGTTAAACTCATTATAATAGATCACAGTCTTTCGTTTTATATTCCAATAACTGTTTAAACTGCCATTCAACGAATATGTTTTCATTACTTCACTTACTTTTTCAAAAACGTGCTCATGATCATGCAGATGGTGCATGCAGTGGCCTTGGTGTTGAGACTTGATTCATTCACTTATATTCGTCCTCTGTTTAGCCGTAGATTTTCCAAAAGTAAACACTCCATTGACAATGTTTCTTTTACCTTGTGCACAGCCTTATTCCCTTATTTTCATTCATTTTACCATCTCGGTGATGACAGACAACATGGCAGCATCGAATGTGAAAATTGGCGGCTAGCTATTGATCGACCAATCAGCACGCGCGTAGCTTAACATTGAAACAAAAGTAAAAGTAGAAACAAACACTGAACAGCATAACGTTACGGAAAACTCTTCAATCTACCTGATTCAACATCAAGCGGTTTAGATACTCAAATCCAAGTTGACTGATATTTGAACGTAGGAAAAAAGAATATAGCATAACAAAAGAACAGACAGGTTGGTGTTCACGTAATACGTGGGGTCGGGGGGGGGGGGGGGGGGGTTCATTATGAAGCATCATGCGATTAAAGTTGATCTTATTTTCGTAATAATAAACATTTTTATCGATACTATCTTAGAATAAAACTTAAATCCGAAAATATTAATTAGATTTATTTTTTCTCTATACAAATATACACAAATTATAAAAGCAATTCATTATAATTGACAGTCTTCAATTTGTGCTGAATGTGTATGAAATTGTATAAGTCTTATTTCTGGTAAAGCTTTGGCAAGCTCATGAAGTAAAAAAAAAAACAGAGAAAAAAGAAATGTTTGTGATAAACTTCTGGCAAATTTTTAGGAGTTTGCCAAAAGTTTGCCACTTCTGGTGAAGAAGCTGCAAACATACTTGGGTGTCTGGTAAACTTCTGGCAAAATATAAGAGGTTTACCAGAAGTTCGCTACTACTGGCAAAGATCGGCAAACAAGTTCTAAAGTTTTCTGGTAAACTAATCAGTTTGCCAAAAATTTGCGGCAAGTTTGCTGCATATTTGCCGCAAACAACTTATTTTGGTAAGGGGGCCTCTTATAAGTCGGGTATTTTTTTCTGGATAATCAGTCTACAGATTGTCAATCAAATAAGCACGTTTTATCAAGCATGACTATATTCTAGATAAAAAAATATTGGTGTTTGACCCCTCTGTTATCATTTCTAGATGCAATGCATTTAAAAGTGTTGTGTTCAGTTAAGACATCTATCCTGGATTAATAACTTTCGATTTTGGACGCCATTTTTTTATTGATACACTAATAAAAACTTGGTATAAGCTTTTAAAAATATTTAAATAATTTTGAAAATAAAATGATAGTGATTTTAATCCCCTGCTGACTGATTAAGATGGTATAGCCCCTTTTAAATTTATGGTGTGATCATGAATCGTATCAATATAACTCCAGTTGGATTAAGACAACTATTAACCAAAGGTTAAGAGATCAATTTTTACAAAAATGGCATAACGATATTCAGGAATCGACTAAGGGTGTTATATATAGAATTTATAAAACAAATTTTGAATGTGAACGCTACTTACTCTTGTTACCCAGTAAGGCCAGCATTTTTTTAAATTTCGATTTACAAACCCGCCGACCCTATTTTTTAAAAATTCAAATAAAAATAAAAGGACCTAAACTAGCTATTAATTTTATTTTTACCTCCGACCCGAAATTTCCTTTCTGGAAAAAATAAAATTAATGTTGATGCAATCACGTATGTGTAAGTCTGAATTATTGTTGTTCATGCATTGATTAATTAAAAAGACCAAGTTCTTTCCGATCAAGTCACAGGCACTAGAAGTCACAAACAAAACACCATTGGGCCTACTTCTGTTTGCTTTCGTCCAACCCTACAATTTACGACCCTTTTAAGTTTTGTGATCGGCAACTTAGCCAGAATTTCCTCAAGAAAGAGAAGTTGAAGTCTTTTTCTATCACAATTCCGTAAATTAAAAAAAAAAAACTCCTTGGCAAGAAAATGATAAGTTACTTATTTAAAAAACATTTTTGCAAAATAAATTCTAAAATAATCATAATTTAACCGTTTGGAAATAGATCCTCTACATAATGGTTGTAAGTGGGTCATAGGGTTGGACTAATAACCCTAAACACACTGAACACAGGAGTCTTATGACTGAAGGAAAGAGAATGGTTTTATTTGTCATTAAGCTAACAAAATAACGAAACATTTCCTTTATTAAAGGTATGATTACATAAATAAATAAAATTTTAAAAATTAGTTCGTCTTTTTTAAATAAAAAAAATTGTTTGATTTTTTACTGACATTTATGGACTTGCTTCTAATCCAATTTATTTTCAGTAACAATATTTTAAATTTTGAATTTGTGAATAGCATTGTTAACTTAATCAAATAAATGATTTCTCAAACTTCTTCCTATTTTTCTGCAAGGAAGAAGTGAAAACTCCCTTAATTTTTGTGGATTTAATGTATATATGTACAGTATGTACTTGTATATATAAAAAAAAAAACCTTCGTTTTTATACATGCATATACAATATATTAACACAAATTTTCAGTGCCCATGGATAAAATATGTTATGATAAGAACATCATAAACAACCAAAATTACTTATATATTTAAAAAATGGCAGCTCCTGGACATGTGTTCTTATTTTAAAAATAAAAAAAATATTGTTGAAAAATTGTTTTATTTTTATTTTTTTTCTCGACGGACAAATTTTTCAATTTTATTTTTATTTTTTTTCCCTCCTCCTACCCAAATAATTTGAAAAATATTTCGTAAATCTAAAAATAAAAAAATGATGGCCTAAATTAAGAAAAATATTAGTTAAGTTTAGAACTACAAATCATCATCTTCCGGTTGAAATAGGAAGGTGGAGTATTGTTGAAAGAAGTAAACGTTATTGTAATTTGTGTAATTGTAACAAAATTGGTGATGAATTTCATGTTATATTAGAATGCAAGGCATTAAGTAAATTACGAAGTCAGTTTTTAGATACATATTACTGTTCTTCTCCTAACACTAAAAAGTTTTATGAAATCATGTCTTCAGTCGATTATATCACATTAAGAAAACTGTGTTTCTTTATTTCAAAAATTAATCATATTGTTCGTTCACCCCACTTACTTGCTTGAACTTTACAACTATATTGTATATATGTAAATATGTTTGTTCTTCTTATGTACCTCTTGTACCATTATATGGTGTTGAGTGAAAAATAAACTGAAAACTAAAAGTGGTGTGTTAGCTTGTGTTGTTTTAGGTGACATGCCACCTACAGCCACCAATATATCTATTATCACCTCAGGTGTAATTAATTATGAATAATTATAAAACGATCTTTATTTTTTTTTAACAGACCAGCAATTATTCTGGTGTTTAATTTTTAAGTATTAAACATCAACTGCTGTTCTGTAATCCGACTAGATCGCTTTTAGACGCCATGTTTTTTAATAGTTTTCTGTAAACAGAGTTATCTTTCTTGAAGTTTGTAACTTACGATTTTGGACGCCATTATATTTTTTAAACACTCATTACAACTTGATTATAGCTCAAAAACTATTTTAAATGATACTGGAAATAAAATGACAGTGATTTTATCCCCTACTGACTGATTAGGGCTGGTAATTAGCCTCTTAAACCCAGTGTTGGCTTGTGTTGTTTTAAGTACAGTAATACTACAGCTATTATCACCTCAGGCGTAAATAATTGCCTGTTTAAATAAAAAATACTATCAAATAAACCTTGTTCATATTTTTAAGAAATACACTTGAAACTTTCAATGTATTTATTAATGTGTTTATCTTTTTAGTAATTAAAAAATAAACATGTCAAGTATAGGGATTGCAAGTCAAAAGTTGGAAGCAAAATGGCACCCAAAAACGAAGTTTTTACTCAGTGGAAAAATTATCTGATTGTATGTCATGCCTATAAGTCGGACCCCTACTGTTTATTCAAATTTCTACTCCCAAAATACCGACTTATAAGCGAGTATATACGGTAATGATTATAAACAAAAGAATATCCAGGGGGAAAATGGATTTTATTTATACAGGATCTACGTGTATTATTGTACATTGTCCAGATTGTTTGTATTATGACTCCATTAAGCTGATTTTATCATACCTATTGTTCCTCGGGTGAGTGATGTGGCCCATGGGCCTCTTGTTTCATTGCTATTGGAGAGGGGGTTCAAAATATTATGGCTGCAATATATTGAACCCCCTACATATTTCTAATTTCCATTGGAGAGGGGGTTCAAAAAATTATGGCCGCAAAATTTGAAGCCCCCTCATTTTTCATTGCTTTTGGAGAGGGGGTATAAAATATTATGGCTGCGATATATGTATTGAACCCCGTACCTATTTCCAATTCCCATTGGAGAGGGGGTTCAAAATATGGCCGCGATATTTGGAACCCCCCTCATTTTTCATTGCTTTTGGAGAGGGGGTATAAAATATTATGGCTGCGATATATGTATTGAACCCCCTACCTATTTCCAATTCCCATTGGAGAGGGGGTTCAAAATATGGCCGCGATATTTGGAACCCCCCTCATTTTTTCATTGCTATTGGAGAGGGGGTTCAAAATATTATGGCTGCGATATATTGAACCCCCTACCTTTTTCCAACTTCCATTGGAGAGGGGGTTTAAAATATTATGGCCGCGATATTTTGAACCCCCCTGTATTTTTCATTGCTATTGGAGAGGGGGTTCAAAATATTATGGCTGCGATATATTGAACCCCCTACCTATTTCCAATTTCCATTGGAGAGGGAGTTTAAAATATTATGGCAGCAATATTTTGAACCCCCCCCCCCTATTTTTCATTGCTATTGGAGAGGGGGTTTAAAATATTATGGCTGCGATATATTGAACCTTTACCTATTTCCAATTCCCATTGGAGAGTGGGTTCAAAATATTATGGCCGCGATATTTTGAACCTCCCTCATGGCTGCGATATATTGAGCCCCCTACCTTAATAATTTCCAATTCCCATTGGAGAGGGGGTTCAAAATATCACAGCCATAATATTGTGAACCCCCTCTCCAAAGGGAATCAAAAGTACGAGGAGGGGGGGGTCAAAATATCATGGCAATTATATTTTGAACCCCCTCTCCAATAGCAATGAAAGTTAAAGGGGGGTTCCAAATATTGCAGCCATAATATTTTGAACCAACTCTCCAATGGGAATTGGAAATAGTCTACCTATTTCCATATATCGCGGCCATAATATTTTGATCCCCCTCTCAAAGTGAACTGGAAATAGGAGGGGAGTTTAATACTGTATATCGCGGCCATAATATAGTGAACCCCTCTCCAAAGGGAATTGGAAAAAGGAAAGGGGTTCAATATATCGCGACCATAATATTTTGATACCCCTTTCCAATAACAATGAAATTAAGAGGGGGGTTCAAATTATCCCGGCCATAATATTGTGAACCCCCTCTCCAATAGCAAAGAAAATTAGGGGGGAAGGGGGTTCAAAATATTGCAGCCATAATATTGTGAACCCCCTCTCCAAAGGGAATTGGAAATAGGAGAGGGTATCAAAATATCGCAGCCATAATATTTTGAACCCTCTCTCAATAAGTAAGGAAAAAAAAAGTGGGGTTCAAAATATCGCGGCCATATTATTTGGAACCCCGTCTCCAAAGAAAATTGGAAGTACCAATAATATCTTAAACCCCTCTCCAGTAGCAATAGCACTGAAAATTAGAGGGGGGGGGGGGGGGGGGGGTTCAAAATATCGCAGCCATTATATTTTTAACCTGTCTCCAATAGCAATGAAATTAAGAGGGGGGTTCAAAATATCATGGCTATAATATTGTGAACCCCCTCTCCAATGGGAATTGGAAATAGGAGAGGGTATCAATATATCGCAGCCATGATATTTGAACCCCCTCTCCAATAGCAATGAAAAATAGAGGGGGTTCAATATGTCGTGGCCATAATATTTTGAACCCCCTCTCCAATGGGAATTGAAAAGAGGAAGGGGATTTAAAATATTGCAGCCATAATATCTTAAACCTCCTCTCCAGTAGCATTAGCACTGAAAATTAGAGGGGGTTTAAAATATCGTGGCCATAATATTTTGAACCCCCTCTCCAATAGCAATGAATATTAGATCGGCCATAATATTTTGAACCCCCTCTCCAAAGGGAATTGGAAATAGGAGAGGGGTTCAAAATATTGCAACCATAATATTTTGAACCCCCTCTCCAATAGCAACGAAAATTAGAGGGGGTTTCAAAATATCGCGGCCATGATATTTTGAACCTGGGGTTCAATATTTTATGTGGGGGGGGGGGGGGTCAATATATCGCAGCGATATTTTGAACCCGGGTTCCTAATATCGCATTATATATTGAACCCGGCTTCAATATTTCGCGGTATCAAAATATTATATGACACCGGTATGTAAAACATGGAAACGCTTTCAAACATGGTAAAATTTTCATTATAAAATGTACATGAACAGTTTGAGTTTGTTTCCTTTCAGGTCATAATGTTGTCTGTCCTACACATCAAAGACCCAGACTTACATCTGGATTCCCAAGTTTTGTTCCAATTTCTTATCACCAATGACAATAAGATAACCACTCTTCAGGTGAGCAAGCTGTCATTAATTAAGACTTATATTGGTTCATGAAATTTTAGCTTTTATTGTAAATGTATTGTGAAATTTTATTGGCAAAATGTTTTAGTTAATAAGGCCCCACATGGAAATTTTCTGTATGGTACATGTATATGGATGTAAAGTTTGGAGGGAAAATACCAATAGATTTTGGGTACATGTACATTGTATTAGGTACTTTGTCCATCCTTTACGTATACATGTATTTTCAATAGGTTTATATAAAACACAAAATTATTCCAGACTATCTTTTCAAGCTAATGACTTTTTTTATTCACTCTACTCCCATTCAGTGGGGTGGGGGATGGGGGTTTAGATACTGGTAAGTCAAGAGAAAATATTTAGTTTTAGAATTTCATTGATGTTTTCAAACGTCAAACTTGGCCTGCTATTCGTCTCCTCATGAAACTTCTTAAAGTCATCTAAACTTTTTTAGGAAACCTAGAAGGTTATTTTTAAGTAAAACTCTAAATAATTTATTCTAGCTGGGAAAATATGTCATTAAAAACATTAGTGTTTGCAATATACATGTACTTCTATGAGAGGCTTCCCTGGGTTGGTCAATATCCCTAAGCTTTTATTCATACACTACAAAATCCACATATTGCTGTAAAACAAAAGTTATCTTCTGTTTTCAGCCATTTTATGTGTCAACAGAAACCTCGAGCAGAAACAATGAAAGGAGACAGTACTACAGTGATTCTCCATTCCAGCAGTTAAACAGTGGAATTCTTTCTAGTGACATCATCAATACCACTGATAACCATGGTAACACCCAGGAAACACTCAATGACCATGAAGACGTAGACAGTTGTTGCGTGTGTCAGGATGCAGAAATGACAATTGTTCTTCTACCCTGCAGACACGGATGTGTGTGTAGCGGGTGTGTTGCTAAATTGGACAAGTGCCCTGTCTGTAGAGATGTGTTTACTTCTTATTTCAGACTTAAGAACTTTAGTCAACAGATGTCTCAACCATTAGGAGAGCAGAATTTAGGACAACCCTCTGGTCCACATGTAATAGCAAACAATTGGTGGGAGAGATTTAACGAGAGACTGAACAGTTATTTTGGATTTACCTAATTTGTAAATAGATTGATTAAAAAATATTGTCTTTTATTGATATTGTTATTATTTATACCCCGTATGTTGATATAAAGTACTGGTTCCCTTATAATAATTTTCAGCCCAGAAAACTAAACGTTGTAATACATGTTCCAGGAATATGGTAGTTGTGATTCATAATTAATATGGTTATTAATTTACATAAATGTAGTTTGGCTACCCAAATTACTGTCGACAAAGCTGTGCCATAGTAGGGACTGACTGACAGAGCATAATTTTGCAACAACCTACTGTGTGTCAGTCTATCCTTTCTTCAACTTCTGCGTAAATATATGCATTATGCATGGCTAACTCAGTACGTGGGTTGTTATTTGTGAAATAATGTATATTAATTGAAAACCAATTATATGAACTAGATGAATGAAATTTCTTCTGAAGCTAGTTCCTGCTTCCTCCTCTGAATATCAATTCAATAGAATTATATTTCTTTTATTTTCTATGCAATGATTATTGATAATGTGTCAAAACACCTTGATTAAAAAATAGGACTGCAATGCAGCATGGAAACAATTTTGCAGGTTTATGTAAATTCACCTAGCTATCAGGACATGCACATATTTAGTATAAAGGTCCAACAGATTTAGATATCGATTAGAGACAAACATAATACATTGTAAGTCTGATACAATAACTGTACAAAATTTAATCTCTTTTGCTTGCTATTGATGGGAATGAATTAAAAAAAAAACAAAAAAAAAACAACAAATGGTTGATTGATATTAAAACAGGACAAAAATATACAAATACTGTCGTCAATTTTTATTTTATCAACTATAGTTGTCCCTATTGATAATAATACCATTTCTCTGATTTTTTGTGTCAAAAACTTTATGCAGAACATGAGGTAGATATGTAAATTTTTAATTGGTTTCATTAATTGTTTGAGACCTATATTAAATGTTTCTATTAACAAACAATACAGGATATAATATATACAGAGTATTTTTGCGACGTGAAAACGGTCTTGCAAAAAAAAAAAATAAATACAAAATAGAAGATCGTCACGAAAATTAGCTGATATTGAGTATTGCATTCAGCAAAATTGCAAAACAAAAACAAAACACACACACACATGAAAATAATCACTAGTCACCTGGTATATGTAGTCTGATTAAAACCTCCCCCTTTCTCCTTACACTCGTCAGGTGTATCGAGATGGGGGGGGGTTAATCTCGTCAGGTGTATCGAGATGGGGGGGGGGGGGGGGTTAATCTCGTCAGGTGTATCGAGATGGGGGGGGGGGGGTAACCAGACCGTGGTTTATTCTTATATAGTCCTATCTCTTTTCTTTATATAAGAATATGTTTATAGCAGCCTTTATAATATGCTAAGTATCAAGTGCCTGTGGTCAAGCACAACATACAACACATTGAGAGAACAAAATATATCGTGTTGTTGAGTGCACGAGAAAGTGATGAATTAACATGGATAAACGTTTGATAATATTACATTATATATTTTACGTTTAATGGTATTAACGAATGATAAATATATTTAAAAAATATAATGATTGATATCAATTTGTCAATTCTTAAAAAAAAGAGACATTGGGGGCAAGCATTAGAATTTGTTTGTGCCACACTTTATAGACATAAATGTTGCATAGTTGTAACTTATGATTCTTTCATAGTACAGTCCGTTTGTTGGACACATTTTTTAAAGGATATTTTCTTTTATATCAATCAAACATTTTTTTGCATAACTTTACGTAACAACAAAAGATCGAGATTTTAGAAGAATAATAAAAAGGTAATGAAATTTGCGTATGCTATATCTTTCAAATATGTATATTGATTTACATTTCACTTGATAAATTAATAAATAATTTGTCCACATTAAATCGCGTTTTATGAAAACTGTCATCTAATTCATTTTAATTCGCTTTTACACCATATAAGCCTTATATTTGATGAAATATGATTTAGATACAAACCAAATGCCACAAATACAGGTAATGAGTTGAAATAACAGTATGCCACATACGCGTCAGGACCCCCCAATTTATTTATTTATTTTTAATTTTTTTTTTTCATTTTTTTTTTGGCAAAGAAAGACTTAACTGTAACAACCCTCCCCGCCCCCGACCCACTTTCAATATCATGACATATTGTCAAAATAAAATTTCAATTATGAATAGAACGAGAAAACCAGATTTCACATTAAAATTCAAAGGAAATTATATTCTTAAAAATCATAATTAAATACAGGGTTTGCTACCCGCAGCGAATCAAGTATCGTGTTTCTGCATGCATTTGTATTCAGTTGAAATTATTAATGATTTTGGCACCCCTGGAGCGCATGTCTTGATAATTGCTTTCACATTAATTACTGTAAGTTGGATTATCTGTGACATTTTCATGCCATCGTCCTTAACAACTGGTATTTGTTTAGTGAAATTAATGAACTATCAAATATATTAATGAGGAAACCTACATGTAATATGAAAGTGTTTGATCCGCGCATATTTCCTCTGATCTTATTACATTAACATACGGGCAAGTTTTCTCAATCACGTGATTTCATTAGTTTGTGTTGTTGTGAAGAACTCCGCCATCTTGGACGTCTATCGAAGAATGTGAAGGATAGAATGACTAATTTCAGCGAATTACGGAGAGTATTATCGCGACAATGTCTTTTGCATGGGATATAGTAGACACTAGAGTGTCTTGAAAGTAAACGAAAATCACATTGACTTCATAACGACCCAATTTTTAAGCGTTACAGGTTAGATGGCTGGCAAAGTCGCCAAGGCCCACGTTACCAAATTTCCTGTCCATGAATTTAATAATGCCTCATACTTAGAGTCAAACCAACCTGGGGTTTGGACTATGGAACAGAATGAAGTTCTCAGCCAACTTAGAGAAGAGAGCTTCAAAAGAAGAGTTGATATCTTGGAGCAGTTGATTATTACTGTCCGACGGAATGGCGGCAGATTGCCATACAACGACCCAAAGGCGATCTTCAATGGACTTTCGTTTGCACTATCCGACTCGAATTGGGACGTACGGCTGAAATGTACACAGCTCATTAACGAAGTGATTCCTCAGTTTGGAGATGATTTGGATACATGCATGAATGTCATCCTAGGGAAACTGATTCCAAACATAGGTGAAAGTAAGATAACTGTCAGAAGAGCTGTGATACAGACTTTGCATGTCTACATGAAATACACAAAAAATGTGCAAGTATTACTAAAAGCTATTGTTCAGCATGGCTTGGAAAATGATGATCCTCGTGTTCGAAAAGAGACTGTTGTTGCATTACCCATGTTGTTCACTCCAGAGTTTCAGCGAGAAAATTTCTTCGAAATCACACAGTCATTGGCGAAGAAGCTCCTGGATAATTCGGTAGAAGACAATATTCGAGACTGTGCATTAACAACAATGGAAAAGATCAAGAATTTGGTTGGAGAGAGGGAGTTTGGCAATTACATTCAAAAGTTGTCAACACCTCTGAGGAGGTATTATTGTCAACTCACTGGAATGGAGGTGGAATCAGTTTCTGATGGTTATAGCTCATTAGCAAGTACTCCTCGCAATTCAAAACCACCCTTCTCAAAGTCACCAAAGGTTGCTGAACCTGTTGCAAATGGGCCTCCCAATACAAGTCGAGCTCAGTATGTGGAGTCATTTGAGTTTGGCATCATCCCTAGTCATGTGATGAAGCAGATAAATGATCAGGAAAACTTCAAACTGCGTGCTCAAGGAGTAGAAGAGCTGAAAAACTTGATCAAGGACTTGCAATCAAATGATGTGACAAGCAATTTGATGCCACACATGATGCCTTTTGTCAGTTTCCTGAGCAATTTGCTTGATGACTCTAATTTCAAAATTACAACAGTGACGTTAGAAATTCTTAACATTCTTGTTGAAAAGTTGGGACAAAATGTAAAGCACTATTTAAAACCATTGTCCTCAACATTAGCAAAGCGCATGGGTGATAACAAAATTGTTGTGCGTCAAGCTGTGATGAGGGTAGCTATTAAAATGATGCAAAGCTATCAACCCAAACCAGTACTAACTGTGATATTTGACAATATTGGTCATAAAAACTCCAGAGTAAGACTAGACACTGTAAATATAATCATTGCAGCCCTTCTCACTTTCCCCAGTTACGATTTTGATCTTCCCAGAATTTGCCAAATAGTGGCACCAGCCCTATGTGACAGTAAAAGGCAAGTGAGACAGGCAACTTTGGAGTGCTTTTCTGTGATAGCCCAAGCCATGGGACAAGGTCGTCTTCAGCCCCTTGTCCATGCAGTGGATGGGGTCGAACTCAGTGCCGAAGGGGAAGGGGTAATGGCGGCCGTCCAAGCCCGCCTAGCAAGACGCCAGCTCCCCAAATTGAACCATGAAGGGTTAGTTGAATATGCAATGCCTATTCCATCCTCTGCACAAAGTCGCTCAGGGAACCATGCTCATGCAGCCGATATCGACTGGGTCTTGGCTGTCGGAAATAGTGGGTCAGCAAGACATATTTCTCGGTCTGATACGTTAGAGATTGAATCGGTGACTTCGTCAGCAAGATCAACGCCGGCAGTCAGTACCATGGAGAATGGAACGCCCGGGCCGAGCAGGCGATTCAAAAGTGCCAGTATGAGAAGTAATTTTCCTTGGGAAGATGAACGAGATGCAAGAGACAAGAAAAATCAGCAAGTAAGTATTTACTGTTTCCCCCTCATGGGACTTGTAGTGGAGGGGATATATAGCATTCCCGACTGTAATCATGTTGGTGTGTGAGTGTTGAGGTGTGTAAGTGAACAAGGTTGAAAGAGAACCTTAATTAGTACCTCTGAAATCATCTATCCATGTGTACTTTTGTATTGTAATTAATTAACTTGAATTGTATGTAGAAGTTAACAATACATTAATGCAAAGTTAACTCGACTTCATATATTGGCATACGTTGTTCAAGAAAAGTATCTGATGAATGTTAAACTGACTTTGTCATAGTCCTTATTGCAACACATTAAAACAAACCATTTCCTTGTGCAAAAAGTGTGCTTCTCTTGGTTGTGCTCTTGTTTAATGATGAACAAAATCTGATTTCCTTACATTCACATTTCACAACATCATGCAGAGAGGGAGACAGACATTCTCACATCTGAAGAAAGAGTTTAAAACCCAATGAATTTGTTTGTCTTCACTCTTGATGAATTTCAATTTGGCATGAAATCAAGTGTAAAGTCTGCAACAGCCATTTAATAATGAATGATTTCTCTTTATTCATTAAGCAATATAGAGTTGTTTTTTATTCTGTTTTGCAAGCTGGGAATCAGAAAAGGTTCAACAGAATGTATTTTTTAAATTTAAATTAATGTTTATGGTAAGCTTTTGTAATTTATTACTGATGGAGAACTGTCTGATAAATATTTATAAATACATTCTTAGATGTGAAATACTGAAATTATGAGAATGGTTTTGTTTTATGTACAAATAAGACATTATTATGTACCAGTAATTTGTGAAAATAAAATGAGTTAAGACTTTGTAATATAAATACCGTAATATGTTATCATGATATGTAAACCTTTGTATGAAAAAAAATTGTACTCATTAACATGTTTTGTTATAGCATTACATAGGGATTGCATAAAGTAATATTTATTGCCTAAAAGAATAGTATTGGTACATAATATCAAACAAATTGTAATCATAGGCAACTTGGTTACACCCCTACCCACCCAATACACCCAAAGACCTAGAGAGTTTTAAATGTAAAGAAAATTTGCTGTTGCTGCAATTTAGACAATTTACAATGTATTACTAATATCAGTATCATTCTTAACAAGGGCGGTGGTTTTTATCTTGATGTCAAGAGTCAACAGTCCAGCCCAACTAGACATAAAAAAATCATTGCATCTGACTTTGCATTATAAATATGAATTTACCTGTCATATTCAAACTTCAAGGTTCTTGTTTGTTCTTGGGGTAATAAAATATTTTGTGTAAATATATAAGATGATATGAAAATGATAAACAGATAAATGCAGGAATAAGTAAAGTTTCAGATCATGTGATAAACCTTTTTGTAGAGAATTGAATATTTTGTGAATTTATTTGATAATTTAAATGATTGGGTTTTTTTTGGGGGGGGGGCTGTTTGTAAGATTGAAATTGAAAGTCCATTATGGTGAGAAACTTCTTTAATATTCATATATATCGAGGTTAAATTTTGCAACATTTAGAATGGTTTTATTAACGTTTATTTTACATTTAAGTTAGCGATTAAATAGCTTTATGTTCCTGTTTTAATGTTCAAAGGTGGTATATACTGTAATCCTTTGCATGTCCAGGCTTTTAATATGTTGGGAGTTACGCTCTAAATGAATGGTTTTATCTTTCCATTACTTTAACCAGGTATCTTACACCTGTTAAAGCTATTTGGAAGTTTCAGTGTTAAAAGTTTTGAAAAGGTGATCTAGCTAAGTCTTAAAAAAAGGTGATAGGGCTAAATTTCTCACAGACTGAAAGTTTTTTCCTTGTATTTTGAAATTCCCAGAACTGCCCTATAAAGCAGGGATTTTGAACGGGTTTTATGGATAATTCCTACATAAAAACTGCATTAATTGTACAGGCTTACGTTTCCATTAAATGGTGATATGCCAAGCCTTTATGTACAAACACATTAAATAACATGTATGTACCCATTAGAATAGGTCATTTCAGATTGCTGTTGTTTTGCTAATGTAAGGAACGTAATCAAGTATGTAAACTGCAAGTTGAGAAAAAGCTCAGACAAGCACATTGGCAAACTGAACAATTGTTTTTTTTATTTGATAATAAGGTTCAACATTCTCCAGTATTATGATTAAACAGCCAATCTGTCTTCATTGTCAAGATCTGCGTCAGAGGTAAAATCTGGAAGACCCCTATTAAAAGACCATAGGTGCCAAAAGCTTGCAAATGTAATTGAACGCCTGGTCCATTTTCCCTGTCTGTTGATGCCTCCTCACCCATGTAAACTGTTTGACTTGTGGGAAGAGTTAATTAAATGCCCCTCATTATTGAAATTTTTTAGAGTCGTTTATCAATTTTTATCAAAAGAGTTGTAAGATGTCAAACTTTTGACTGAATTATAAAATCAAAATTTATCATCTCCCAGTTGGAGTTATTATTAAAGATTCTATGAGGAGGTCGCATACACTGGATCATAGGTTAAAATTAATGCCTTGGTGGTTTATGAGATTTTTTATGTGAGGTGATGACAAAATTTATTTAATTTAAGCTATAACATTTCTAGGAGCAAATAAATTGTACGGTAGATGATATTTTCTATTGTAACACCAATTTTCTACATACCGGGTAGGTGTATTTATCTGATATATATACCATCGTTACTGTGGGTCTTTCGTGGAAAATCATTTTCCTTTGTAAATTTAGAGAGACATTTCATCTTTTGACATGTAGAAGTATAAAAATTTTAGATGCACCCATTTGTTTTTTATTTTAAGTTGTATGCTTTTGTGGATACAGAATGAATATTTCATCAATTTAAAACTATTATGTACATGCAGAAACTCAAGGTTTTTCTTTGTTGAATGGGAAGGAATAACACCAGAAAAAAAACAAAGGTCCAAATTAGGTGGGGCTATGGTGGGATCTATTGGCTGCAATAAGATTTTTAACAAGGGTTTTTGTATATACATGTATTATCTATTTTCATGTACCGGTATGTACCCTTGTGTGTTCTGTATCTTTGACAGACATGTTGTTCCACTTTTTTCATAAAGTAAGCAAATGGCACTCAATGGCCCCTTCCCAGGCCCTGTTTCCTATATCTTATAATACTCTCTGTAAACATTCTCTGTACACACTATTAACATCTTGATAAAAGAATTTCATTCCTTTTAGCCTGTCAATCTGTCATGTACATGTGTACAACTTTAATTTTTAAAAGTCAGTTTAATTTTGTTTGGAATACTAGATACTTGACTTTTATTTTTCTTCTTAAATAGGAAAGGAATTGTTTTTACTGTAAAAGATTTTATTCCCTCTTTGAGTTTCATATTTGGATTAGGCCGTTTTTCAAGTGTTTTTTATAATATACAAATTATGCTTGTAAATCATAGTTTGACATAAGTCAAGTAATGTTGTACTTGAAAAAATAACATGAGATAAAACAGTTTCTGACTGGGGACTTGGGAGACAAATTGTCTTACAAATATGTCTTTTTAAGTTTAAAGTTGTCTATGTGTGACATTGTGTGCAGATTTAAGTGTGTACTTTCAAAGATGAATTAAAGTGACGGTGCATAAATCGGCCATATATATACCCAGTATTTTGACAAAAATGAAATGGTCAGCAGATGGCTGATGGAAATAACACATTTTAGTAGATATAATCATTTTGAAAGAAGATTACACATAAATTTTAGGGAAAGTTTCTGTCCACATTGTCTTTGGTTTGGCCATGGGGTCTGTGATACTCGATGTATGGTAGTGTCACTGTAGTGAGCATACAGAGATCAGTTCTTTGAATTTGTGTTGTGGGAGGGAAAACATGGTTTGATCCAGAATCTGTGTACATGTACTAATAAATTCACAACAAAATTCCATGATGTCTATACAGACCTGGGGAGAGATTAAATATTCATTTAACAAGTAGGTTTTATATACAGCACATATGCATAGATCCTTTGAATAAACAAAAATGACTGGTAGCACAGTTAAAGGATAAAATGATTGCCTTATGCACATTGTGTTTGTTTTAGTCAAAATAGAATTCTTTATAATAACAATTATCAATTTTGTTGGCAAATAACAGTATTGAAGGCATGGTAAAAGTGGCTGCCTCGAGAGCTATTAAAATGTCCAGGTTTTATTGAATGTCTGGTAGTGTAATACATGCCAAGTAGTCTCTTTCCAAATTCTTCTGTTTACTTGAGGTCAGCCCTAAATACAAAGGACTTAAATTTATTGTACTAATCTGGACTTGGACGCCTGCCCAGTGTTCTTTACACATTCTACCGTCATGTTCAATTCGTGAAATTTAAATGAATGAAATGTTTGTTTTAAGTTATATTGGTTTGAATACTTTTAGAGCGTTAGTGTGATAAAAAAGTAGCGAGAGTCAGCCTAGAATGTCAGAGGTTGACAGACTGTGTGTATATACAATGTATGTACATGTGTGAGTGTGAACTGTGGGCCAGACATGGTTTACAGTCCCCCTGTGTCAATTGTGTGAGCACAAGGCGGGTGTCTGTAGAAAGCTTGCACCGATTACTCATATAAAGTGTTTGATTGAAAATAAGATTGACTATATATAGAAGCGTGTTGAGCCTGAGCTATCAGTCGGAACTAAAGTTGTAGGTTACTTAAGAGTTAAATGGCCATTGTAGACAGATTACGTCATACAAAGTTGACTGTATTTCAAATACAGTAAAACACGGTTATAGCGAACACGCTTATAATGAATTGACGCTTACAGCGAAGTGAATTTCATTCCCAAAGTCTCTTTTTTATGTTGTAAACTTGATGGATATAACGAATTACGCTTATAACGAAGTAATATTGCCCGTCCCTGGGACTTCGTTATAAGCGTGTTTTACTGTACTTGGTGATTTTAATAGAATATATTGTTGTTTCTTACTGTATGAGTCTGGTCGCAGAATCTAGCTGCAAAATTATTCTGTATATTTGTAAATTAATAATTTAATTCTGGTTGTACATGTTGTAAAGCAGCATTTGATGGGATAGAAAAAATTAGTTAAATTTGTATAAACTGGTTTGAACATCACAATGCACCAACATTAACAACACAGATTAATATCATTTTTTAAAGTAAAACACTCTTAATTTGTACAGTAAATTACAGGAAATTAAATTATAAGGTATGAACTCAATATCTGTTCATTTTCCAAGTTATACTCATACAACCTGGGTTGGAGCAAGTTATGCTTTTTATAATCCGCTTTGCTGATTATGAAGTGTAAACAGCCCCAATCAAGGTTATACTCGTGTAACTTGGGTTCATTTCTTAAATATTCACCAGTTTGTGTATTAAAAGTTGAGGATTACCTCAAGATACAAGTATATTCTAATATTTATGCTTAGTTTGAAATGAATTAGATGAAGTAAAACGTCTGAAAGTATCCATCCTCTGTGTAAAGAATGTTATGCATGAATGGTGCATAGATATCAAGGAAAGGTTGCCTTTACATTTTAGATCATAGATGAAAATTTTACAATATCCAGTCGTTTGGAAAATTTACAGTAGACAAGAGAAACAAAAAGAATTTATAATTATATTAAAGGTGTACATTTTGAAATGGGAAAGTTTTGAAAATCAGGTGCTAAATTATATATTTAGCAGCGTGACCCTATATATAGTTTGTTGATTTTATTTTAAAAATGTATATTTTGGGTTTTACTTTAAAAAATTTTCATATTGTTCTCAGGATCACTTGAAATGTGTCCATTACTTTCAACCAAAAAATCAATGGATTTTAGGAATATTCTTTCAAAATAGATAAAATCGTCAAGTCTTCTTTTTTATGTTTATATATCTTATATACAAAGGACTTCATGGTTTTGATTATTAACATAGCATTACATTTTTGCATGTTCTCTTAGTATAAAGTCAGACCCCTTTGCAGTCTTCATCACTTACAGTTCTTCCTCTGAATTTATAAGGATCTCATTAGAAAAATATGAAAAGATTGGTCTGTTCATTGGGTCAGACTTTAAAAAGACATCCAGTCAAAGCCAGCTTTTTTTCCCTGATTCAACGGTACAAGATCTATACTAGTAAACAAAAGAATTGCGTGTAGGATGTTATCTTTTGATAATGTGTTAAATCTTAAGTCCTTGAAGAACTGAGTATTCCTCCAGTGAACCCATTGAGTACATACATGTTTAATATCATCATGGTTTATTTTGTTGAGAAGTGTGAGAGATAAGAATATTTATTAATCCATCAAACTTTTTTCCACATGGTGCATCCTGGTGTAGATGTTTTTAATCTCCTTTCCAGGTTTTAGGGACTAGCTGCTTCTATGAGATCATTTTAAGATAGGAAAATTAATACTTTAATTAAAATTGCATTTCAAGAGTTACCTCTCTTTACTTTCGTGTCACAAAAATTAGAGGAATTGATCATCCTCCTCCTTTATCATTGTCATCTTCATCATCATCATCATCATCAGAAAATAATGTGTCATTTAAATGTAATTTAGAAGAAAGTTTTATGATATTAATGTTGAAAGTTAACTATTTACTATGGCTTATTTTTTTTTTTTTTTTTATTATACATTCAAAAGAAAAAAATGCAGACTTGTATGAACATATGTTTTGGGTAAGAATTAATAGTTATTATGATTGCAATACACAATTGATATATATATTGAACTCAGCAATTTACAAAAACATTTTATTATTGAAGCTGAGGTGAGAATTTGAATTCACAAGACCATATGGATAGCATAATAATAGTATACCTGGAGAAGAAATTCACTCTTTAAATTTGTTCACAAAGTGTATAGAATTTCATCCCTTTGCCTCTATTGACAAGTATTGAGGAAAAAATAATATAATCTTAATAATATCATTGGATTTGTGTCTCGTATTTCATTCCCTCTCAAAACCTGTATAGCATGAAATTTTGTCAATAATGATCATTGAGTTGTGAAGGAAAATTGCTTGGCTTCACTAGGAACCTTTCTCCTTATTGCGACCAAATAAATCAGTGCTTTGAAAATGCACCATTTAATTTCAAACAAGTGAAAGACTATTGATCCATAGTGCCGTCCCCAAGAATGCGGTTTCTACAAGAGACCTGGTAATTAGTGTATGAAAGCAACGCGACATATTCGGAACCAAGGGATGTGTGGGCTCTAGTCAGGAATGAAGTTGACTTATGGTCTTAGATGGAATTGTATATTCGCTAATGTAGTGGGACGGATTAAGAAAAAAGGCTGGAGACAGACTTTTAACAATACTCCGATTATTTAAGTTGAAAGGATTTGTGCTCGATGGGTGTGATTGACTACGTGCCTGTTTTGACTAAATTTATCAATCTTGGCCCTCCGGTGGGTCAGTTGTTTGAGGTGAGGAAAAGATAAAAATCTTCTTAAATGTCTTGTTTGTTGACAACAGTCTGCGGGTGGAATTTGTGACAAATTACGCAATGTGTTGTGCTATAAAACTTAAAAGGCTCTTTATCGTAATTGGATTCTAACAAGCTCCATCAACAATGTTGTTTATTCAAATTCATCTGCACTTAAAAAGATCTCTGCCGTCTGTTGGGCTCCTGCTTGTTAGGTTTTTATAAATATTTAGATATTTGCGATCAAGTCTAATTATTAGCAACTGAATATTTGTTGTGTTTCGAAAATATATTGCAGCAGATTTTATTGATTTCCATCTTCACAAATTATGCTAAATGTTTTGTAGCAATTATTTGTAAATCAGACTCAAAGAAATAGCAGTTATTGGCAGAATATTGATTCTCGAGTGCCTGTTTCAATAACTACATCTGTAATCAATGCAGGTGGAACTCATGCGCCTGCTGATGTTATGTGTATGCAAAATACCGAATTTAATTTCCCATAGATCAATCATATTTATCCCTTTAAAACTGATGTGTAGAAAATAAGGAAATATTTAGTAGTTAAAATGTAAGAAAACATGTCAAAACAAGCATTTTTTACAGCAAAGGAAAGATGGTTATCTTTTGAAAAATTTCGCTATAAATCTAATATGGTTAAATTTACATGGCTTTGAAAAACGGTTATATGTTTCATTTTGTATTGATATAAAGGTCTCCTAGTGCAGGGATGACCATAAATCTACTCAGAATAGGAAGTAATTACAGTAAAGAGGTGTAGATATTAGAATTAATTAAACCAAAGTTCAGAAATTGATGGAGAGAGTTGAATATGATAGGTTTAAGGAAGCGACCATTTGCTTACACTGACCCCCTAGTCAGAGGGTTTATCTCACTAGGAGAGAAAGAAGCGCAGCAGGAACAAAAGTACTCAACGATCAAACATTGGCCATCTACTCAAATGATAATGTTTGATTTTAGAGAGGCTTCCCTTAATTGTGTTGTCTGAACAAAAATGACAGCTAAAGACATAAATGAAAATGGGCAATTCAGCGGGCTTCATGTAAAATCGGCAGGTGAAGCCCACGTAGTTCCGAACTGTTCTTCTCAAGTAGTAATGTGTTTGATAAGTGTTGTCATTGCCATAGACACAATACTTAAGGCACACCACAAATATTGACCTCCTTCTACATGCGCTGGTCTACATTACAAGAACTTTTTTTTTCAAATTTGCCAATGCACACATGTTTGATGTCTAGTAGATAATTGTGAATGGGTATAGAAACAAAACAGACACAGCTTTTTAGTAGTAAGAGTATTCAAAATACCAGGAAAAACCATTAGTGATGTTTTTTTTCTAACTGAAATATAATGACGGACATTGGACTTTGTCAAATACCTTTATGCACTTAATATTACATAAGTCACTGTGACAACAAAAATATTGTTTTACCTTTAAGCAAGTTGTTTAAATCTGTGTCAAGATATAAATGGTATCAAGATATAATCGGTACCAAAGTACAAAAGAGAGGATATTTCAAAATTTTGAATGATACAAGTATAAATAAATAGAAGTTCCTTTAAATATTACGTAGTCTTCTGATGGGAAAAAGATGTATGTGAATTTTCTCCCAATTACCATTATAGATATATGGTCTTGAAATTTCCAAAACTATCAATTCATGCAAATTTAACCCACTGGTTCTGTATTTTAGGGAAGTATAAATGAAGGGCCTCCGAAACCTATGCGTGCCACATGGGCAGGAGATGTCGATTCAATCGAGACCAACCAGACCCCAAAGAGGAAGCCACCACAGCGCCGCATCACGGTGGTGGGCATCAATGCAGTGGAGGACCAGCAGCCACCACCAGACACAGGTAAGGGGCTTATTAGAGTGTGTTCAGTAGATTACAAAGTACGGTAAAGGTATTATATTTAGCATGTACAGTTGTTTTTTCAACTGGTTGCAAAAGGATTTGATTTAGCGTTTTTCTGAATTTACCAATTTACAGACAAACATGCACAACATTTTACTACGTGCTCGTCAAAACGGAAAGTGCTATCTGCTAAAGGAAATTATGTAGCAAAGTGTTATTACAGTACATTCATTTGGGAAGAGTGGTTGCTCAAGCTTTAATATGTTGTATGCTTGCCATTTTCACTATTTTTTGTTAAATTGGAATTTTTTTTATGTCAGTAACACTTAATTCTCTTATTTCTTTTAGGATCTTACAAACAGATGCATCTAAACAAACTGAAAAAGAATTACAGCAGCACAGGCAAAATCAACACTAACACTATTGGTGGTCTTGATTTGGCTGAAGTAGAACGAGGTACAGCAACATTCCTTTTATTGCTTAAATCACTCGGCAACTTAACATCCTGTTCTTGCTTGGTACTTGCATATCTCATTAATTAAGGCTTGATTTTATGATTTTATTCCAAATTCATTATCTGGAAGCACTTATCCTAAATTCCCACTAATTGTCACACATATGAATCAACAGTAAACAAAATGAATTGTTAATGGTGCATATGATGAAGTTCAAGTCTCTGATTGAAACCAGGGTATTTGTGTGGGTAGTTTGACCGTCACGAATGTCAACAACTTTCCTTAGTGTTCTCTGCAAAGGGAGTCTCCACTGGTGTACCGCCTTTGTCAGGGCTATAAGTGCATGCAAAGTTTGGAGAGCTTCATGGCTCCACAATGGACAAACCACTCATCAGTGAACACGCCTCTAGAGTGCAGTTGTAAATAGAGGTACAATGTATACCCTGTTTGCCTCTCTTATCCTCACCCTGTGGGATTGAGGTAGATCCCAATAGCCCTGAAAGGTTACTGTCTATGCCATATGAATATTTCACGCCCTTTGCTTCAATTTCATTCTGCAGGAAACCTACAGGGAATGATAAATGCTAGGATTAATCAGGGGCTCCTGGTAAATAACTCGTAATTTTCTTAATGTCCAAGTTGATGAATATTAGAGCCGGTCATGTGATGTGTATAAATGAAATCCATTTCTCCTCTCACCATACTGTTTACCTATACCTGTATAGATAAATCAATAAAAATCTTCTGACTTTATATTTGGTATTGTCCTGGACTAGTGGGTAGACCAAGTCAATTACTGATGTCGGGCGGCTCGAGACAGATAATTTTTGAAATGATATCTAAAAATAAAAATGATATAGCCAAGCTTTTTTGAATGAGATAATTGTAACCAGAATGACTTTTGGTGATGTTATGGGGATTTTATGCTCAGTTTCTGCAGGTAAGCTAGAACTTAGATTATAGCATTGGACTTTAATTTTGGAAGGAAAAAAGTGTTTTTAAGGTAATCATTTTTTCTACAGCAAAATCTAAAAAACCAGTTGATAGACCTCCTGTTAAGCCATTTTTGGAGATTCGGTCCTCTAAGAGTGAGTACTGAAGCACAGTAGGGGGACTTGGAAGTTATTGTATTTATAGATGCCACAGTTGAGTTCAGTATCTAGCTTAATTAGAATATAAGTTCTAGAAGTATTCAAAGCACATTATATATGTAGCGTCCGTATTTATTTTTAACATGATTTTTTTTCTTCATATTACATGAACTGGTAGATGATAATATTAGTACATGTGTAGAGAATATACAACAGTCGTGATTTTTGTACCTTTAAAAAAAAGCCAGATGGGTTAAATTTTTTAAGTACCTTAGCAAGGGTTAAAGATGAATTTAAAGAAAAAAAACTTTTGTCAACTTTTTTTTATAATATTATTAATTTATATTGTGTATAAGGCTTTTCAAATATATCTGTAAAGTAACAGGATCTAGCCTTGAAAATCCACCCAAGTATTGTGTAGTACCTCCAAGCAAATATTAAATGCCTGGCAATGATGGTAGATGTGTGATTTTTATTATTTGAATTATAGTGTTGTGTTCAGAAAACATGCTGAAGTGGGCCTCTTACATTCATTATCAAATTCATAAGATGAAGTGGAAGCACTCCACAAATTCTATACCGACATTGTGGTCAGGTAACAGAAAATAGAAAAATCATGTTACGTAATGTATCCTAGAGAAACTTCAATTCCTCTGTTGAAAGTTTGTCAATGTATGTTGATATAAAAAAAATAAGAGGGATAAGGTTGAAATTGAATTTTTAATTCAGTATGGAATTTCATGATCTCAACCTCAAGCTTTTGATTCGTGAAGAAAAAAAAACGCCTTGCAAATTTAAATAAAGAAAAACCAAAGAACATAGAAATCAAGAAGGTAGTTAAATTAAAACAGTCTTGGGATAGGTTTTAGAGGTGGGTGTATTAGAGCTGTTAAAGATAACGACAAGTTAATTTTTCAAATGAATGAATGTAAGAATTCATATAATTTCTGCTTTCTTTTAAGCACCCCCCCCCCCAAAAAAAATTAAAACAAAGACATGTCTTATGTTTAGCTAATTGCCATGATTGATATGCTATATTTTTAAAGAAGAATTGTGATACTTAAATAATGCTTGGAAACCAGTAGCTATTGAACATTTTGTAGGGGCAAGTGATGTAATACATTCAGTAGTTTCTATTTTGTTAATGTATATCAGCTTCATAGCATGGCAACAGCCACGAGTTACCATCTATGGTTGCCATGGGTATTGTTTAAGCAACATGCACCTTTTAATAAAGCGGGTACATTTATGGGGATTTCAGGAAAGGTTTCCTGGATTCTGGTACATAGAGTTACTGCTTCTAGTGATCCAGTGAATTAGAGATAAAATAAGTGTGCTTTATCCAGGAAATGCCATGCAGAAAGTTTTTTCTTAATTTCAATATTGCCCAGTTTTTCTGTGAAATAAATTAAGAAGCATTCACTGTTTTTAATATTTCCATGCATTTAAGTAACTAACTCTATAATTCTTGTATTACTAATTCCTTCTGTTTAAAAAATCGCACATTTTAACCATTTTCATGCAATTTATAATCATGATACACATCATATTAACTCAATGCATTTCCTATTGTTTACTAATTCAATGAAAATGAAAAAGGATGTTAAAACACCAATCAGAAAATTGATCGACCGTCTCTAACACCACTAATTCCACTTGTTTGTAGCTGATGTGGGATCTCCTAGCTTTGGTAGTGAGGACTCGTGGAGAGGTATATTTCATGTTGTCAGCCTGTTGAAGTGCATGGCCTCTGTAATCTTGATAAATTTATGTGTTTACGTTGTTGATCAAGTGTGTTTTTAAAAAATGATTGAGTGATAAAAGTTTTCTTTGTTCATTTATTGCTCAACACTTTGCGGTACAGATGTATATATATTGGGAGTATTAAGGTGCACGTTTAGTTGAAATTAAAAGAGAGCTTTTGCACATGAGAGATCGTCTTTAATTGTAGATTAGCATATTGTGTATTACAGTACAAAGGCAGGTTTTGTAGACCTGATGATAGAATTAATGTGACAATCTGTTCTTTTAAAGTACAGGTAATTTTAAAAAAATCTTGATTCTTGAATAAAGGGTAATCACCACCCAGATTTTTTAAACATTATTTGAATATATTTTTACAGATATTCATTTTTTACAGCATTCATGTGTCAAAGACATACAAGTATATTTAAACCTATCTAAAAGACAGCTATCTGAAGATGATAATCATTATCTCAATTTATTCATTTAATTTCACAAAAAATCTCGTGTTGAAAAGATTTCTCTTAATCCTACTTACGTCAGGTGATGACATAGCATGTGAACCGTGACATATTTGAGTGGGCTTGCTCTATTTATCTGTCTGGTGGGGGTAGCATGCAAATTTAGTTAAAGACCCTTTAATTGATTCATTCATTGATGAGATAAATATATAAATTTTCTTATTATGCAGCAAATGACGAGTCTCCGTTTCCATCCAAGCCTGCCCTGGCTCGTTCTGCCACACGCCGCCCTACCAAAAGAGTGCCACCTATCGCCGCCGCCCAGTCCGAGAGGTTCTCCTCCAAAGAAGATGACCAGGACAGTGCTTATGAGGACTCGCTGGAGAGGGGCCTATTTGATGAGTCCAAGTCTGAGGTAAAACTCACAAGTCCAAGTTCTTCAATTTCATACGTGGCCCTCTTTCTAGTCATTTATTGATAAACAGATAAGGAGTACATAACTTATTAGAATACCGGTACTCCCAATTATTTTTCTTATTCTCTTATTTTGATTATTGAGAAAATGATTCAGATAGGAAAGCTGGCCATTACATCATTGATATTTTTTCAATCTTTTTTTCAATGTTTATCTTTTCTTTGTGAAATCTGGCCTGCATGAACATTCACATCAGAAACCCATTGATACATTAATATTAAAGGAGGGTTAATATGTATTATTCTCTTTTGAAAATCCTATTCTAGACAGCAAAATTTGATGTAAATGGAAAACCTGTAAGAAATTACACAAAAGTGCTACCTATAGCTGCCATAGACATTATCTGCATGTTAAACATGTAATTTGTTTAGGAGCAATAGCTTATCATGGAAAGTGAAGATATCATCTTAGATAGATCTATAGATAGTGATGTTTAATTGAAAAATTTTGCTTTGCTTGCAGAAAATTCAGTAGGTGTAAAATGATAATTGCATGTAGTTAGATGATGAGTTTTAATTGTTAGATAATTATTACATGCTGCGTTATTGTTATGACCGTCATTTAACAATATGACCAAGATCATGAACTATTCTACAACAAGTACTTCCGTAGCACTGGGTTTCTTCATACACTTAGATCACCCTCTTTCAAAACTTTCATTTGAATTGAAACTGATCATAAACTTTTCATTTTTGGATAAAATCCGTCTCATGCACCTCTTTTGATGTTTTGCACCTCTTCTCAACAGATGATGAAATACTTGAAAAGCCTTCGAGGTGCCCCAAAGGTTTGTGCCCCAACTTATGCCTCTTCTACCTTCACTGTTTGCTGTGCTAACCTTTATGTCTGTGACTTGAAATGAGGGAACATTAACCATACCCTGAATTCTGCTCATTGATTCCCCAGCATTGCCCAAGGGAAATTTGCTCTTATTGATTCACAACAACAAGCTACCCCAATCACTTATCCTATATTGGCTGCTTTCAGTTGTGCATTGTATCAATCCAATTGTTTCCACAACTGTTAAACCTGCCTCATGAATAATAAATGGTCATATAAGTAAAGCGAGTTGCCATTTTCATTACCGCTGGGGAACTATTTTGATAGTAGTTTCATATTACACTAAAATGGGATGCGGCTTGGTTGCGGAAGACAGGGATTTTGTGCTTACCTAAAATGAGTTTTGAGACGCCTTGTTTAACACTGTTGCGGCGATTTTTTATTTGTTAATAGTTCTGTTATCGTTTCTAGTTTCACTTACTGTCTTGGCATGCACATTTAACCAGTAACAGTTTTAATTTGGTTCATTATAGAATGGATTGAAAGTAGTCCACACAGTCAATATATACATGTATATAAAATACACCCTAACAAAAGGAAAATAACCATTTCCACATATTAAATAATCAGTTTTAAAATAATGGAATATGTAAACTTTGGGGGGAAAACCCAGAATGTTTTTATTTGAAATGTTTATTGGTAAGTACTTAATCTTAAGAGATGGATATGTAAAGGGCTACTGTTGCAGTACTTTCATCTACAAATGGTTAACGTGATAGTTCAGCATTTATTTGAAGTCAAATCCTTTCATGTGTACACCTTTGATACCATTTGTAATGTAGTCCAATTTAAACAACTCTGCTCTTGTCATGCAATATTAACCAATATTTTTTATTGATGTCTATTTTCAGTATGCTTATCATTATTAAAAATGTTCTAAATGTATAGGTAGATAAAAAAAAAAGCATCAACTTCATCTTTTGGAATATCAGATGACCTTTGTACTTGTAGATGATGAACTCTCTCAAGAGTATAAGAAGCAGTGCTTCAAAGAAGAAGGAGGAGAAGTTTGGTGGTCACTCACGGTCCCGTTCCCCCTCCCCAGACCTACACGAGAGTGGGATCTGGAGCACCATCTCTTCCAACGGAGAGTCGGACACGGGTTCTATTTCCAACAGGTCCAAAAAAGGGTAAGTTCATCATCATATTCATGTGCGTTACAGTTTGAAATAAATAATTATTTTTTAAGATATTTTGATACATTTTGCAGATAAGATATTTTGAAGAATATTTGACAAAATATTCAAAAGATAAAGGAAAGAAGAAAATAAATAAATATTTACATGAAAATTCTTCAAAAATGTTGTTTCTTGTTTGATATTTTTCAATGCTTGAAACAAATGAAAATAATTTCTGCTGTAAGAATTTTGTTTTTGATATGATATTTTCTTGCTGCTGTTGTTTGCTTATTTTGGAATATTTTGTCATTTTCCAGCAAAAAGACAGAGTCCCCATTTGAGTCTCGTCCAAAGTTGGCCAGAACCAACTCCTTCTCCAAGAAAAAGCCAGAGCTTAGCAGCCCTGAGGACTCAGGGGTCAGCAGTGCTGGCAACTCGGGGGTCATCAGGATAGACTACAACCCCTCCAGCGGGGTCACATTCAGGGAAAACAAGACGTCCAATGTCCAGGTGGTGGGTAAAGGCTACAGTGAGGACCAGGAGAACTTGGACCGGCGGGTCAGTGTTGGGGGACCCAACACTAAAGTACGCGACAGAAGGAGGATGCAGAAAGGTAGGAACCACCTAGACACCCCCCCACCCCTCTAATACATCACATTCTTACAAGAGAGGCGTTGCCATGAATTTTGTCTTCCTTTTTTGAATGCATCTCAGGGAAATATCATGTTTGGTTAACAAAATATTTGGATTTTGAAGTGATTATTTCCTTTAGACAGTAATAGAATTCAGTTTTAAAAAAAGTTTGGCACTGTCAGCAATGCACATACAGCAGAAACAATGAAAAAAGTGGCCTTTGTATCCGTGCTATTTCACTGTGTGTATCACTGCCTAGTGGTAGTGGTATTGTTCGTGTTCAGCCCCTCCCTTGAACTCTCTTACAATTTTATTTTTAAATTTTTTTTTGCACCTCCCAGTCATTTTGATCACACAGAATACTTTTTGCGATTTATTTTTTAATCTGCTTGTATCTGTATCCTGTATGTGTAGTGTGAAGTGCCTAGAGCTTGAGTTTTGTGTGGTCATCATTCAGTGCTTTAAATTTAGATATACAGTAGACGAATATCTAAATGGCTTACCCAGAAAATTTACTTACCTATCAGAAGTATATTGTGTACTTAATAATTAAGGTGATACACAAAAGTAGCTAACAAGTAATTTTTTTACTAGGATATTCTATAGAAACTCTTTTGAATGATTTAGTGTAAGTTAATAATGAGTTGATATGTCTTGAATTCTTTTAAAAACAGAAATTTCAATTTGTTTAAACAGGAGAAATTTTTATTTTGGGATGAAAGGGTGGGGTGGGGGATCCTGACAGAATGGTGACCACAATTTGTTGAGTGACGTAATGATTGCATGCATCATCCACAGTAACACTGCAGCACTAAAACCCTTCCATTTATTGCGTGTTGTTTACAGGCCCCTTGTTATCTCCCCTTGGAGTGGCCTCCATGCACAGCTATGGGGCTGTCGAGTGGGATGACGAAAAAATGCCTACCCAAGACAGTATTGGTGTAGTAGGCAAGGGTATGTGTTCCTCCATTGTAGCTAGGCTAGTCACACATAGATAGGCACAGGTAGTCACACAGTGTAGACTTTTGATGTAGAAATCTTGGAGAAAAAGAATGTGTACTTATATATTTAAGCAGATCAGAAATTTATTTCTAATGAAAGAGGATGGGAAGGGAATTAAATTTACACTTGTGTTGTGGAAATAAAAATTTCTTACTAGAATAGTATTTTAAGGAAGTTTTTAAAAGAGATGGGTGAACAAAAACAGTTATTATGTATGGACATTAATTACCATAGATATCAAATACATTTTCTAAATAAAAAAAAAAATGAAGAGAAAGGTGTATGTTTGTTATAGTTACCACTAATAAGCAGAAGAGAAGTCAGGAATTGATATCTGCATACAAATATAACAGTGTTTGCTTAGTACATGTAACAACTTGGTATTGTTAACATCTTCATCATCACAACATACTGAATAACAAAGAGCATAACATGGTGTGAACTGCTTGACTTGCTGATCAATAGTTAATGTGATTTATTGTTTAACAAAAGCCAACACGAGTTATTGTCTCAATTTAAACTCATATCTCAATTAACTAAAGGTAATAACTTGTTTTTGTTTTTAATTGGTTCCTTTGATAACGCTACTAAGCATTGTTGAAAATACACATTACTTTCATTAAAAAAAAATCAATTTTACAGTCGATCTCATTAATGCACTTCATCATCACAGGAATGTTTGACTCGAGTAATGGTGTAGAACATGCAGTGAATGCTGGGAACTCCCAGTCAGGTGACAGACATGATCGTAAGCCCCCACGTACGGATCGCAAAGACTTCACCAGCGGGGTGGTGGGGGTCAGTATCAATCGCCAGGGCTCCAGCGATGAGCCGGGGATGGACGAAACGGACAATCTTTACCTAGAAGACGTAAGTTTGCACATATACTAATGTACTAAGGGTACTTACCTAAGGCATTCTTTCTAATTGTCTGCCACCAAGGAAATGTTCTGTGACTGCTAATCAATAAGTGTTCTCTTTGATACAAATGGTAATGATACACTAGTAGGTACTTTGATTAATGATGTAGCAGTTCAACAGCTCAGACAATGAATTTGTCAGCATGTGTCAAAGGTCTGTTTCTGATGTTCAGATTTGTTTGAAAATTTCAGGAGAATAGTAAAGCTATGAGCAAAGCCATGAAAGATAGATTAGCCAAGGCACAAAAACAAAAGGAAGAGGAATTGGAACAGCAGAGAATTGAAAGAGAGAGGAAAAAGCAGGAGCATGATGAGAAGTTGAGGAAAGAGAGGGAGCGGCAGCAAGAGAAGCTCAAGAGGCTCAACACCAGTGAGAGCATCCCCGTCACGACCCCCAAAAAGTCACCATCCCCTCGCAAGAAGCCGGGCAGTGGGCCGTAAGTTGACCTCATTGTCTTACTCGTTTTACTGATACTTGTAACCTATGGTATAAAACTTCTTTTCAAAATGAATAAAAAAGATTCCACAAAATATGTAAGAAAAAAAAAAAAGGATGAAAGTCAATAATAAAACAGCAAATTTCTTGATTATTAATCATTCTTGGATAATTTTATTAATGATAATCAATTAATTTAATTTTTTGTTTTACGTTTTTTAGTACCATGAATGGTAATGCTAGTCACCCTCCTGTGGTTTCTGCCTCCTCCAATGGTCTGTACGAGTCAGATAACCCTAGTGACTGGCAGCCCTACAGAGACGGAGAGGTCGCTCTACGGGACGCCCACAAGAACCTCGGCAGTGACGAATGGTATGTGGCTTATTGGTGAATAAAACTCTGAATGTTTGAAGTGTAAAACTGAAAGGATTTCTGATAATGAGTTTAATTATTTGGTGTCTTTTAGGGAAGCCAAGTGTGGCGGTGTAAACACTATTAGAAGACTGGTGATGTACCACCCAGACACAGTGAATGCTCAGCTCCACACGGTAGTGCTGGCCATGTTAAACGAGGTCAGTATCACAATGGCATGTCATGGTCAATATTGAATTCCAGTTTGAACATAATGAGTATTATAAGCTTTTACATGTAGACATTTCTTCTATGTTTAGTACTCACTTTGTAAATAATCCATATTGATTCCAGGTGAAAAATCTTCGATCTCAAGTGTCAAGGTTGGCTATTGTTGCTCTTGGAGAAATGTTTGCTCAACTCAAAAAGAGCATGGATGCTGTAAGTATTTCCTGATTACAATACACTCTCTCTCCCTCTCTCTCAAAGAATTTTGTCCTTCCTTGATTTTCAATTCACCTGTTTCCTTTTACCTGCAGGATGTGGAAATAACTGCCAAAGCTCTGTTAGCCAAAAATGGAGAGAGCAATGGATTTATTCGGGAAGATGTGGAGAAAGCATTACATGCCATGGTGGAATTCACCACCCCACAGCGGAGTTTGTTGGCACTGATTGCTGGTGGTGCTACGTAAGTCCAAATAAATATTGTGGAATCTTAGCCAAAAAATTTGAGTTCTTTTATAGAAATTTTTATTTGCTTTCAATTCAACTATAATTTTTGTTTCTGTTTAAACAGTCATAAAAATGTGCAAGTCAGAAAGACAACATCTCGCTTTGTTGTGGAGTTGGTTGAAAAGATGGGGCCAGGAAGAATCCTGAGTGGAGTCAAGGATGTCACCGATAGGGTGATCCCCATGGTGGCTCAGTTTGTCATGGACCCCTCCCAGGAAACCAGGTACTTACAACAAATTTGTATAGCTATGTACAGATATTCAAATCTAAAGTGGGTTTAATTTGGTGGAAGAATCAATGAATGGAGTTATATAAAAATGCGGGGAAAAATTGGGATGTGAAGTACTGGTATTCATGTTTAATTTATTTGGCTTTTGAAATGTTTTCGATACCAAGTACATGTATTTCATTCTTTTTGTGAAGGTACAATGGAAGGAGAATTTTGTATACACTGATGGCTCATCAGGATTTTGATAGAATGTTGTCAAAGCACTTGCCAGCCAACACTCTCAGGAATGTTCAAGAAATTGTGGAAGGCTTGAAGACCAAGGTGAGAGATCATTATTGTTCTATTGTGTTTAAAAAGAGATCATTATTGTAACATTACATACATGTACCTGTACTTTATTTTATCACAAATTCCTGTGTTTTGGTCTTGGAGAATGTTGTTTTATTTTTTAAATCTACTGTGTTTAGGGTCTTGGGGAAATGCCCCATGAAGCGTCATCGGCTAGAGGAGGAAGAGGCCCAGCTAGTCGGGCCAGCTCAACAGTGAGAGGGGGGTCAGCGAACAGTGAGCCCCAGCACAGCACCCCTTCACGGCGCCTGGCTCGCACAGACGACGCGACCCAGGAGTCCATCAAAAACATGACCAATCTAATCTCTGCCAACGACTGGCGAGACAGACACAAGGGCATCACCATGCTGCTTGAGATGGCGGAGAGCAACACAGACGTGGTGAACATGAATGTAGTCAAGGTACAGTCATCAATTTAGAATACTTCATCTCTGTTCATTTACATTGAGCAGTTTCATACAGAGTTTAATTTGAAAGCATATTTAAGTTTAAAGCATTGAATTGTTTGTATCATGTTATATTTGTTAAATTTTAAAACTGGGAGGGATAAAAGTGCTTTAAGCAGTGTCTCCCAAACATTTGAGAAAAATTGTTTCTAATGAGCAATATTTATGGGACCTGTACAAATTGTAGTGTCTGACAAAGCAACACAGCATACATGTATGTAATGTTGACTGATATTTTTGTTTCACAGATATTTGACAAGTTCCTGCCCCGCCTACAGGACCCAAACAGTAAGGTGAATCTGTACGCTCTGAATGTGATGCAACAGATCATCCCTGTTCTGAGTGACTCCCTCACCCAGGTCCTGAGTATGGCGATAGGAAACATTGCTCCCAACCTGTCATCTAAAAACAAAGAAATTTATAATACTGCAATGGACATCATCAACTCATTAACTGAACACATAGGTTTGTAAACTAATTAATTGATGTTTTAATAGTCCAATACAGTGTATGAATTTGTGCAAAATCTAAATAAATATCACCAAAATATATTTATTGCACATCAATAAATTAAGAGAACAAGAGTTTAGTTTAAGGAAAACTACTAGACTAAGTATTCAATTATATTAACCTTCTATTAGGGAGGTAAATGTTAACTAGCTTTCCAGAATTTGAGTTGATACAATTTCTTTACCAAGGCTGTTTTTACATTAGATTACCATTAATGATTGCTTTACAATACATACATTTACTAACTAACCACACTGTTTTATTTTCAACAGACGGTGGCCAGTTACTGCAACCTTTAGCAAACCAGGCTCAGTCGGCCAATGCTAGAAGTAAACCTGACCTAGTGATTAAAGTAGCAGGTAAAATTAAGCTTCACTCAGCCATTTCTAGATTATGTGATTAAATGTGAAAGGTCTATGATAGTTTCCACAGTTGATGAACAATAAAAATGCTAATGTTTATTATTTGTTCTTCCTTTGACAGAACTTGTGACCAAAGTTTATCAGCGCAAGCAAAAACAAGTGGTGCTACATGTGTTGCCGCTCTTATGGCACCTTCTAGGGGCCACAAACAGTAGTGGGGCGGTTCAGGGGGGTAGCTCAAGCATTCGCACCGCAACTGGCATCCTGGTCAACTCTTTATATTCCCAGATGGGGCCAGCTTTATTAGAGAAGGCCACCACTGACCCCAATGTGACTCCACGCCACCTCCAGTTGCTTCAGGAAATGATAGAGAGATAGGAGAGGTCCCCCACTGTGATATATGTTATCTATACATGTATATATCTGTTGTTATTTATGGTATTAGAGTGGCCAGAGAGGTTTGTTTTTGGGATTACAGATTCTGGAGTGTTTGTATTTCCAGTGAATAATTTTGTCCCTTGTGGTTGTTTTGGGGTATTATTTATTAATTCATGTATATTTTCACCGAAATTGACATCAATCACTACTATAGTTTGTTCATATTATTTTACTTTTTATGATCTCTGATTTTAATCAACATTTTTTATGTCATCAAACTTGTGATTTTTGCCCTCTTCAAATGAGTGATTTGTTAAGAATTTTTAAAATTGGTTAAAAAAATCCTGTGACCCTAAAAATGAACTTTTGGCCAAGTTATCCAATGTTAGCTTGTGTATACATGTTCTGTGATTTTCTCTGAGCAGAGAACCTGTTGTTAATTTAATAGCCTATTGTAATAGGTGAATATTATTGGTGTACAGTAGATAGATTTTATTTATACCTTTGGTGTGGATGTGATGAAATCAAGTGCTATCATGATTGTGATGTAAAAATGAGTTTTGTTTTCTGTTGGAATATGAGTGATTCATAAGAGAATTGGATCGTACCTTGTTTACAATTTATATTTTAGAGAATCATGTGTTGTTGTTATTATAAACTATTTATTTTATGTGCAAGTTTTTGCTTGCCTGGTTCCTTTCGTTTGTTAAAATACAGCCAATGCATGATTTCTTCCTTAAACATATATGTATATGAATGTTTCAGTAGAAAATAACTACAGTCAGAAAAGTTGTGATAGATGTAAAAAAAAAAAAGTTTATTATATATAATTATCAGTGAAGAGAGTTAGTATAGCATAATATGCATATATCATCAGAAAAGAAACCTTTAGTTGAACCAAGATGGAATGTCTTTTATTTTCGCCTTTTTGTAAAAAGACTCTTTGCTAGCATTCCATGGCTGCATTTCGCCCTCCCATCACTTCCTCCCCCCCCCCCCTCAGCTTAGTTAAAGTGACCAAGTGGGTATCTCACGGTGTTAGATGTCAAATTGTTATCCCTACCTACTAATTATATAGGAATATATAATAATGTGTATCTCGCATCTAAACCGTCCTGTGTATTTGAGTATATATTATATACCGCACCTGCCCTATTGGCAAATGTACAGGCCGCTGTTTTATTAGACAATTATATATTTTAGAAAGTACCATGTCATTATCATTTTACTTCCATTCTAATCTTTTTTTTAAAACAATTCTTTTATGACTAGGAATAGTCGCATTGTTGAAACATTTAATGTCTAAATCTTCTTTTTGATAGAGACGAGGTGTTTTAGTCACAGTATTAGTGTATATATGCATTCATATCCAGTCTCTCTCTACATACACTATGTGTTGTTTTCTCAGTCAGTTTGGAAGAAGATGTGATTTTGTTTTACATTAATAACAAAAAGTGATTCTGTGGACCATGTTTACAGGTTCTACCAAATTGGAATTGTTTTTATTTTTTAAAGTTTAGATTTGCTAGTCATGTTGGTGATAGTATGGAAATTTAGCTGGATTTGGGACTGTAAATTTGTAATTCCTACAGGAAGTGTTTATGTCAAATCCGTCCAAGATATGTAAGGAAAATATATTTTTGTTTGTACAGAAAATATCATATCATTGTTTCCATGTACCACTGTATAAAGAAATGATTATTTATTCTTGAATGAATGTACATGAAGGGTATTCTTTTCTGACAGGTAGGCACTGTTTGATAAAATGCTGTCACTTGTTGAATTCACACAAAATCCAAAACCCGATTTGTTTTGTCCCTGGCCATCACTTGCATTCATACTATATCTGTATTTTGGTTTGTTTTGAAAAAAAAGTAATGAAGCAAAATAAGCACAGAAACATCTGCAGAAAGTATATCCTTCATGTGTGTTCATTCAGTGACTTACTAATTTTTTTTTAATCATCAAAAGCAATTAATTGTTATCATCATTATCAGTATTACGTTAATATTGGTCAAATTTGGGAAGTTGGGAACAAACAGGTAGACAGGATGGAAAACTATTCCTAGTATTACACGGTTTTGATGTAGGATCATCATCTCGACTCGATTCATATGGCATTTAACTGGAACTGATACAGGTTTGGATTGACATGGAGTACTTAATGATGCTGTTATGATTGTCTGTAGACTAGATATTATTGTGCATATGACAGTACATGCTTGCTCAAATCATTCCATCCAACTTCATTTGGGCTGTGTTGGCTATTGAATACCTAATAAAATATTCAGTGAAAGTGCTTTGTTTTGTTTTTTTTTTAATCAATTTCAAACCAGTTGATTTTGAACAACTGGAAACTTAAGTAACAGTTGCTGCAAATATTCTTATAAAGAATCCCTCAGTTTTTCCACTTAATCACATTCTGTGAAACAATAATAAAATCAGCATCAAAACAAAATACAGCCATCAGAATGAACTTTATCCAGACATGTTTCCAGGAAGAATATTCAAGGACTTGACTTTTCTGTAGTTAATAAAAACTTGTACAGATAAGATTTCAGGAGGGGTGTTCAAGAGCCTGAACTTGCCCCAGTAAGTTTTTCCTGATTGGGGGAAGTTCTTCATAGAGTTCAATCCCATGATCCTTTTCTTGGTTCACCATTTTGTAGTGCAATAAATGCTGACACAGTTCCTACACAAAAAAAAGAGAGAATTTAATAATTTATTAGAAATAATGACATCTCACACCGAGAACGAAAATTTTAATAACTAAATGGACATTGTCATGTTAATTGGTCTGACCATGTGAGTAGATTTCTGGAGCTGCAGGATCATGCCGTGCTTGAGGCGGGTGTGCTTTTTCTCCTGGTTGTAGATGAACCTGTTGACATGGTGGACGGCAATAACATACAACAGAGGCGACCAATGGGGCTGCAGTCTCCTTGACAACAGATTCTGAAAGTACAGCCGGATCAACTCTACGTCTGACTCTTCTGGATTCAGAAATCTGTCTAATGGGAGTGGAATCTAAAACAAAATAAAAGTAGTTTTCTCATATATTTACAAAAATTATAGCTGCAGGTCTGTAGCTCCCGGTCTGAAAAAATTCGGATGGACGACCTGGGAGCTACAGTGCCTCCCATAGTAAAAAACTGCAATTTAGGGCGCACAAAAAATTGCGCAAGTTTTGGACTGATTAACCTTATTTTCACACACATTCTGTGAAAACAATTAGTACCATTAATTTCTTCGGACAATTTACTACTAGTATTGTTATTTCACTTGCCTTAGACTTTCTCTGAAACATGCTAACCGACCTCCGAAAATAAAGTGTATTAATTCACGTCGAGATCGAGAGTCGCCATTTTTACATGTAAACAAACTGCACCACTTCACTTTACGGGTCTGGTGATGGTGTTTAAAAGAATATCAGAGGCAAGTAAAGTGACGATATCTGTAGTAAATTGTCCGAGGAATTTTTGGGAATCAAATATTTGTACAAAATATGTACGGAATTGAGATTAATCAGTCCAAAACTAGCGCAATTTTTTGTGCGCCGTAAATTGCAGAATTTTAGTATGGGAGGCAATGTAGCTCCCAGGTCGTCCATCCGAATTTTTTCAGACCGGGAGCTACAGACCTGCAGCTACAAAAATTAATAGTCTTAAAAAACAACATTGTCAGCTTTTCTCCTTTTGACTCCCAACTCCTCCCATCTACCAAAACAACCATCTCCTTATGTCATTAAAACTAAGGGGAAATCTGTGATGTCTTTTTTTTGGTCCTCAATTTAGAAACTGCAAAAATATATCACAGAAAAACTTCAACATACCTGGTACTCTCATTTCATTAATATCCTATTTTCAGTCTATATAAAATGTACATGTGTGAGCAAACTGATAGTGATTTATGCAAAGAAACCAATTCAGACGCATTGATAATAAAGTATGACTTACTTCCTTCAAAGGCAGGCGCATGCAGCGGAGTATGCCCTGGTGCTCTGTCCACAGGGCCTTTCTCAGCTGTATGTCGTGCTGCTGCTGAACAGGAAGTAGAACGTAGCAGGAGAAGAGCGAGTCTCCAAAGGACACAGCCTCGTACTGCTGGAGGAGGGCAGAGTACCTGTAGTCATACAATTAGGGTTCATCAATATTTTGCTTCAGTGATCATAATGATCTTCAATTAAATACTGGCAGAAGGCATTTTATTTGATTTGATGCTTATAGTGAAGTAATTTTCATTCCCTAAGGGTTATAAACATATTGTAAAGTTTATGGAGCTGTATAAGGAAAATTTTCATTGTATGAAAACTAAAAACCAGTTTCTAGTATTGTACATGTACATACTGTGGAATCATTAAAATTCATAATAACTCAATTTTTGTAATGTTCGTGGGTTGCCCTCCCCCACTCATTAACATCCTTGACAAAAACAAATTTAGAAAGAGTTATCTTTTTTTAACTGCAACTGAAAACCAATGCATCCCCTTGAATAAGCAAAAATTTGCCCCCATTCACTGATTGATCTGCAAAACAACTATTTCCTATCTTGGAAACTGTAGAAGGAGTTATCAGTACCAGAGGGGTACCCTTTTAGTAGTCACCCGCCTGCAATTTTCACTATTTCACTATTTCAATCACTGGATTTTTCCTTTGGAAAACCCAGTTAAAAATAATAAATCACACGGTACTGTATTAAAGGCCATTGCATTTGAAAATAAAAAGTGTTCAAAAGAACAAAGACATTGCATGATCCCAAATATCTAAGAATCTTTTATTGGAACTATTAGCACATGTACTTAATAAAATCTAGATAGAAGCAAAGAATTATTTAATTTAGAGTAGGTATGTTACCACAAACTTTTAAAGCTGAACTTTGATCAGTCAAAACTCAATTTCACAATAATTTAATACAGAACTGCATGATGATTATGATGATTATGATCAAGGTACATGTAGTTTATAAATCAAAGGAATAAATTATCTATATACAGTTTGCTATTGACTAAATAACCTCTCTAATTTTCACCATTAAATGAGGAATTTAAAATGTTCATCATTAGTGTTAATGACAATGAAATATTGGATATGAAATTGCAATACTTTTAATGGAGTCTCAGGGGATCAGTGGTCAATAAAAGTAATGGACACAACGTTGGCTAATTTTGAATTAAGTCCATTTCATATTCCATTTAATAACCTGTCCAGTTGCAGAAGCTATGCTGTACACACTGAATAAGTGTGGAAGATGATGTTTTGTACTTGCCTGTGTCATTTTAAAACACATTTTCTGTGTTGAGTGTTTGCTCCTCAGATAGAGGATGAACTTAGTATTTGATTAAAAAAAAACCTTAAAAATTTATTAAGGTAATTCTTTATTAAGGACTATGATATACTTATCTCGAAACACAACTTTGGATATGAACATTTCTCTGACAGAAGAACAGTCTCATCAGTGTCAGAGATTGGCCATCAGGGAGACTCATTTCACTGTGTCAATGATATATTTCTGCCTTGGAGTTGCATTCAATATTTTCACCCTGGCCATGATAAAACGGTACCACAATGAAGCCGAATACCACAAGGATACCATTCTCACTATGCATCTGTTCGTCAACAACCTTCTAGCCTCCATTTTTGTGACCTTCAGCATGGCAGTAAATGCAAAGTTTCTACAGCCTTACAACCATGAGAATGTTCCCTACATCATATTCTGCAAAGTTCAGTTGTATCTGGAGTATTCCATTTTTGGAGCAGAGTACTTGATTCTGATTGTCATTGGTATAAGCAGGTACCTCATGATCAACCAATTCTCCCTGTACCAGAAGATTTTTATTCCTCCATGGAACTATCGCATGGTGCTGATTGGCTGCTGGGCTGTCTGCCCTGTTGTGTTTCTTTACACACTCTTCCTGCCATGGGATGATATGACTTATAGTTTATACACCTCTACTTGTTATTACAAAGGAAAAGGTCAGGATGGATTTTTCTTCAGCACCGCCATTTTTCTGTTCACCATTCCAATAATGATGTTCACTTACATTGCTATATGTGTCAAACTCTTCAAGGTCAACCATAATTTGAAAAGTCATCGAAGAAAATCCATGGACATTGACAAAAAAGTTTCAGAACCAAGAGAGAAATGGCTGGTAATAACGATAATAGTGCTGTTTTTTAAGATTTTTGTGACCTATCTCCCCAACACAATGATGGTTTTCATTGACCCAGGGGACAATAACCAACACACTGACATGACCACTCACCTAACATTCTTGTATCTGAGACTTTCCAACACTTTTTCAAATGCAATAAGTTACTGTCTCCTAAATTCCATCGTCAGATCCACACTCCTAAAACTGTGGCCATTTTGTCATGGAAAAGTTCATTCCAACAGTACGAGCAGTGCCTCGAATCCACCAGAAAATATCAGTCTCCCAGACATTGAAGAAGAAGCAGACATTGTGGAAAAACAGACAGTTGTGGCAGACATCACTCAAAATACTCACGCCAAAATGGAGTTAACAGTCAGTGGAAAACTGCCTACCATTGAGGAAAATATGAGAATGTCTTTCTCGTCTAATTCTATATACATCATAAGCACAAACTCTTTGAATGAAGACGATTGTGATGAAATGTTTTGTGAATCACCAAGAGCTCCCACTCTAACACCTCATTTCTCTGACGATTCACAAGAAATTCTACCTAGTGTTCAGAGCACTTCATAAGATATGTACTGAGTGTATAATAATGGAATAGGTAACCCAGCATGATATTTGCTGTGTTTATATACTTCAATCATGGGCAACAACAACTTAGAATATAGTTAAGTCAATTTTCTTTTACCGATGGCATGTACCGGTATTAAGATTTACCGGTAATTTCATTTTCACCTTCATAGTTTAAACTCACAGAATGTGCATTATGATTTATGTCATACGTAAAAAGAATTGATATCATCCTCCTATTGTGTTAATTCTTATTTTGATTTTAAGTATTTCTGTTATACAGACAATTGTCAAAACTTTTTTCATAATTGCAGAAACTAATTGTGAATATGTATAAGAAATAGAAAGCAAAGGATCATGCCTCAGCATTGTTCGAAACAAACTTCCCAGTATGCACATTTGAACTTCAAATTTCTATCATCAATGAACTAAAGAGATATCAGATGGATACCCCAACCACTTTGTCTTTGTGTATTTTACCTACTCTCTCGAATAGTCAGATATCACAAAATGTAAGACATGTAGAATGTGAAATCCATGTGATATCTTGGATCAAAATTTCATCTTGTTAAAAAAAAAAGTTTATTCCAACTTTTAATTGTCTCTTAAAAGTGAAAAATCTATGAAACGTTCCTGCGGTGTTGCAATAAGTGTATTAACTGAAAATTATTTCTGTGTACAAATATATTCATAACCTGACAAAAAAAATAAATCCGTATTACGATCAAAACTTTCCGCATTTAGGTAGCATGCCATATTTTCATATGGTGGTACTCTAGATCTGTAATTCATTTCGGCAAAAATCAAAATATTTTCATGTTGCTGCTATGGAAACTGAATAAGTACTGTCAAAATGTATCCACATAGAGTATAATATGGAACACTCCTTAGTATAACGAAATGTTAATTAAAACATAATTTGAAACATAAAGATCTTAATGAAGGAGTTAAACCTATGACAACTTTCCACTTACAAATCATAGAATGACACAATTCCAGGAATTTCCTCTGTGAAATTCATTTGATCCAACAGCTGAGGCGTGGAGAATTCCCTGAGCAGGGCTGCTAGGTACAGGTACACAGTCCTCTCCATGAATAAATCATTACCTGAAACAACTCTTCTTCATTAAAGCTTCAATCGCATCACTTGAGGATTAGAGTTTGACAGGATTGTAGATTGCTCAGATTGAATTTCATATCTGTAACATTATGGTGCCCTGATTCCGTTTATTTTAATTCTGTGTGAATGCTTTCGATGTCTTAGTGTTTTGCCTGTGTATCGGTATGATTCCGGTGACGAGTGTGACGTAGCACTTGATCTGTATATTATGCATTTGTTATTTAGGGCCTAAATATTTTCATATAAATAAATAATCTTTCTTATTAGTACCTTTGCCAATCGGGAGTCATTTCCAGCTTAAAGTAGTTGGTAACTACCGGCAGTGCACGTCCTGTAGTTCTTTGTTTTTCTCACACATGCCTTGGTTGTTTACGTTGCCGCCATTTTTCTTATTCATCTTTCTCGGAATTACCCATAGTTCCGTATTCTATTTTTGTAACGAAGTATCTTTTGGCGGATAAATTTAATTTACTTGTTTATATCGATTATAAAATACTTAAAGTTATTATTTTTTATGTTTAATAATTAACTTTAAATTGTTTTACTTATTTACTGTACTGTAATATTTTCACGTTAATTGATACGAGACCGAGATTCTCTTACGGGATGGGGATTAACTATGATTGGATAATCTTTTTAACGGGATGGGATTAACTTATCTTATTGCGTGGACCCTGAGGTCCACGCAGAAAATATATAAGCGAGGTTAAACCGGATGCTAAGGGGAAAATTCAACCTGCGCATGAGCTAGCCTGGTTCCTGCTCACGTTTATCTGAATCGGGATCGGGATTCCGTGCCATATGCACACATAAGTTCAAAGGCGCTGTAATTGTAAAGTTGTCGGTAAACAGTACAAAAACAAAGTATACGTTGATTGGCATGTGATATGAACTATCAGTATTATGAAATAAGTTAATGTTATGCCGAAACTACAACATGCATCAACTAGCATAACTTGCAATGTTTTGTTGTTTTTCGAATACACATGTAACTTAACTTTACTTTTATAGTAGGCGAGGCTAGAGAACTTCCTGATTAATTTTTTTTAAGCATTTAAGTATAATTGAATAATTATGTCACTGTATGAAACTTTAAATCTCAAGAGAAATGCATTAAAATATGAAAGCTGTCACTGCATAGTTAACAAAGTAGTGCGAATCGTAATGTGAGCGCAAATAGTAGAATTCACTGAATGCCTGAACTATACATGCAAACTTCATTCATAGATAGATCATAATTATTTAAGAAGTATGAATCCTTTAAATTCTGAGATAAAAAGTCAGGGCTATACATACATGTATACGTAATACACCGTACAAATTTAGTGGTTAAAAGTGGTTAAACGCAGAGGGCTAGAGTCGGTGGAATCTCTGATAATCTTAAGGCTTTCACGTTTTTGTTGGAAACACATGCAAATGGTCCACGTATTGTAGTCCTTTTTTAAAGGACAGCAACTTGTTGGTTGTAATTTGTCGTCTGCTTTTAGCACTCTATAAATACCCGGAACACTGAGAAACGGGTGCTCTCTCCTTTTTGTTGTGTGTCAGGAAGGACACACAAATTTAGCAGCATATTATAAGGTGCGTACTATTTCAGTATCTAAGTGACTGAAGTACATTTATAGTAATAGGGTTTAATTAATTATTATTACTAGTGATAGTGCTAGTTTAATTCATATTTACTAGTTCAGTACTAGTTATTTCGATTTATAGAGAGTTAGGGAATATTTTCGCTGTATACTAGTAGTTGTCACTAGTAGCGGAGATATTAATTCGTATTTTATCGAGAGCCTTTAAGTTTTATTTTGGTCGGGGGATTTTACGTATAAAATATAATATTGTGTCGGTAATTGTACCGATTTTGCCATCGTCCCAAGGGTTGAGACTTGTCTGATTTTCTTTTTGAACGGCGTTGTTACATGTATTTGTGTCATGTTATTTATGGTTGAATAAATTATAAACTTTACATCGTTTTGTTCTCTACACAAGGCAAGCGTTCCGAGCGTTACAATTTTGGCATCCACGGCGGGATCCGTTTAAAGTTTACGGGTCCTGTGATCGAATCATAACAACGCTCTGTCTTGGTGTTTGAGAAACAATAAATTTAATAATTCGTTAAAACAAAGAAATCTAAAATCATCCAAATGGCTGGTCGGAAGAGTAAACGAAACAGACGTGCTTTACAGGAGTCCAGATCTGCGTCACGAATTTCTCGTTCACCCGTTGATTCTGCAACAGAAATAGATACAGTATGTAAAACAATCGATCAAGAGAGCCAAGGATACAATTTGGAAACATCATTCAACGTAAGAAAGTCAGCACCTACGTGTATACCAGATAACTCAAACGCAAGTAATGTACTTGTGAGTAAATCTGCCTATACTACGGGCGATGGGTCAATTTCATGTACAAATGCCGTCTCAAGTACAGTCTCAGTGGCTGTGAGCACAGTTAATCAGCCAGATACCGAAGCCTGCACAATTATGTCAGAGCGTGATCACATAAGCGTACGTAGACCAGCTCATCACACAACAGTTTTACCTGTGAGCTCAGATACTGTTCCATTTACAGTGAGTTCATGTACAGGTCGTCCTGAGATAATGTTAACAGACACGAGAGTCATGCAGACTGGATCATACCCAGAAATAAACTCATCTCCATATATGACACCTGCACTTCCTTCCGTGATGCAGTCAACTGGTCCTATGCTTAGGTTACCTACCAATACGTACACTTCAGGTCTAACTCAGAGTTCAGTTTTTGTGCCTGCCTCCTCAAACCAACCCCTGTGGTCTGACCAAAGCTTCGCCCCCATAAGTTATAATTCTGCTTCTCGCCTGAGTACAGTTACCAGCAGCGCTGTTACAACAACGTGGTCCCATATCAGATGTCAAAATAACCATTTACCTGTGGGCTCATTTACAGGTTCAGTGCCTGTGAGTTCATGTGCAGGTTATGCGGGTAATTTAGCTTGTGCTTCAATGACAGAGTTTGCACAACGTCCCGACTATGTTGGTTTTCCTACAACCCATCTTGCTGAACCTGTACTGGCAAGCCAGGACTATACGAGACAAATACCAGTACCAATTAAAACTACTTCCGGATCCGTTGGAGTGACAGATCATACGACGTTGAATGCACTCACAGATATAGTTCGGCAATTACAAACCTCTGTGGAGCGACTGGCAGAAAACGACAAAAGTTCAAAGAGTCAAGCAAGCTCTGACAGCGCCCCCTTACCCCTGAACGTTAGTAGCGACAGCGACACGTCGAGACCTGAGCTCCTACGGAGGCGTCCTAGCAATCGCACCCAAGTTAAAATACCCCCTTACACTGGAAAAGAGGACTGGACTGTCTGGTTCTGCAGATTTGAAGAAGTAGGAGATAGATACAAATGGTCCACTGATGAGAAGCTCGATCAACTGCTCCCTCGTTTACATGATGATGCAGCAGACTTTGTATTTGGTCAGCTTTCCAAGGATACAAGAAGCAGCTACAAGAAACTAACTAAAGAACTGACCAATCGATTTCGTGCTGTTGAAACACGACGAACCTACCTTGCTAAATTCAACAAACGAGTTCAAAAGCCTGGTGAGCGGGTGGAGGATTTTGCTGCAGACTTGAAAAGACTGTATACAAAGGCACATCCAGAGAGGGACTCCAAGACTCGAGATGAGGATCTTCTCAGAAAATTTTTAGATGGTTTAGCAGATAGAGATGCTCAGTTTCATGTTGAGTACGTCAAGGATCCTCGTGACATTCACGAAGCTGTGTTACAAGTTACAAATTATGAGGAGGCTGGTCGACACCCATCCCCAAAGAGATGTGCTAGAGAGACAAAATCTAAAGCTGATACTGATACAGGCTCGGATGACCAACAGGCAACTCAGAAATCAAAAGCCAAGCCTAAAGTTAGAAATACCACTCTTCACAAGGGAGATAACTTTCACAGATCCAAAGACACAATACAGGCCTTACAGCGACAAATGGGGGAGATTCAGAAATGTCTAGATGCCCTAGTCAAAAACAAGGACTATAACAATCAGCCGGCCGTGCCGAGTGTTATAAGTAGCTCTACTCCTTCAACTGGTGTGACCCACAATCAAACCACAGTACCAAATGGTCCTATGCAGCGAAGTTGTTACTACTGTAAAGGTGGAGACCACTTTATAAGGGAGTGTCCCCTTAGGATTCAGGAGCTGCAGAAATCCACTACTAAACCTTTAAACCGGAATTAGCCGTCTCTGAGGGTCAAGAGCCGGTTATCCAGAAAACTGACCGACCGACGAACAGTTTAGACCCAACAACAAATCATCAAGAATGTTCTTATTTTGTTTCAAATCGTTTACCACATGCTGATGGAGTATATATTGAGGGAAAAATAAATGGGCTGGATGTTCACATAACAGCTGATACTGGTGCATCTCACACTATCCTGTCTTATAATGTTTATAAAAACCTGGCTGAGACTAACAGGCCTAAACTTAAAGGAAAGTCAAGTTTGCATGGAGCTGGTGGATCCTCAATTCATGTCCATGGGAAAGGAATGTTTGGTCTACAGCTTGGTACTTTGTCTTTGGAGAAAGAAATTGTAGTAGCTGACATCCAGGATGAAATGTTACTTGGTGTTGACATTTTACAGAACCTAGGCGAAGAAAAAGCTGATATATCACTCAGTAAAGGAGTGATACGCTTTCAAGGTCATGAAATTCCGTGCATACAGCGAGGTATGCAAGCAGGTATTACTCTCAGGTGTGTGGAGAGGTCTGAAATACCAGGCAACACGGAAGTAATCATACCTATCTTTATACAGAGGGCACATGAGGAGGATATATGTGACGACCTACTGTTTGAGCCTAGTGAAGATTTAATGGAAAGAACATCGTTATTGATGGCACCGTCTATAGTGAATGTCAGAGGGAAGATGACTGTTCCCCTTCGCATCCTCAATCCATTTGACGAGACTAGGGTACTTCATCCAGATACAGTTGTGGGTACTGTGGATGAGTTCTTTGGTGTGTTGCGTCGGGTTGAGCAGGTCGACAATCTGACGGAGACACGGAGGTGTTCCAGTGAGTTACCCGGTGATAGGGATTCCAGGTCTGATGTTGTTCCAAAACATTTGATGTCACTTTATGAGGCTTCCTCACAGTTACTGAGTGAGACTGAAAAGGAAACCTTCACAAAATTTTTAAGACAATATCAAGAGACTTTCTCGAAGGACGATTGGGATTTGGGTCAAACAGATTTAATGGAGCATGAAATAGACATTGGGGATAGTAAGCCAATAAAACAGCCACCACGCAAAGTTCCAATAGCCTTAGCAGATGAAGAAAGAGATGCTATACTCAACCTTAGAGAGAGGGGCATTATTCAGTATTCTACCTCCCCGTGTGCCTCACCTCTGGTTCTGGCCAGGAAGAAGAATCAGAAGACGGAGAGCCTGGAGAGAGAGAGATGGAGAGGCAACGACGAGTTATTGCGGAACACAAGGCTACTATTTCGGCTTTGAGGAGAGGTAAGGATGAGGCGCCTAGGTCCTTCCATGATGGTCCAGGAGAGGGTGAACCCTACAATCCGCGTCCGCAGAGGTCATCGGCTCCTCTCAGGAGGTCTCCTCGGAAGCTTCAGTCGGTGGTGCGCGTGGTGCCCAGACCGATTCGCCCCAAGCCCCAGCAGCGTCCCTGGCATAGATCGCCATTGGATGACTTGTTCCAGCCTGACCGCCCATTCCATAGATCTGACAAGAGACATTAGGTATTAGATATGTAATTGAATATAATGATAAGTTAAGTAGATATTTGTTTATGTTAATTTTGAGCCAGTATTTTTCATTCTTGAATTATTTTTTTTATGTACTATACAGCTTGGATAAATATTGTAATCTTTTACTTATTAATACATTATAAAAGTAAATGCTGGGGAATGATTGTGTAATTGGTGGCATTCTTGTATATTTGATTGAGAATTGTTAATTGATGTATGAATAATTAATATTAACCATTGTTAAGAAATATGTATTAAGAGTATTGAATTGTTTAATAATTGATCTTTGCTGGAAGTCTTCTTTTTCTTTTCTTTGTGCTGGCATTATTGTAGATGGTTATCTATGATATTTTTCATTGTCTGATTCTGTTTGATTGATAAATGACAAGTGTATTTTGTTATAACAATGCCGTATATGAGTTGGAATAATTATTTTAAGTACAGTACAATGTATAAATAGTTCCTTACTGTGTGTGAAAAAGGGTACTTGTATATTTGATATGGTAGACATGTTGATTGTCAGTCTACAATGTTATTATTCTTTTCTTTGTGTATTTTTGAGTCCAAAGGGACTTGGACTCTGAGAGAGGGGCAAAATGTAACATTATGGTGCCCTGATTCCGTTTATTTTAATTCTGTGTGAATGCTTTCGATGTCTTAGTGTTTTGCCTGTGTATCGGTATGATTCCGGTGACGAGTGTGACGTAGCACTTGATCTGTATATTATGCATTTGTTATTTAGGGCCTAAATATTTTCATATAAATAAATAATCTTTCTTATTAGTACCTTTGCCAATCGGGAGTCATTTCCAGCTTAAAGTAGTTGGTAACTACCGGCAGTGCACGTCCTGTAGTTCTTTGTTTTTCTCACACATGCCTTGGTTGTTTACGTTGCCGCCATTTTTCTTATTCATCTTTCTCGGAATTACCCATAGTTCCGTATTCTATTTTTGTAACGAAGTATCTTTTGGCGGATAAATTTAATTTACTTGTTTATATCGATTATAAAATACTTAAAGTTATTATTTTTTATGTTTAATAATTAACTTTAAATTGTTTTACTTATTTACTGTACTGTAATATTTTCACGTTAATTGATACGAGACCGAGATTCTCTTACGGGATGGGGATTAACTATGATTGGATAATCTTTTTAACGGGATGGGATTAACTTATCTTATTGGTTGTAATTTGTCGTCTGCTTTTAGCACTCTATAAATACCCGGAACACTGAGAAACGGGTGCTCTCTCCTTTTTGTTGTGTGTCAGGAAGGACACACAAATTTAGCAGCATATTATAAGGTGCGTACTATTTCAGTATCTAAGTGACTGAAGTACATTTATAGTAATAGGGTTTAATTAATTATTATTACTAGTGATAGTGCTAGTTTAATTCATATTTACTAGTTCAGTACTAGTTATTTCGATTTATAGAGAGTTAGGGAATATTTTCGCTGTATACTAGTAGTTGTCACTAGTAGCGGAGATATTAATTCGTATTTTATCGAGAGCCTTTAAGTTTTATTTTGGTCGGGGGATTTTACGTATAAAATATAATATTGTGTCGGTAATTGTACCGATTTTGCCATCGTCCCAAGGGTTGAGACTTGTCTGATTTTCTTTTTGAACGGCGTTGTTACATGTATTTGTGTCATGTTATTTATGGTTGAATAAATTATAAACTTTACATCGTTTTGTTCTCTACACAAGGCAAGCGTTCCGAGCGTTACATATCCATTTATAATTGATATGTGTACTGCCTTGTTGTAAATGCATTTCTGAATCACATGAAAACTATCAACATTCAATTCTGATTTTAGTAGTTACTGATGAAAACAACTTAGGGGAGTGAACAATAATTATTTGCTTACTGTAGATGCATGCAACTGAAAACTGTAGTTTTATTTGGAATCATGCATGTATAGATTTTTGTAGTTTTTATGATACAATTGTCCGACCGAATCACAATGTTGTCATATTTTTCATTTTGATGAACACTTGCTTTTTAAATTGCTTCAAAAATGAAATTCAAGAGAATGGTACAACTAATAGATACATGGACAGTATATTGAACTAGTAATAGATCAAAAATTTCAAAAAGTTTTTCTAAAATTCGGTTAACTATATCAATATTTTAAAGTTACTTATATTCAAAAGCTTGTAAGAATATATAATTAGAGTTTGGAAAAACCCATATGAAATAATATGAAAAACCCCATAACACCAGTGTATTGCATATTATTGCCCCAAGTAACTAGAAAATGTACAAAATGTATATTTAAGAATGAAAGTGCATGTTCATTGAGCAAAATATGATATACCTGTCAGAAAGGTACACATGACCCTGGAGACTCTCAGGGTGACGGACACTGACCCTGTGACCTTGGGTTGGAACCTCTCCAAGAGGTACACCCACCTCAATACACTGGTAACCATGGAAACCTGATTCTTTGACAAAGCATTCTGTACATCAGCTCCCCTGTTGAAAAATGATCAACATTTGACAATTACAGAAGTCTAACAGACCTGTTTATACATGTTTATGCCAACTTTAAAAGAAATCAGGCAGTCAATAATATCATGCAATAAATATACCGGTATCTAAAAAAGTATTGGTGTTTTTATGATTTGTACAACTTACACGGAGCTGAATCTGTTGTAGAGGTCGATGAGGGGTAGATACATCCAGTCCTGGGGTAGCAGGGTCTCTGTTGGGGAGGAGGTGACCAGGTTCTGTACATCCAAAGCCTGCATCAGGAATCGGTGTCTGTAAAACACAAGCACAGCTTATAATAAACAGCACTCTTAATCCTAATAACATGTACGGTACATCTCCAAGCTAAAAATAACAGAATTTGATATATAATCAATAAGAACTGAAATATTTGCAATATTATGTAAAGAGGGTATTTTTCCTCAAATGTTGAGTGCAACATCAGAAACATTTACATTGTATACAGTAAAACACACTTAAAACGAGTTGCCAGGGACAGGCTATTTTGCCTCGTAATAAGCGAAATTTGTAATATCTGTCAAGTTTACAACATGTAATAAAGTCAGCTAGAGGGAATGAAAATCACTTTGCTGTAATCGTCAATTCATTATAAACTTGTTTGCTATAACCGTTTTAACTGTATAATATAGCACTGAATCATGATTTTTTGAAGTATACAGTCTCATAATTGCAGCGGTGTGTGCATACAAATTGAGAAACGCGTGTTAACGCGTTATTATTTGTATACACACATCGCTGCAGTTACGAGAATGTATACTTCAAAAAATCATGATTTAATGCTTACATTTACATTTTTTTAAAAACTTCATGCCTTGTCTACAAATGTAATTTTATACAGTAAAATTCCTATCTTATCCTAAAGGTTATTTCATATTAATGGAAGAGCCACAGTAACCGCCACAAGCGTGAACTTTGATTTTCGCTTGTGACGTTGCAGTTTACAGCGTTCAACGTTTGTGACGTCATAATAAAACTCGTCACTTTAACCTTTGAGTAACCTGTGTGCATTACAGTGTTATAACTGCTGTAGCTATCAACACACTTTACAAGCAAAAAATATGTGGAATGTAAATATAGGTAATTGTATCTTGTTTAAGATTTATATACCATGCAACAAGATTGACAAAAGGATTTTGCAAGTGCTTCTAGTTTGTTTGAAGCTTAAAGAGACAGTACGGCGCATCTTATCAATAAACCGACTTGAAAAAATTTTCAGATCGGATTCGGTATTTTTGTACTACTTGTGAAAGTATAAACTTTCAGAAAATAACAAAGCTCTCCATGAAATAAATCTAATTATTTCATTAAAATTAATAATCACGTATAACCTATAACATATTTACATCGCAACGTGTTCCAGGGTTCAGCCTTCTATACTAATACACATGCATATTTACTGTAAACAAAACACATGCAGGGCTCGTGAAGATTCTCCTGGACATGTTTGTTGATAAAAATATGTCATTTCTACTTCTCCCAGGTTATAAATTGTTTAAAGTATTTAAAATAACCACAATTATTATTTTGTAAGCATGTATTTTGCGTGTTTATCATAGGTCTGGAGTTACTACAACCTAAATCATTTTTGTAAATGAGGCCCCTTGAGAGGTTATTTGACATATTTATATCTGTTCATTTTAAAATGAACCGAAATTGGTAAACCATCAATAAATTATTTAGAAATTGATGACGTGTTCCGTTCAGAGATTCCCTTTAACCTGGTATACCATGATGACCGTAGTCGGACGAAGATCTTGTAGTTTTCAGCACTTGTCAATTACTGTCAATCAAAGTCCACATGGTACAAATAAACGATTTAAGATTATTCTGGTTTGTACAACCCTTAAATTTCCGGAAGCACATAATTATGTTAATTAGGTATGCGAAAGGGATTTCTATGTATTTCAACTATTACAATCAACGTTATTTCTTGTTTCCTAACTATACAATGGGTAAATCTGAAGTTATTCACACATGTGTTTTCAGCTGTACTGTCTCTTTAAGTTTTAATCCATTATTTTTTCTAAACATACATGTAGATAAGAGAAATGTTTACTGGTAGGGTTGGAATAAAATAAAGAACATAAACATTGTGTACCTTGAATGCATTGCCACTTTTTGTTGGTCGGAGAAGGCCTGAAGATAAGCAGCCCTGATAGGAACCAGTTCAGAGAGAGTGGCGGCCACCAATTGAGTTTGATTGACCGAGACCTGCTCCTGGGTCACACTACAGAGATGTACAGCATCAGATAGCTGGAGGCTCTCCATGGAACTCATCATTGCTTCCTCTCCTTGTCTACAAATAAGGCTCTTTTATTACAATGCAAATAACAAAGCCCTACTATGTAACCTCCTGCTAAATAGGATGCGCAAGTCAAAGGGTTTATAGAATTGAAGCTTTTCTCAAGATTCTGAAGATTTCAGTTGATAAATAGAGTCACTGCCCCCCCTACCCTCAAATTAAATAAAAGAAGACATCAGTTTATTGCATAAGCTGGTACTAGTAGCTGAGTGGACCGCAAAAATGCTGATTGTGTACTTTAAAAGGACACAACCCATCTGTAGAATATTGGCCTAACTCTTTGACCAATAAGCTATGAACTTCACATTCATTGCACCTTGGACTCTAAATTGATAAAAAATACTTCATACCCTTGATATGAATAAATTCATTTTCGGTAAACACTGTGCAGGAAGGACCCAATTAAATACTGACACATAGGAACACAAACATTGTTCTAATGGTTTTGAAGGCTTTATAAAACTTACTTCCAAATATTTGGTGAGAAAACTATGGTTGACAAGAGGTCATGAACCAGGAATTCGTCTCCATGCTGTAGATGTGTGATCAGCCTCAGTGAGAGTTTCTGTAGCAGAGAGGCCGTCTGTTCACCATCAGTCTAGTGTACAAAACAAAAGGCCACATTAACATCAGAGGCATACTACATGCAATATACATGTAAACTGTACTATTGTTAGTTTTCATCGAAGAATTATTTTAACCTGGTAGGTTGTATAACTGTATCATTACAAATGTGTACTACTTATAGTCTACTTACATGATTGACTACAAGTTTCAAAAAATAATATATCACAAAATGTTCATATTTGTTGAAGTGAGAGTTTGAAGAAGCTGTAGGAGAACTGGCTATCTTCCTCAGATAAGTAAGCAGGTTTCCATCTGATGAAACGAGTTGACAAATCTACAAAGAAGATATTTTTGATAGCATGCTGTTTTCAAACACTTACTATAATTATTAAATGTGGTATTTTAATATTTAAAACTCTGCATGCACATTGGTAAACACATTCAACTACACATGTACTTTTTAGAAATACTTTACAAATGCAAACAAATGGGACTTTACAAATGCAAACAAATGGGACTTTATAGGATCAACAAATGTGATTTCAATATGGATTTTTCAGTATCATTAATACTGTAATACCCAGTTAAATATTATATACCTTTTCTTGGAGACCTCTGTGAATTTGGCCGATAACATGCAGCACCCTTAACACTGCTGTAACAATTCCAAAAGGGGAATAATCAAGTAAACATGGTTCTACAAGATCACCCTCCTTTAATCTCATTCCTAGCCCAGGCAGATTGTCAGCATACTCCATCTTTATCTGAAGGCCAGGGTTCAGGACGCTTGAATTGGGACTGGAATTTCAGCGAAATACAGAAACACATTTACTAGATTGTTTTTCTTGTCAGAATAGTTACATGAAGTTATCATGATTATTATTAAGGTTTAGGTGTCAATTTGTTATCTTTTACAGAAGCAGTTTCTTGGCAATATTATGAATCAGAGAATTCTGGCAAAGTCAATTTACATGTATGTGCTCAAAATACTGGCAAGGTTAATCTATAAATAAATGACAGGTGTTACCATAAACTTGAAAGGACAGCCTGAAACCCCAGGGAATGGAGGAGGGGTTCAAACGTATCCCCATAGAGCTTCTCTATGTACTGTAGGCCCGCTACAGGGTCAAAACTTTTCTACAATGTATGCAAATCATGGATCATGTACAAGTGTTTCTTAACTCATACATGTAGTACATGTTCATACATACCATTATTAAGCAATTTGATACCGCACATATTACTTACTAGTGAGGACCAGGATGATAGATAAGAAGCCATAAAGTTAAGGCAGGACACTTCAAAATCCAAACTGAATTTCTACAATGAGAACAAAATCACTTTGAATTTAATTTTTTTTTTTATAAAACAAAACTATAACAATAAACAGGCTAGAAAGCTTGGTTGGTAGATGGTTTTGGCTACTAGTGCCTGCATAAGAAATGGAAACGGTAAAAGGAACTTAACAGAATTACAAATTAGTTATTCAAATCAAATTGGTAAATAGATGGGCTCATTCCTCTACAAACTATATTTCAGCATAGGTTCAAATCCTTATCAAGACCTTTAATTAATATCAGAAATTTATAAGATCATAATGAAATCAAAAAATTCTGCAATAACTTGTAGAGATCATACATAGATATTTTCATGAAATACCTTATGTTGATATGTCTCTCCCAGCTTCTTCATACATTTTTGGCACATATCCATGACTACAGAACCTATGTCTGTTACTTGGCTCCATGTGACACTGGGCAACAAATTCTGATCTTGGTCACTTGGAAGCTTCCTTGAAAAGAAGATGGTAGTATGTGTGGGAGCTAGAGTACAAGTACTTTATTCTGCGTTTTGGTGTTTTGTTGTTGTTTGTTTGTGTTATGGTTGTACATTGTATTATCATTCAAAATACCTCTCACTAGATCCAAATTTCCTCTGATCGCTCTGAGCAGCCAGCAGCACGACTGACTCTAACACTGTAGTAAATGCTGTCATTCTGTTGTACTGAAGCCCAGGGCCAATCTCCAAGCACTCCATCTGCAGTGTCTCTAATTGTGACAGAATACATGGGAAAATGTCCCTGGAGAATTAATGAAAAATTTTCTTCTACGCATTGTGGAATGATAAAGAATACTTAGACTGATAGAACTGCAATTGAATAATTCTTTAAAATGTTAGAAAATATGAATAAGGCGAACAATATTTAATCTCTTTCTTTACAAGTCAAGTATTTAGCTTAGTGTCTATTAGGAAGCGTACATGAATAGGTCGTCTGCCAGGCCATAACTTAGACACACCCTCCAAGTTCTGTAACTCTCAATCTGTAGACGCAGAGCCTCACTCTGAGGGAGCAACAAATTACTGCAATATAAAAAGAGAAAGTAATCTGACACTTTCATAATGAAAAAATACACTTGCACTGACATCAATGTTATTGATGTTAAAAAAATGTATCATGTAGAAATTTAGAGGGAATACGTACTCTGCATTTTTTTCCACTAAATATCTTAAAAACCTGGCTTTTATATGGTATTTCCCCAGCTGAAATATCAAAAAATATTCTCAGAGTACAATACAGACATGACTGTGATGTAGCATTTACAAAGGTATTTCTAAAAAGTTTTTAAGAAATACACGCATAATATGATTTCTAACAAGTGTAGCATTGTCATTTACTGAAGAGTATTTATAAATTACCCTTACATCACATGTTCCAGTATATTGTATATCCGACTGATTACTTTTATTAAATATACTTGTACAGTATCTATGCCAACTAAGTATTCCTGCCTGAATTGGTGCATACAATCAATATTTTACCAAAAAGTTTCAAATTCAAACTTTATCACCTGTGTTACTGTATATCATAAGTTAATGTCTTACCAGTGTAGCTGCTAGATTTCTCCCAGCCTGGGCCAAGCACCTGACAAGCTTCATGGCGCGGGGAACAGGTACACCGTATAAATCAGACAGGGGAGCTTTAACATCTGTAAAACATTAGCAATTCCTATAAATCTCTACAAAAATTTAGTTCTCTCTGTCAAAGACATGTCAAGTCAAACATAAGAAAACTTAAAAAAAAAAGTAAATGGTTAATGTACAAAATAAAATATTGTAGATTAATTAAGGTGACTTTCAAAACATTCTGTGAATGAATAAAACCAAGAACTGAGTTATAGTGTATTAAGATAGATATTAAGAGTATTAGTGATAGCTCAAAAAACTACTTCACAGGAGTCAACCACTAAATTTTGTGCCTTAAGGTGCCTCGACACACCAAAATTTTATTTTATGGATCGCAAGAGAATCTTTTTTGAAACATGATTCCACAAAAACAGAGATCAATATCGGCTTTCAGTTATTTTATACGATTTTTTTTGTATTTTTTCAGTGAAATAGGAAAAACTGTTTTGCAGACAAACAGAATATATTAGAGCTTAAAACTTGTTGTCAATTAATGTGTAATATAATTATAAATAAATTCATGCCAAAGATCGTTTGGTCAAGTGTTTAATTTTTTAATTAAAAAAATATTTCTGAAAATCAAAATTGTAATTCTTTAATATCTTTTTAATCTATGGATAAAATTTTTAAAATAACATATAGTCACATAAACTATTTACTAAACAATGATATTTTACAAAGAAATTGAAATGAAAATGCGAAATTTTGGAAAAATTGCTATTTATCAAATTTGAACCGATCCCGATTGAAAAAAACTGATCCCGATCAGAATTATTTTAAAATTGAAATTTTACAAATAAACAGCAGTTTTTTTCTAAGCAATTGATATAAATTATAAAGTTAGTAAATGACGAAACCATTTTAAAGCTAAACAACCTGAAATTTTTGCTAAATTCTGATTCATTCTAAATCAGAACATTCTAACTTTATGTGATTTCGTTCGGGATCAGTTTAATTACAATCGGGATCGGTTCGATTTTAAAATTTTCTATTTATACTTAAATTTCACTATTTGGTTTCAATTTCTTGTTGAAATATGATTGTACAGCAATTGCTAAATGCGAGTAACAGTTTATCTGCAGTTTTTATCCATAGATTTAAAAAATATCTACAATTCTTTTTTTTCATTTTCATAAATATTTTTTTTACAAAAATATTTCAAAGTTTATCTGGCCGTTTTTGATATGTATTTATAGATAATTGTATTGTGCATTAATTGATAACAAATTTTTAGCTCTAATATATCTTGTTCGCAGCTAAAACGATGTTTCCGGTTTCTATAAAAAAATACAAAAAAATTCATATAAAATAATCAGAGGCCGATATAGGTGTCATTTTTGAATAATCATTTCTCAAAGAGAATTCTTCTTCGATCCATCAAATAATGTATTGGTGTGTCGAGCCACCTTAAAAAAACCCCAATAAGACTAATACCCAAGGTGGACCTAATTTGGGATAAATGCCATTTTGATAGTGTGACCTTGACCTCAGTCAAATCACCTTGGGTCAGGGTAACAATACATCACTGAGTTGTGAGCAACTTGTAAGAACAAAAAGTATGAGCTTGTGGTGTTTATCCTTTTCAAACTTAAAGATTGGACATGAAAATGGCACAGACAAATATACATGTACATGCATAGTAATTTATACATGTACTACTATATATACATCCCACAAATGTTTGTTTATGGGGTGTATCATAAACGAAAAGCAACACACCTAACATTCTCCAACTGGTGGGTAAGAATTCCTCCACAATCACATCCAACAGCTCGGGACACCTCTCCACCTGTCACAGATAAACAGGTCACATAAATAAATAAACAGCAGACTGCATTGAAAAAAATTCTGCCTCACACAATTACCGGTACCCAAAATTATTTTTTAATTGATGAAGAATTATCTATTCACAATACACATATTTATATAATGAGTGACTGAATTAACATCTTTTGGTATATTTTTGAGTACCAATGATATTTTCATTCTTTCAAACTAACTGTGGTATCTAAACATACTCAATGAATGTTCATACCTCATATGCCATCTGAGGCGAGTGTTTGACAATTCTGATCAGGATGTCAGTACACTGAAGGACAACCGGAGCCTGAGGGTGAGACTGGGACAGGATGTGTCGCAACCGGGGAAGAAGGTTCATCCTCATCACCAGGGCCTGAAATCATCAGAACAACTCAATGTCTTGTGCAGTGTTTGACATATCTGACTTACAATATATTCATATCATATTTTACAGCTTCGAAGCTTCCAGCTTTCCAAAAGTACCGGTATCAGTTTACAATGAAATGTGAATATTTAATAATTTATATAATGTATTGTCAAGATAAAACATGATTAACTGCTACAGAAAATAGAGTTTGAAGGTCTTTACATAAATGACATCTCGTTTGAGAACATCAGCATCTGTTTCCTGTGGTTTCTCATCTTCTGGTGTAGGGTTCTGGGAGGTCATTTCTGCTGACATTCTGCAAGTCTTCAGGCAAGGCGACACATGTCCTTGAAACCATGGCAACACTCTATCTAAAGCCTCCTATCAAGATTTAACAAAGGAAAATGAATGAAAAACATAATTGTATAGATGAGAGCAAGACGAGTTTAGAATTCACTGTGTTAAAATACTTCTTTTAATAATCCCTGAATACCTAAACAATTCGCCAAAAAACATTACAACAAATGGAGCCGTTTAAAGAAGGATATTTTTCATACAGTACCTCATCTGCTTCTGACACTAAAATGGAGTGCAGGGTTTTTATGGCCATGAACACTACACTCTCCACACTGTCATCCATTGCCCAGCGAATCAGAAACAAGATCCCAGCATTCAACACTGTTGGTAGAATGGCCGAATTCACATGACCCTCAAGGTCACCATTTCTTGCCTGTTAATCACAGAAAAAATTCACATTCTAATTTCAGACATATACAAACAAATATAAATCCTAGTTTGGAATATATGAGATACTGAGCTTTAACTCAAACATTCAAAGATAGAAAATTAGTTAAAAGGATAGCAGATAATGACCTAAACGGAAACTATAAACTGAATGACCAGAATAGAATACTTCTGACCTTTGTGATGATGTTAGCCAGAGTTTTGAGGGAGAGCAGCCTCTGTTGTGTGTTTGTACTCCTACACAGGTGAAACAACTCCTCCAGTGAGTAACCAGCCCTCTTCAGACAAAAGAGTTTCATATTTAATCACTTCAAGATTAATGACAACAAAAAGTATAATAAATAAGACTGCTATTACGGTTTGGTAAACCAACATGTAGACAAAGCATCAATAGGTCTCTAACCTCAGGTTCGTTTCCATGGTGATGGAGACCTAACTTGACATCAATGCCTTCGTCACTTGTTACCAAGTTACCCTCAAAATCAAAGCGTGCAGCTGTCCCTGTCTGTAAATATACAAAAAATCATTTAAATAATTGTCATTGTTCCTGCACTTTATAACTGATACCCATCAATTAGTATGTATAGCCACATATCTAAAAGCACCCATATCATTGTCATTTCTATCTTGCATGTACATGTATAGATATATGACAATAGAAGTAATTTTGACAATCTCTACATATGTACAGTTGAACTTGGATATCTCGAACACTGATATCTCCAATACAATGGATTTGTCGAAGTGATCTGCAAGTTACAACCACTTATTTCTTAGGTATTTTACCTTTGATATCTCAAATATTCGGACATTTCATAGATTTTAAACAGTCTCCTCTAGTTTGAGATGACTAAGTTTGACTGTATACAAGATAACCCACCTCACTGTGATCTGTGGTAGGCTGGGGGAGATCCTTCAGCCACGACAGTTTGTCGTACTCCACTTTATCCATGTGCATCCACTTCCTGTCCGGTTTAATTGGCAAGTCTAATTCTGATGCCTCTGTATAAGAAAGCAAATACCCTGAGTAAATCTTGATGATTTAGAACAATCTCAAAATAGAGTGATATACATGTACATTGTAAATGAAATTAATATTCATCAATCAAAATTTCAATGTTACCAATTATTAATATAGTAACTAAATCTTTCTCTTGGTGTATCAAAATATTTCATGAAATGGTAAACAGTGAGTGTCCAGGCATAACCATTTATCAAAGTGAAGGGAATTAACTCTTGTTTTCTGGAGATTTTGGGTAGTTTGCCAAACTGAGTACCTGCAAGCCTTTCTTTGGTGTTTTCAGACTGTGTCATTTCCATGGACTCTGAATTAGAGGATGGCAGATTTGGTTCTGCTGCAGATTTCTTGTTTTTTTTCGATGACAAAAAGTTCACAAGCTTTGGGTCTACAAATTGATAAATTTATATGAATATATTCAAAAAGCTATTTTAAGATAATAAAATTGGATCTTTTTATGGTGTTTGTAAATGTTTAAAAGAAGTATTGATTTTTTTTGGAAAAACTAAAGAATTTGAAAAAGAAAAATGTTGTTAACATTAGCAAATTTTTAATTTGTATGCATGGTAATCAAGAATAAAACATCTGAAGTTTCCACCATGCAAACATAGTCATTTTTTTAACACTAGTTTTCAAAAGTGAAAGCTTTTAAGAAAAACATTTTAGAAGGCATAGACTACATGCTCAGCATTTTCTCATCAAAGGTCCTATATGGAAAATAAAAGTAACATAAGTGTTTCCTATATCTAGAGGTATACATGCAGTTATGAAAATGTACAATGTATATGTAGTTATCTATTTACTGGTACTGACTAATACAGTGCCCCAGCTTATACCGAGCATTTGTAGCAGCTTGTTCCTCTCTTCTATGATTTCTTCTGGAGTCATAGATGATAATTTGCTGAGGTTTTCTTGGTGAATTTTCTGAGCCTCCTCTCCACCAAATGTTGCACTGAGTCCAGTTCCTTGTATAATATGTGAACCACTTTCTGATGAAAGATTTACCTCTGGTCCACTTTCTGCAGCCATTTTAAAACATGAAAATGTTTCCAATCAAAGAAACAAAACAATTATTTTAGTAAGTGACATTTTCTATTAGGTTGACAGATACTTTTAATTCCATTAGCTTACCTTCCATCTTAATATGAGCCTGCTTTTCATTTCCCTTCACCTTCAATCCCAAATCATTGGCAGACATTTTTGACATTTGCTGGGCAAAGAGGCTTCTTGGTTTCTTGTTGATTTCTGTTTTGCTCTGAATTAAAAGGATACACATGTACATTCATTACTGAATCACTTACTTTGTAGAGCTAAAAAGTCTCAAGAAATAGAGTGTTAGTCACAATACAACTGACATTAATTTTTTATACCTGTTCAAGATTTCCTCTATGCATAACTTTGGGAAACCCAGAGGCGCATTCCAGTACGGAAGGGAATGACTGAAGATTTCTAGTGTCTCTCTCCTGAAATTGTCTTTAACTATGACTATCGTTTGTAAATATATTGTAAGTTCAGAGGTTCCAAGTATGTAAAGTAAAATGTGATACCAAATTTTAAATTTAAGTGCATAACATCCAGCTGTTTTGGAAACTTACCACAATTTTTGATAGAACTGCCTCCATATGTCTGTCATGTTCTGTAAAGACATAAAAGATGCATATATACAACTAATATATTTATATGTATATGTGATAAAAAGGACTTTAAAATTTTTATCCAAACAAAATGTCTATATGTTATAATGCACATGTTTTAATTCCTGTCTGGTTCCCCATTTCTCACTTTTCATTATAATGAAAAAGAAAGTGTAAGATTAAAAAGAAGATGTTCCACTTTCAGTACAAAATGTTATAAAAAGAAAAGAAATTGATCCCAGTTCAGTATAACAGTAAAACTTTGTTACTTTGAACTTGATTGGACTGTTTTAAAACTCTGAAATATCCAAGTATTTGAGATATTGAGGGTAAATTACCGGTACTTAAAATAAGTGGTTGGTTACAATTACTTTGACATATCATATCCATTGTATATGACATATCAGTGTTCGAAACATTTAAGTTCAACTGTAATTTGATGACTTAATTATAGTCTATCCCAAGATTCTGCTTCCACTATATTTTGCTTACTAATCAATATTCATATGTTCCCTTGATTCTAAACTACAGGGTACATGCATTTTAAGAATGAAAAGGTCCATTAATTCTTTGTTGAAATGCTACATCCATTGCTTCTGGATGAATTAAAGTCTTGGTTAAAATAATTTTGACATGTCAAAAACCATGAGCAGATGGAAGTTTTACTTTTGTGTAGATTTATGTACATTTTTAAAAGAAAATCACCAAAAAGGGAGTGAATCAGGAATTTGAGACAGACAAAAGTGTTAAAATGTAGCTGTCAGATATAATTACTTGCAAATCTAGCTTCTGGGTCATCTTCTCCTTTGACTGCAGCCTCCCATGATTCAGAGAATCTGCTTTTCTTGTGAGGAATATTTGGATCCACATGCTTAGGTTCTGGCTTGGATGGTGGAAGGTCTTTGAAGAAAATTAAATACAGATAGTACAACAGGATAACACTTAATTTACAATTAGATTTGTAAGAGAACATGCGATAATGTGGTATAATACAATTATTTTGAACATCTTAAAAAGAAATACATATTTTATTTTAGCTCAATTCATGTTCATATTCCCTCAAACTAAACCACAGCTCTGTTTACCCTCTAAGTTAACGACATCTTTATCGACAGGTACAGATGACTGCGCTGTTTTCCTTTTATCTGGTTTCTTCACAACACTGACAGCACTTTTTTCTTGTTTCGCAAGAAATTCCTGTTGGAACTTTAGCAAATCATCTTCAGATTCCCCCGGTTTTGGACGTGGAATCATTTTTATTCTAAAGAATCGTTGCCTTATGCCATACCATGGAAGCTACCATTTTTAAATTTCCCGGATGTATAAATAAAATGAAAAATAACTCATACATATTTTCTTCGTATTTTAAAAATGCTTAATTCTATTTGTACTTATCTTTTTGGCCAATGTTTAGAATGTTTTGAGAAATTAGAATATTTGTTACGTAGTTGAGAATTTAAAGACACGTCGAATTAGGTAGAAAATATGCACTAAACCAATGTCTGGCTTAATATAAATCCACACTTCCGGTGTTTCTATAGAGACGTTTACACTGAGAGAAAGGTAAGGTTGGTCCTGGCTAAAAGGTTTATTTACAAATAGCACTAAAGTCGTGCTGTAAAATAGCTAGTCTTTTACATCTCATAGTTTTATAGAAATGGCTGACCAACCTGAACAAGGTTCAACCGTTGAAGATGACAATAAGAGTACAAAAAGTGGACCCAAAAGCCAGGCTGGATCTAAGCCTGTTTCCAGAGCTGGGTCTGGCCATTCTGGTAAAAGTGGTAAAAGCGGAGGGAGCAAAAAGGTTGGGGATGCCCCTGTTCCTCCTTCCCCAATAGCTTCAGCTAAAGATAACCCAGCAGCTGACGGGAGAACTATGAGGAGAATCATTGCAGAGGATTCTGAATATTCCTTAGCTACAGTACCCAGACTGATTGAGCTATGCATTTCACACATAGTGTCAAACTTTGAAAGTAAGTACAGTTATTCATTGAACCCCTGGTGATTTCATTAGTTAACATATTGATACAAAAGAATCAAATTATTTTGCTTGAATGATATCTGAATATGAAGCAGGGTAAATCACAGATAACGATTCTGAATAATCTGAATGAAATGTAATTTTTATTAAAAATATCTTGTCTGCTTTACAGATAATTCAACAATCCTGAACAATCTCCTACCAAAACACAAGTCAATAGTCCTTGAGAAGATATCAACTGACCTCCCATTGAAGATCACAGCTAATTTGGTTGAAGATGAAGGTTACTGGAAACGATGCTGCAAAGCTCGCTGGCAAATCTGTGATGTAGCTGCATACGGAAACAACTGGAAGAGAATGTACTTTGAAAGAAACCTCCAACAAATAGTTGAACACTTTGTCCCAGAATCAACAGATATGACTGAAATAAATGAGACTCTACCACTATCTGCCAATTATGTCAAGAAACTAGATATAAGACAACTCCTTCCACCAGTGAGAGAAGCCCCAAAAGGTCCAGATTTTGACGATGCCTCAGATGCTGGAAGTGAAGCAGGAGATGAACCAGAATGTGATCATTTTAACTTTGGCCCCATTTTAAAACAACTGCCAAATATTGAAGAACTTCATTTAACATATGGAGTCAAAGACTGTGGGATGAATTTTGAATGGAACTTGTTTAATTTCACTGCTAGAGACTGTTTGCTGTTGGCTCAGTGTGTGGCTGCAACAAAAGGACTGAAAGTTTTCAGGCTTCACAGAAGTAAAGTGGACGACGACAAAGTCCGAGTTTTGATCAGCCACATTCTGGACCATCCAGGCTTAACGGAGTTGGACCTATCCCACAATGTAATCAGTGACCGTGGTGCCAGGGCCATTGGGAAATTCCTTAACAACCACAGCCAGTTAGTCAAACTGAACCTCTGTGATAATGATGTACGACACAGTGGAGCCCAAGCTATTGCCCACGCCTTGACCAAAAACACAACGCTGACGGATCTGAACATTCGGTTGAATCGTCTGGGAGATGAGGGAGGACAGGCCATCTGTAAAGCTCTGCTGAAGAACACCACACTCTGCAATATCAACATGGCTAGCAGTGATCTAGGCGAGCCCACTGCTGCCATTTTCTCCCAGGTTGTCATGCAAAATACAACATTGAAATCAGTTGACTTGTCATCAAACAGACTTGGTGCAGTAAGTATATCATGGATAATGATTTTTGATTTAATATTTAGAAGAATTTGACATGGATAAAATATAAATTGATATACATGTACATGTATATGAAAATAACCTATTAGAAATAACTAGTTTAAATCAATATTTTTAAGTTTAGATAATTTTCATATTTTACTCAAATGCCATTTAGTTTTAATAACACATTCATCATATCACTTTAGAATAAATTTCAAACAACTATAATTTCTTCATTTTAGGAGGGTGGTAAACAAATCCAGGAAGGTATGGAGGACAACACGACCATCACCCACATGGATCTCCGTCTGACTGATTCCGGACAGGAAGCCGAGTACTGCATCAACCAGATCCTGCACCGGAACCAGGAACGAGAGCGGGAGAGCAAGATCTGTGAGCCCCCTGCACCCTCCAAGAAAATTCTGCCACAGGCTGCTCATAGGTTTAAGCCCACAAAGGCCTGAATGAACAAAGACCATTGTTACTGTATGTGGACTAGGCACTTTCTTCAGGCCCTGTTTGAATTATTTTTTTGTTAAAAATGTGAAAGATGAACACATTTATTGTTATACATTGATTTGTACTATGTAATGAAATGTCTCCTGATATTTTCAATCTTATGTGACATGTGCTATGTTAAAATGTTTGAAGAAGTATTATTTAATTAATATGAAACAAAAATAAAATACTAATGTAGACCAAGCCTTAATATATATTTTTTTTTTAGGAGGGGGAGGGGGGGGGTTTAGTGGCAAATTGCATATGCCATTGTATGTGTAAAAGTTGATTATAATCCACTTGAACAAATTTATCATTATTAATCCACATGAACAAGTATTCAGTTCTTTGCAGATTTTTGTTATATGGACAAAATACTTGCATGAACGAATTAAAATTGAAATAATTTTATTTCAGCTGTATATCAACATATTTCAAAAACAGAAAAATATAACAAAACTACTACATGAAAATGTACATCAAAATGTATAAAGCTATCAAAAATAATCTTGATTTGCACCACAATGCCAAAAATTTCAAAAAATAACAATAAAAGTAACAGACATGACACATTAAGTACAGCTATGATAACTCTGGTCTATTCTCCATTTGTGATATTAAGATGACTGTAAGTTATGAGAATTGCATGAAAACTCGTTGGACGTACCACTACTATAGATACACGTAGCTGGGTCAAGCTTTAATTAAGAATCTTCATGGACAACATTGCGTGTGAATTTAAATTGTGCATGTGAAGACTTATGATTTTAATTGGCACACTTGTCAATATGAATAAAACGCATTACAAGCACCTTGGAAAAATAAGAGAAAATACAGTGCATACACAATTAATACCATATTAAAGGTCACCATATTAAACAAGCACTACAACAGACAAAGGTTAGGATATTGACATCGTTTGTAGATATGCTCGGGACCAATTATACGGTTACCGATGATATCATAAAATGTTAAGAAAATAAAGTAAACATTAATGAGTCCAATAAAAGTAGATCCAGCATGAATATAAGTTGAATAATCAATTTCGTTGGGGAGAAAAATTTGCTTATTGCTCTTGCATCAATGTACAAATCAATCCATTATTCAATCAATCGGAGAGTATACGCAAATAATGTGACCCTGCTAGACATAAGAGCAAATGCAAAGAATATTGTAATACACATTAGGAACCTGTCGCAGTCAAATCAAAGTCATGTATGGTATATATATGGACCTGATCAAAAGTCTTGTTTGGAAGCGAAAATGTTGCTTTTTATTTGTCTATGTCATTGTTAAACGTCCAATTCAGCATCTTGTTGACTCCTCTTTACGTGGGGTTTCCAGCAGAGCGCAAACATTTGTGCACAAACAGCGAGAGTGAAAATGATCCCAGCCAGTCCATTCACTGTCTCATAGTTCCCGGTCGTTTCCAGTAGTGCTCCTAAACAAATAATATACATGTATTAATCTAATAAGAATCCAAACCATCGAAGCGTTTCAAATCATATCGGGGTATTCACTAATCTTTCTTTTATTGCCGAAGATCCGCTCAATTCTCATAGTCACAAACATCTTCTACTTAGGATTCATGTACTGTATAAATCGGGCATTTACAATAATAAGACCCCCTTCAACAGCCAGTTCACCAATATACCCTTGTTCTTGTGGCTAAAATTGCCATCATCTCATATATGAAAGTTCTATTACAAGAACACGTTTCCATTGATGGTTTCTATAAAATGATATACCCCATGGGTTTTTCAAATTCCAGTTTTATCAAAATACATGCAACTTTATAAATTCTGTGTTTATCGATAATAAGTGCATATAACATTGACTTTTTATTGGCCTTTATTTTGCTAACTATCGTGAATGCCGCAAATGGCGAACCTGCGAATGGTGGTCCGATGAAGGCAGCTGGTGCCTTTAACATTGTGACAAAGCCAAAGCCTGCAGTCAGCTGATCCAACCCCAGGTAATCCATGATCATCAGTGGCTGCATAGGTGGGAAAAACCCTGAAATAAAGACGCAAATGCAAAGAGGAAATACTTTTTTAATGATGCTATCGCGTGCAAACAAATGAAATGTTTGCATTTCTTTGAATAAGACAGAATACATTAACTCCATTACATTTGCATTTATGAATCTTTTACACATACTTTTTGATATATTTCTACCAGTTATGACAAGTGACGTTACTTTAATCAATTTAAATATCGTATGCATATTTAATTTAAACAAAAATACCAATGAAAAATCCGTATGTAATGGCAAATCCCAGCAGAGTACTGAATGTTGTACAAAGGAAGAACAGAAAGCAAGCTACAGCACTGAGGAGTAGACCGACGCTACAGATAGTGAGATGGCTGAAGCGTCCAATGTTGGCGATCAGTCCGGCAAAAAACCGACCCAGTGTGTTTGCTACTCCTGTCAATCAAACAATACAACCCTTATAATTATCATAACAACAAACACAAACACATCAATTTGTAATATGTAAAAGAATAACGGGATATGAATTTACATACCAAATATAGACAAAATGATGCTGATGTCTTCTGACGACACGCCCACGTGATTTCCGTAATCGCCAATGAAAATCAAGGGAATGAATTGTCCCATCTGAGTTAAAAGACATCCAATGGTAATAAATATGAATGGTTTGCTACGACAGAAAGAGGGAAGAGCGCATGTCTCTGAACGTTGCGTTTCAGTGCTCTCGCATTCTATGAAGTCAATTGATTCTTTTGCTTTATCGACGGACAATTGGCTTCCAAAAAGCATGGGAAGACTTAGGGTGCTGCAACTCTCAATGAAAGAATTTCGATTTCTTAAAAATGGCATTGATGCATATCTGGCATCATAATTCTCCCTATCACAGACTTTTCTCGCAAGAGGCGATGTTTGTTCATCGATATGCTTTTCACTATTTTTCTGCACCCGATAGTTGAACGTTTTGACAGGTCTCATTAGACAAGCACAGACACACAATTGTAACGTAAAACAAGAATAAATCAGCAGAGATCCTCGCCATCCATAAGCCTCAACTGATCTCTCGATGATTGGTGACATCACCAGTAGACCGATGCCGGAGCCAGAGGTCAATATTCCATTGGCAAGAGAGCGCTTGCGATCGAAGTACTGGTTTACGATCATTATTGAAGGTACAAATATCATACCAACTCCAACACCTGAAAATTAGTAAAAGACAAGGATAGCTGTGTATATTTATAATAACAAGAATCGAATGTTCTAGGGACAAAAAACACCAAAAGCAATGATCGAAGACAGTGTTGCTTAAGGTAATTACCACATAGGAGTCCATAAGTTACAAATAATACCAAAATGTTTGGTGCAAAGAAACTGCAGAAAAGTCCAAGGGAGTAAAAACAAGCTCCCAGAAACATGACTGTCCGTGTCCCGTACCTCTTGATCAGGAGACTGGAGAAGTATCCTAAAAATAGAATAACCATAAAAACAGGTTGGATGATGGGAACAATTGAAATAAAATTAAACGTCAATTCTTTTTAATATCATTCTTTTGGATTTTAAAATTATATGTATATGCATTAATATCAAAATTGAAATACATACATGTATTTTGATAAGTCAATATTTTAGAACGTTTCGCAGTGAAATCTTTCATGGAATGTCATGCAACAAACCTAGAACCAGGAAGATTCCAATGAGTGTGGAATTCAGTATTGAAACAACGGCGGCGGAAGCTTTGAATTCCCTCATCAACGAGGGTAACAGAAGCCCAAACGAAGCGATTAAGCCTTCCATACAGAAACTGCTGTAAAAACTACACGCCAGAATCACCCAGGCATAACCTCCATCCGGTGCAAAGGCTATGACGTCATCGCTATTATCTGTAGAGGGTTTGGGTTTCAGGTTGACTCTATTTGATTTTAGATTTGAAGAATTTTGGATTTGGTCTCTATTTTCTCTGCAATTTATGCACGTCATTTTTTCCTGCGAGATATAAAACATAGGTAATCATAGATTACTAAGCTCACCGAGACGGAGCATCACCCTTATGAGACATCACCTTCATAAGACCACCTTTATCATTTTATATGAAAATCATACTTTATGATCTTGGATATTCATGGATTCTGTTTTGACAAAATATCGTATATCATCTGATAAAATCTTTTATGATAATCATATGTTCATATGTTAATCAATACAATGATATAAAATTAAATATTGCATCATGTCATATTTATAATATATATCATATTATACAATAAAATACCGTAATAAACAATAATGAGATATGATATTGTAACGTATGATATGACATTGTATTGTGTTATACTTTAGTGTATTTGATCACATAATACAATATCATAAAATATAATACAATATAGTATTATATTACAATATCATATTACATAATACATCATAACATTGAAACATGATATTATATTGTATTGTATGACCTGAATCATATTTGATAAATAATATGATATTATTTCATATAATACAATATAATTTGATTCCAACATTGTATCTTATCAAATGATACAATATTATATGATAAAGTAAAATATTATAAAATACATTGTTATATTATTCATATTGTATCATATGACACAATAATATATATTACAATATCATATAATACAATGTCATATGATATGATAATATATCATATAAACCAGTATCATATCATACAATATCGTATGATACAATATTATATAATATTACAATACCATATAATACAATTTCATGTGAAATAATTCTATATTACAGAAACCAATATCATATTATACAATATTGTATGATACAATATTATAGAATATACATTATTGTATCATACGATACAATATAATATTTTGCAATATCTTATGTAATTGTATCATTTGTAAAATAATAAATTAAAAATACAATATAATATTATACAAAATTGTATCATAATATACAATACTATACAAAACAATATCATGATACAATATCATATCATTAAATATAAAAAAAAATGGTACAATATCATATCATATCGTATAACTTTTTATGATATAACATATTATATCATATTGTATCATATCAAACAATATTGTTTCATATCATACAATACTATATCATAGGAATCATGTTATATCATTTATCAACAAACACATCTATCTATCAAGCAGGTTTGAGTGAGGTAGGAGATTTCTTTAGCATCCTTGATAACGGAGATCAGGCTCTGCATCTAAAGCAACCTCTGCGTTTAATTGATAATATAGTTAAATCAACTATGCAAGTTATCATCTATAAAACATGTGACCTGTTCCAACAAAACTAAACCTCATCCAGCATCCGAAACCTATGGCTCAGATTCAGCATTCAAGCCCATCAGGTGCATTGGTATCATTAGACGCATCATCCATACAAGTTTGGTGAAGTTTGGACCAGTAATAACTAAGATATCATCATCAGAGGGCACTAGCAATTAAAACCTAAACTTCCTCCAGCATCCGCAACCTATGGCTCAGATTCAGCATCCATGCCTGTCAGGTGCATCTGTATCATAAGACACACCATTCATTCAAGTTTGGTGAAGTTAGGACCTGTAATAACTAAGATTTATTTTTTAGCATCCTTGATAATGGAGATCAAGCTCTGCATCTGAAGCTACCTCTGCGATTCATTCATATTACAGTTAAATTAACTATGCAAGTTTGAACTATCATCTATTAAACATGTGACCTGTTCCAAGAAACTTTATCCAGCATCCGAAACCTATGGCTAAGACTTAGCAGTCAAGCCTGTCAGGTGCATCAGTATCATAAGACGCACCATCCATGGAAGTCTGGTGAGGTAAGGACAAGTAATAACTAAGATATCATCATCGGAGGGCACTTGTTTCAAAAATTTTATTTAACCAGCTCTTAAAACCTTAACCTTCTCCGGCACCCGAAACCTATGGCTCAGATTCAGCATTCAAGCCTATCAGGTGCATCAGTATCATAAGACGAACCATCCACGTAAGTTTGATGAAGTTAGAACCAGGAGTAGCTAAGATATAATCATTAGAGGGCACCTGCTCATAAACTTTAACCAGCTCTAAAAACCTTAACCTCCTCCAGCATCCAAAACCTATGGCTCAGATTCAGCATTCAAGCTTGTCAGGTGCATCAGTATCATAAGACGCACCATCCACTGAAGTTTGGTGAAGTTAGGACCAGTAGTAACTAAGATATAATCATCAGAGGGCACCTGCAACAAAAACTTTAACCTGGTCCAAAAACCTTAACCTCCTCCAGCATCCGAAACCTATAGCTCAGATTCAGCACTCAAGCCTGTCTGGTGCATCAGTATCATAAGACACACCATCCATGCAAGTTTGGTGAAGTACGGACCAGCAGTAACTAAGATATTGCTATCAAAGGGCACCTGCAACAAAAACTTTAACCTGGTCCAAAAACCTTAACCTCCTCCAGCATCTGAAATTTAGGACCCAGATTCAGCATCCAAGTCTTTCAAGTCCATAAGTAGGTCCAGATGCATCATCCATGCAAGTTTGGTGAAGATATGACAAGTAATAGCTTGGATACAGGACCTGCAACAAAAACTTTAACCAGGTCCGGACGCCGACGCCGACGCCGAGGGTATAGCATAAGCTCCCTTTGACTTCGTCTCGGTGAGCTAAAAAAGGTGATTTGTTTAGACAAAAAACAAAAAGCAAAATACAACGATGAACAACCAATAAGCATCACGAGTTTCCCTTTTTAGTACTTGACAAAAATATTCAACTACTTGAATTATACAAGATTGATGTCAATATACGCTACATACCAAATTAGTTTAAACAAGTATGAACACATACTTACATCAAATTTTAAGTATGCCACTATATCATATATTAAGCAAATTTTAAAAATCTGCATAATTACCTGAATGAAAGTTAAGTAGCAAGAATACCTGTAATCTCTTGATTACATTAAATTCTTTTGTTGAAGCCTGCATTTAAATTCACCAACTTCAAGGTCCCGGAAAAACAAATAGTGTTTTAACCGTCGACTGAAAGGTTTTTAAGCATGAGCAGGTGACCCTGCGCGTGATAAAAAAGGTCATTGTTCCGACCGACCATTATGTACTTTGTCCAAATATTAATATAGCCTACATGACAGTTTGCCTCTCATAACTCTGTATATAAGATTCAGAGTCAAGTCAACTATTGTTGGAAATTTTCTTCGGTTTCGGTGATTGATAGATCCGCTACGTGTAAATCCATGGAAAATTTCATCAGTCAGCGTCGGGTCATTTTTGGAGACCAATGGGTACTGGAAAGGGTAAACCGAAGATAACGTTGCCAAATGTCGGTGTTAATAAAAGACCAGTTATAATTTGTGCCGCTCTGATCTGTTCTTTTTTCTTGGTATATCATTTTCTTCCGATGTTCTAATAAATATACGATGTATTTGACTTCTAAAAGTTAACAATATTTAGTAATTGACGTTTTATTAAACATATGCATTTAACTCACTGATACAGTATAATGGTAAGTTTCGCCTCATCTACCGATACCAATGACAAAGTTATTTGAGCATAACATCGCCCCTTCGGTAATTTGCTATTTTCTGGCATTGTAACGATCGATTCAAACACCATAATAAATGCTTTTTTTACCCTCTTCCCATATTATCAGGCCTTCCTCCGTCAGTCAGAGCTACTGTCAGTGTTATTGGCCAGGAAAGCTTAAACTTATGTGGAAGCATCCTCAAAGAATGTCGATTTAAATTTGTGAAAATCATGAACAAAAACTTAATTAAATATAGATAAAACGAACGGAAGATGTATCCCGCAAGTGAAGAAAATGTAGCTTTACTGAAGACCCTTGGTCGGCATCACATTTGGTTCCCTAGTACACAACGGTCTTTGTAAAGCTCTGCGACTGGCGGCGATGAGCAACGGGTATAGACAGACCTGATCGGCATGCATATATAACCATTATGTGCTGCATCACGTTAATTGCAGAAAACGGAATAAATCACGGTTGTTCCCCTTAATTAAAAGTCTGTAATGAATCTAAGTAAAAATGACATTCGGGTTAACAGAAAGCATCTTTTGAAGACTACTAACTGTATGTTGGGCGTTAATAATGAAGCTTATTTGATGACACAAATGAAAATCAAAATTATGTTATGTACATCCGTTTTGCCATGGAATAAAGCTCAATGATATTACAATAATGATAGTTTGTTCTATGAAGTTGTGTTTTGTATGTAGTGTGTTACAGAATTTAAAGATGCTGAATAATTGTTATGTCTTTGAAGTTCACTTTTCACAGTATCACATACAAGTATCAAAACAGAATGCATTGTAATCGTGATAACAGTGAGTCGTATATATTTTGACCTTTACCCTTTACCCTTAACTGACATTGACCCTGCCTTATCGATAGTCTTAAATAACGAATTCCCCGTTGCATACAAGACTTGTCTCTGGATAGAGTTGAGGACGGACAACGTCAGGGAAACAAACCAATGAATACATACTGTAAACAGGGTTATTTTCGCCCCGTGCAATATTTTCGCCCCTATACACTTATAAACAATGTTGCCACGTCTTGAATTCGCCCAGACACAGATGTGTTCAAAGAAAGATAATATGAGACATTGGAATTCGCCCAGTCTTGGTTTCGCTTACTGACAACGAGGACGAAAGGGGTGAATATTTCACAGTATACGGTACACCCGATATACCACCATGGCCAAAAAGACTCTTAAGAGCTCGCGCAAGATCCAAATCCATACTTGTAAATTTATACAGAATGGATCAATCTTGCATGTATGTGTCAAGAGCTTGAATTTTCAAGATATTAAAGAAAAATTATCACTATATTTGCAATTTAACGAATAGTTTTACCAAACAGTGTTTCGATGAAGGCTACCCGACTGAACACTAATTTTACAGTTTTATAAGATAAGGCTTCCGGAGAGAGTCCCTGTTTGTCCTCAACAGCTGATCCTATCCTTTATTTCATTTTGCGGTCAAACTGGACGTTTATAAAAATAGTATATTTCGCCAAAACGTAAATACAAAACAAATGATACAGTATGGCTTTAAAGTGATGACACATAAATACCACAGGCAAATAAACATCAATATGAAAAGATATGACGCCTTTTCCCACTAGTTCGCTTACACGTGTGTTTGAACGGAAAGTATTTGTTACTAAAAATAGAAACAGGTACATATAGCAAAAGGTACTGATTTTATAATGGTGTCTGTGACCACTGATTTGGCATAAACCTCCATCGAGATATGAATATATAGAACTCGGTGTATAAAGTCAGTAAGTAAAGAGTTGAAGAGATCTGTTTATATAGAGTGTGTCCATACTCAGAATTAAAGCGAGAGGATTTGAAAAAAATAATTCCAGCAGATTAGATAAATGTAATTTAATATTTCTGTTCTGATCAATTGTAATAAAGAGAAAAAAATACTACCTAATGAAATCGATCCAGCGACCGCAAAAAAACCCACAGAAAACCTATGCAATACTACTTGGCCACGCATTTAACTATTTCATGGGATGTCTTTTAAATATGTGTAGCTATATACAAGATTGTATAAGAAAAGTCACTAACCGAAAAACATTTGTTTAATTTTCAGTATGAAGACCACGTTCTAAGCCAAAACTAATTCAACTTAAGCGTGTCCTGCAATACCTGTAGAACATAATTTTAATCGAATTTACTAGTATTTAGTTTAAAGTGGTTCAGATAGTCATTTTTTTATTGAAAACATTTTCCTCTATATACCTAACCAACCCTGAAGATTTTAATGATGTCGTGTAAGATAATTTAGACCATTTTAACATGGTAATTGTGTAATTTGCGTTTCTTCCAATATATTTTAACTAAATATTGCATAATATTCAAAATGTATGATGTTTGCAAAATCGTTATACAGAAATCGTATACTAAGTGCGCTATACCTCATTAAATATAAACCCTGAATGCTTAGTTTTTAGATGTCGTCGGTCCTTTAATACACAAAGGCTGTTGCAGACAAATTATGTAATAGGACCGAAGACATCCAAAAATAAGTATTCAATCCTTAGTTAACGAGAATAGCATTGTTGCAATATGCTACCATATACGCACCCTACTGATTAACATGACAAAAAGAGGAATCGGTCATCTAATATTTCATTAAGTATGGCCCAGTTTCGGTGATACATTTTGTATTTTAGCTTCTGTATTATCGATCAATCGTGTTGATACGTTTCTTTCCCCCTTCTTTATCAGTAGTTTGTGGAATCGTTTAAATTCAAACGAAAACGGTTTTCGTAAAAGTGAATTTTTGTATTAGAACTTTCACATGTCTGCATGCAGTCTGTTGCAAGATCGAGACTGTTTTCTCCATCAACCGAATAGAATATGCGCGGAGATAATACATGTAGATAATCGTCTGAAAGCCTCTAAAATGCCATTACACTGAGTACACAACCTGTTCGTATATTTAACAAACATACAACAGTAGACTAAAAGAGCAGCAGATCGTTATGCAAAATAAATACACGTTTTGTAATTATACTTTCTAAATCTGCCGCAACTATAAATCCTTCTAATCAGAGCAATATTGCAAAGAGACTTTGATATTCAATCACAAAAATACGTATAGAATAGAATACTGAGTAAACATCAGTGAATATCGTTGTTACCTGTTTTTTACTCCTTAGGGCAGTATTACAAGAGAAAGCACGTGTTATTCATACTCCGGTTACAACACGACTACGTTGTTTGGGACATAGATGGTATAGGCATTTTATTTAACGATAGGTGTGTAAAGGGTGGATACTTAATTTACACGACCCGTGCGATCCAGTCAGAACCTTATGTCTCACTTATGATACAGATGCGCGGAGTAGTATCTATAGGTCAATGTAATAAGAAATAGAACAAAGGCAATTAGCACTAGATTAGCACGAGAAACAGATCGGTATCATAGTGTAAAACTCAAGTATACAGATTAAGAGTACATAGTGTAAGTAAATAAGTATAAGTAAAACAAAAATACAAGACTAAAGTTTTGAATGCAAAAAAGAAGATACGTGAAATCCAAAATTACTAGTCAAGTTGATCGAACTTTTCTGAAGTCACGATTGATTTTTAGTGAAAATAGTCTTACACGGCTGCGGCTTAACTAATATTCGTGGGCATCAATTTTCTCACATAGTGAAAATCAGTTTCAAGGATATGTAAATTCCTGGCCGATGATATTATTAATATAATATGCTATTACGTATTGCTTTTCGATGAATATTGAATTTCGTGGATCAACTCAACAACGAAATCCCCAAACATTGGTATTCAACGAAAGTTGATGATACCACAGTATAGCACTTTTATGTATTGTGAGCTGAACATTGAAAATTGATCCTTTGGGTAAAAAAACTCACCATAAAAAGTCAAAGCAGATGGTAAAGCATTTAAACAAAATATGTCCTTCACTGATCGATGACCTTGAGCAGGCAACAAAGGTCAAACTAAGACTCTAAGGTCTGCAGAAGTGATTCTATTGATTGTATTTATATCATTTAAAACAAATGAAACAAAACCTTAAAACACCACAAACAAATATTTTTTGTTGATAAACGTGAGTTCTTTATGTACTTTTCCATGGAAACAGAACTGCATGTCAGATGTGACAAAATCAGCATACACAAACACACAAACACGCACACACACACACTCACACAAGCTATCGTGTGTCTTGATCTTGGTACAAAATAATGTTTTATTGTGACAAAATATGCTTCTACGATAAAATTTTTAATTTTCATGTTTGTCCAGATAGGACTTTATATTACTACATACTACCCCCTAATTCTTATTTCCTTTCAAATAGAGGGCAAAAGTACAAGTGAAATAGTAATGATTTACATTGTTTTGTAAACTTACAAATGTTAAAAAAATATATTAACCAAAAAATGTGAAATTTTGAATTAGCTCAAACTGTTAAAATTTATGTACCATTAAGTGGATTTGTTAAAATAAGTAAAACACTTGTTATAGTTCACAACTATGTTAAAAATTTAATATAGCCTATAGTGATTAAAGCACAATTTACTACATTTACAAAATATATTGTAAGACTTGTCTCTCTTGGTAAGGGGGCAAATTCACAATAAAATTCCTCTAAGTACTAAAGTTGGCATAAAAAAATATGTATAAAAAAACATAATATTTCATTTACCCATCACATATAAATTCACATCCTCAAAGAATTATGAAACTCAGCATCAAATTCATTGATCATACTGTAAATCAACAGTATTAAGTTCCAATGAACCTGTGGAACGATGACAATCAATAGAAATTGGTTACAGCCACAACATTCACTGATTCAACAGTATATTTATACATGTTTTCACAAATATCGTATTGACTGGTACTGATATTTTTCTTTTCTAAAAATTACCCTGAATTTTATTCACAATTAAAACTAGGGTACAATATTTTATTATCAGTGTTGCATGTATCGAACAATTGATTTAAATTAGTTTAAATCTGGTTTCCATGCCGATTGCCAGTCGTGAGACTAAGGTGCCCTTCACTCATCTGTGAGATCCAAAGCTGCCATGGATGGTTACTTTCATTGAATCCATCTAGCCAATCGGTTTCTCCAAGAACGGGGGGCTCACCAAAGGGACTACAAGGGAGATAAAAAACATTGAAAAATACTTCTGAACCCCTTGATTATATTACATGTATTTATATAATATGTAGCATCAATACTTAAGGTTTAAATGTACACATAACAGCTAGTAGTCAATATACATATTCATTGAAATTATAAATATGATTTTATCAGTGCATGAATATGTTCTGTTTTCAAGAAAATTTTCAAGAAAAAAATGAGACAAGCCATACCTGTAAACCATGTGCGAGATTTTAGATTTTTAGGCCATTTTGCGGGAGTCTCCCATGGGATGCGGGAGAGTTAACAGGTATTTTGTCACTAACTAATGCTTTCTTAATTAAAAAAAAAAAACCAAAATTTAATTTCTCCTCTGTAGTTTTGATCCATACCAATTGATCTTGATTAAACGCAAAGTCTCATAATTAGATCAAAATTCACCTTTTTTTAAAAACTTTAAACGACCTTTTGTTCCAATTGTGACCAATCCTACCCTGGGCTACCCATTTAACTCAAATGTCGAAACCACTGTTCCACCACCCATCCAAATATATTAAAAGAAAAATACAATGTGGAAAGAACTATCAAAGATCCAAGAAAACCCTATAATAAATACAGTAAAACTCGGTTATAGCGAAGTTCTAGGGACTTATGGAATTACTTTGTTATATCCGTAATTCTTTAGATCCGTATCACTAATTCGTGATAATATCTATAACCAATTCACTATATACATGTTTTCTTTCACCAGACTATTATTTTTGCTAATTGAGGCTTAAAATAAAAATACATTACTTTGATACATTTAGAAATCAGATTGTAAATTGAAAAAATTATATTGAAATATATTCATTCAAACTATTTTGTTAAAAGGAAGTGCAAACTTTTTTAAACTAAGAAGAAATTCGTTATAAAGGTGTTAAATTTTGTTATTTTTCACCTCTAGGGGACTCAAAATCAGTTTGCTATATCAGTAAATTCGTTACATCTGAATTCGTTTTAACTGTATAATTTTGCAAAGAGTTGTTGAGAATTTTACCATGGACTCAAAAACACTTCGCTATATCCGAGAATTCGCTATAACCGTGTTCGTACTAAACGAGTTTTACTGTACAGTAAAACTAAAGTCTCAGTGATTTGCAGCTGTTGGGCACTATTGGTTATCACAGTAATATTAAAAAAGTTACAAATGTGTTTTTTTTCCTCCTTTGCTTACTGTACTTGATACTATACTTTCTGCATTTTCAAAGACCTTAGTTATTCATGTATTTTCTTAAAATCATAAATCAAGTTCTGATGTTAGGACAGATAAAAATGTTAAGTTGTTTACTCTCCAAGTTTTCAATATCTTCAGACGTTTCATGTCATTTTGACTTTTTGGTATGAGTTCATCATCAGTTTTCTGGGTCAAACTTTTGGTTGCTTGTTTGTGAACTCTTTGTTGTCTAACATACTGTTTTGTAAGTTAAGATCAACAGGTATGCCTTCTGTTTGTATGAGATAAATGAGATAATGGGGAGTTGGACACCTGGTGAAGGTCATTTGGGTGATCTCGAGGCCACTAAAAGTACAGTAAACAAAGAGGAGGAAAAAGCTCATAATGGAAACAGAATTTATATATAAGTTAAATTATACACAGTCCCAATTTTTAGCATTACTCTGTTACAAAGAGTTTACAATCTAAATAATACTGTAATTCAATTTTGCATCTCACCAATTCCCTGTTGATAAATTTTTTTTAAGGAATATTGATTAATATATACTTTTTTTGTATAAATGTCCTTAAAAACTTCTGTTGGAAATATTTTTAAAAAATTTATTAAATACTTGTAAATGTATTCAAATAACATTCCAGTATACCTGAGTAATGAAACAGACAGTAAACTTATCATAACCTTTGTCATTAGAGGTAGTGGAACTGCAGGAATTATCTATGGGTTGATCAAAAACAATATCTGCTCTTAATCTACATTACAGCACGTCTGCTAATGCTTCTATAGTCTGTCCCAAGTGAACGTTTCTGTTGGGAAATATCTTACATGACGTCAAGGTGCATGTGACGTTGTGAGACATTGCTATTAATGACGTCATATTATGATGACGTCATAATAGCAATGTCTCACGTCACATGCACCTTGACGTCATGTAAGATATTTCCCAACAGTTTCCACCATTTTTTTTTCATGATTTTTTAGCAAAAATACACATACCTTTCAGAAAAAGTACAACTGGAATCGATATTAAAAGGGAAAAATTTTGTCATTAAAACTTTGTCTATTTTCACCCATAGAAATTTAAATGAACAAATATATCTTGGGGAGGAATTGTTTACTTCTTTTATCATTTGGAAGTCACTCAGAACACCTTGCACAATTTTTCAACAATATCATCCAGGTATTATTACATGTATATATCACTTGTAATGCAAAATCCTTAAAATTTTTTTATCTTTAGCAGTGTATTAAAATCTGACAAACTAGAATAGATGGAGCGTTTCAAGGGAGAATCTTGGGATTTTTTCATATTATATTGAATGAACATTGTTTGAACCATGAGGTATTACCGGTAATGAATAATTTAAGAAAATGTGCTGCATGAATATCTTAGGACAGAGTATAAATACCCAAACCATTATTACAGGTATACAGCATATATAGCCTTTGTCACTTTGAGACACATTTTGAATAGCTGAAATAATGTACCCCTCTCCCGATTTTTTTGTTGTTATTTGGTGAGTTTTTTTCCAGAAAACTTCAGACAAAAAATATCAGAAAGAGCTACATTACTGTGGTTACATTAAGAACCACACAAGTTACTTTTTATATCATACATGTTATATTTGCTTGCAGTAAATAAAGTATATTTAGTTCAATTGCCATTTCATGATACATGTATTGGTGTCTTTGACAAAGATTAAGAGCAACAAAATAATATTAACATGAGGAGCAATGTAACCCAACCCCCCCCCCCCCCAAGAAAAAAAAATCCTTTTTAAATTTTCAATTATAAATGAATCTAATTTTTTTTTTTTGTACAAGACTAAATTATTGTATTGGGTAATTAAAGTAGTCCGAGTATCGCACTACGTCATAATACGGATTTTACAATATTGGTTCGACTTTTACAATGCGTTTTAGATACCCGGTATTGATTTTGCTCTACATCGCTGTTGTAAACAATGGCAATAATAAGCAATTAGAACGGTAATATATGTATTCTATGAGAGATAGAAATGATTAATGTTGAGAAACTCGATTCTGTTAAAGTAAAATGAAAAACGAAGTTTCTGATTTAACCAGGATCTCAGGTCTTCTTTGTTTTGCCCCCCCCCCCCCCCCCCCCCCCCCCCCCCCCCGAATTTTTTTTTTCTTCAACTAAAACCGGTTTAAATTTAGAGACAGAAGCTATTTCGAATTTAATCAATCGTCAATTAATTCATGTTTAAATGATATCTAACATTGTTGACAGATCTAGGCAGAAAACTGTAGCAAAATGTGATTTTTACGGATTTTTTCGTCAGGGTCTACTTGGTTTAGAGCTTATAGCGTGAAAAATAATCCGTCAACATATAATTTATTTTACCAAATCTTTTTTCTAAGATGTCAATCTATAGAATAAACACCATGAATTTAAGTTTGAGTCCATAAAATAGTAAAAAAATTACCAAACGCGATACTAGCATTGCATTTTTTGTATTCTATTTTGATACCTCAGGTCCATAAAGCGTACTTACTTACAAAAATTTGCGCAAAATTATTGATGAGATATGGCTTAAATAAATATGTATACTCTATTTTGTATGTTCAGTTCTAATTTTCCCAAAATTGGTAATTTTTTTTAGGAAAAACGGACGTCTGGCAAATTTCCTAATTGTCAATAATTTTCGCAAGGGGGTACACCCGTCTGAGAGGTGATAACAAACAAACTAGCATGTAAACATACATATTTTCTTTTGTATATGTATTGCTAGAATGTATATTTATCATTTAAAGCTAAGCTTTTAATGATTGAGCCCATTTAGTGCTGAGTATAGGACTACCTTAAACAATAAATCTCTTACCTAAAGTGATCCAAAGGAGAAGTATGGTAAATTTTCTTCAGTTCTAAGTCAACAACAGAAATGGATGATGAGTAGTAATCATTTAGCTCCGAAACACATTCTTCCGTCACATGAAAAACGGCAAACCTTCTTCCAGCCCCAATCAAGGTTCGACTCTCTGACAGACTTGATGGCAGACACACTCTCCGAACACACGAACACACCAGAGTGTCCTTTCTTGTGTTTTCTTTCACTGAGACAGAGAAAAAAGATAGCATTCCTCTCCCAGTTTGTACAATGGTGGCTGTGCCTTTACAAGCATCTGACAGAACTATGTCGGCAGGAATGCACACTAATCCATCGCTGGTGACTGTGGGAGACGACAAACAAAAGGGTACGTTCAACAACATGTGATGTTCGTGAGAGAAAGTCTTCATATCTATAAGCAACTTGTACCACACGCAAATCTGTCCTTTGGTGTCACATGACAGCACCACTAAATGGTCCGAAAGTGGTGAGCTCAGAGCTCGTAACTGTTTAATCCAACCTGAGTGAAGATTTACCAAAGTTTGTAGAAGTTCTCCAGAATCATGATCCCAGATCTTGATGGTCAAATCAGCTGACCCAGTCAGCACCAGATTGTGACGCTTGACCGGTTCGACACACATGACTGCATTGACATGACCTACATATTTGCTATGTAGTTGTCCAGTTTCCATGTTCCATGAGGCAGCAGTATTGTCATAGGATGCAGTATACAGGAAGTCTTTGTCAAACTTGATCTGACATACACTGTGGGCTTCAATTTCTTTCACTAAAAAGGCAGCTCCCAGGGTTGTGTCCCAGAAGTAAACATTTCTATCTTCACAACCTGCCAAATATCAATTAATGTTTCACCATTTGGTATACATGTTTTATAACAAATGAATTACAATATGATATAAAATAAAAAATGAAAATGTACCGTACTTATCCATGTGGGAAAAGTAAACGTAGATTATTTTTGAATACGACATGACCTTATAAAACAAGTTTATATATAAAAAAAACATCTTAGTAGAGAAAAAAACCACAAGAAAATGCTTACTTACCAACAGCTACATAAGGTTTAAAAAAATATGGACTTTTAAGCTTAAAAAATTCAGAGGTGTCCTCCTCATCATAGGGACCAAAGATAAACTGTCCCTTCTTTAGTTGTCGGTTGAAGTTCTTCCTGTACACATGCTGCTGCCAGAACAGTTTCTGGGCCTCCCCTGCTGTGATGCTGGGCGGACTGAGCACCTGACCTCCAATCCTCCAGAACTGGTGGAGCCACACCTCCTTGCTGGCATTTATAAGCTTGTACCAAGATTTGCATACCTGAATGTTAAAAAGAATGTATTTTTAATACATATACTTTCATATATCACATATTACATATATCAAAGGAAATTACTATATAAATAAGTCGGTCTTTTCCCTTAATCTTAAAACACAATAAACTTAATCATATAAAGCAAATTACATTTAAAATACATCAGAATTGTTTATTCCTGGCACTTTCCTATAACTGTGTTTTACCATATTGTAACTGATAGAAAATATACAGTGCCAGAAACCCACAGTCGGTTTTGCTTCTAGAAGCGAGTCTTAAAATTACCATGGGTTTTCAGCAATGGAAAATATATAAATTTCAAGTAATATTGTAGTGGGATGGGAGAAATAATGATGGACCAGACCGGGATTTGAACCTGGACCCCCTTGATCTCTAATCAGGTGCTCTACCAACTGAGCTATCTGGCACCAGTATTCGAACCGGTCTGACCGTCACAATATCATCAAATTTGGAAATAAGGTATTGAATGACGGTGATTTGCAATTGATCTGAAATCAAGGGTATGTTAATATTCATTAATGAACAAGCACTAAAAGGGCTGTTGTGGTTAGCTTTATAAGAATGTACTTTTAAATCAATCATATTACATGTATTATAACCGTACTTTTCTACTTCGCAGGAGACTCTCTCCATCCAGGTACTTCAAAATCTGGATGACAACATCATTGGGCAGGTGTGAAATAAAATCAATCTGACAAGTGGCTGGAATAAATATCTGAGTGAGGTAGGTCAGCTGCTCACAGCCGCACACTTCCAGCACAGCTTTCACGGTCCCTGTCTTCTGTTCCTCGCTCAGAGTTGAGAACACCTCAACAACAGAATCTAGCCAATGGCTGAAATCCTCCTGGTTCAGTGGCATTCTGTCTCATTCTGTTGTGGATTGTCTACAGAGAAAAATATCAATGCAATAAATATTTTTCATAAAAACTTGTGCAAGACTGGTAAATAAAGGGATTATAATATGGTTCTGTATATTGAATATAATTAGAATATATGGTGCAATTTACAGTATAAAAGGTACATTGATATATTTGTAACTATATAAGTGCTTTGTGAGAAGTATGAAACCCTTTTAGATTTAAAATTGTAAATTCAATTACAGTGTAGTGACATGTTTAGTTTGAGAAAATACAGAATTAAATGCAAAACTTGCTAATATTACCTTATTATCCATAATAAGCACCCTGTGCCCTATGAAAATTGCAAATGGGGGAGGGTTATTTGTATTTGTATTAAAATCTTTTCTTTCATATATTTTTACTTAAAGAAATGTTTGAAAAAAATGTTTTAATTCAGAAAACTCCCTAATACTTTCTGTACTTTTATTCACTGAAAGATATTCCACTTAAGCTATATTTATTTCTTCAGAAAAAATGTTTAAAGATGGATCAATATCTAACAATTAGGTTACTCTCATTTTCAGAAAATTTTCATTTTTTTTTTTATCAAGTCCTTCATAGATATTTGTTTATCTTTTGACACTAACACTGAGCTTCCTACTTTATCTACAAATTGTCCAATTTCTAGTTTCATTTTCACTTCCTTTTTGTAACGGTTGACTTTTAATACATTAATGAAAATACAGAAAATTGATGATTAAGATATACAAGAACTAAAAGTGTTATGCTTTATGACTTTTTTTTAAGAACTTCATTACAAAAGTGGGCCATTATTTTCCAACTATTGAAAAAAGGTGGAGGGGTACTTCTGAGGGCAGGGGCGCTTATAAAGGATAATACGGTAAAACATTATCCACCTTATTATCATGCTATAACAATGAATCACAATAATCAAAACTTACCATAAAATGACTTGTTGAAGAATAGATATTGTAGACTAAGTTGAGAAAAAATGCCGGTCTCGCCGGCCGATTTGATGCATTGAAATGATGGACAGATGTGCACATTGACAGATTTTGTCCATTCCTAGAACATCCATTGCTATTCAACTGGTTTTACAGATTCTTAATAGATGTAAATATGTACTAGTGCATATTTACATCCTACAGAACTCTTATACAAGTTCAAAACACTAAATTTACTAACAATGGCTTCATTTTTCTCCCATAACTCATCATATTTTTTGCAAGCAAATGAGCATGATATTATTTGATTTTAACAATATTTTATTACATTTATAAGTTGACCATGTAAAACCTGTCATTTGTATCTGTCAGTATTTCTAAGGTACTGACCAAAATTACTGCACCAATATCATTGATACTTTCAAAGTGTTGTGTACAGCAAAACTCAAATATAAGAAACATGGATATTATATAGCGAATTTACAGTTTAGACAAATTCTTATTAATGTACTTGTAAAGTTCTTAAATGAACTGCTAGAAAATTGCCATCTAAAAAAAAGGTTAATGTAATAAGTTTACAATTTTCAGAATCCCCACTGGCAAAATTTTAATGATTTTATCATTTATATAACAAATAATTGCCATTTCAAATTTCACTGAAGATACATGAAAAGGATGCATGCATAAAGTAATCAAATTCATATACTACATAGAATTTTTTTTTTTTTAAATTGAAGTTAAAAGGTTACACATGTATGGCATTTTTGAAAATGACAGTAACATTGATTTTCATTATAACTTAATTGTAGTATTGGCAGCTGATTATTTTATAGCAAATTAATAAAAGATTTTCTATTAATTCATTTTAAACGCATTTTGAATTACAGCTGAAACGAAGTTTTTCCCATGGAAATTCTTTTTAAATGAGTTTAGCTGTACTAATATCTATTTTATGATTCTTCATGCATGCAAAACATATATCACCTTATATATTTATGTAATAAACTGTGCAGAGAGAGAGAGAGAGAGAGAGAGAGAGAGAGTAGAGCTGGAAATTTTAGATGAAGTGATATAATATGATAACTTAGTCTAGATAAATCTGAAAAGTAAAACATGGATGAGCAAACTTGATTGAAGTTCAATTCTGACATATAAAGCCAAAGTACAGCAAACTCTTGTGGAAACCTTTCACATGTATGAAACAATTTACATCAAAAATTACCCCTTAATTTGCACCTATGGGCAACAACTTGTGGATTGGACTAATGCACATTGCACCCATTTAATAAACATCTTTGTAACCTTTGTTTTTGAAATTGATATATCAACAACTTTCAATATATATATATATATATATATATATATATATATATATATATATATAGTTTTCAGAACAATACTATACCTAACATGGAACTAAACCTACACCAACCCCCCAACCCCCCCCCCCCGGCATACCCCCCCCCCCCCATAATTAACAAAAGACCTTGAGAAATTGGGGGGGGGGGTGTAGCAATTGACATCACGAGTACATTGTCTTATAGATATAAGCTAAAGCAATAAACATTAAAAAAAATTACTATATAAATGCTGACAATGCACATACCTGTAATTTCCAAAATGTGTTGCTCACTACTAACCACTGGATGTTACCAATGAGTTGTAAAATTAGAACTGTGACCCTCTAAAGACGAATTATCTTTTATTAAATATTAAACACATTTATCTACGAAGTATTAGGGGAATCGTATTGATGATTAGAGACAGGAAACGTTGTTTTCTGTATTTTTTAAATCAAAATAATGTAGGCCCTATATAATTTTGTCTTCATGATTTATTTCGGATTATTAGGTTTAGATATTATATCCGTCGTCGACAAATGACGTCACACAACAATATGGCTCTCGGGGTTTATTCAAAGAGTTGATGAAACATATAAACAGCGTTATACGTCATGGAGAGGATTGTTGCATTGTAAAACAGACCAGTTTATTTACCGTTAATATTATCCTAGCGTTTTGATCAATTGCTGACAAAAACTCATCCAAATTAGGTAAGCAAAATAGATATCGAATGAATAAAAACATGTTCAGACTAGCATAATAAAACTAAAACGTTCTGGTTTTCCGGATCTTTTAGAGATTTTTTTTTATCAAAATAACCTACGTTATGTTGGAAGTCCTAAGTTTATTTATTGTCTTACTGACAAAAGCGCAGATTATTAAAAATAAAAGACTTTGTTAGAAATAAAACGGGGTTGAAATTGTTTACCACTACCATTTACTTTTTTCACTAAGCATTGCAAACAAGGAACACAATTAAGCAGGTCTTAAACCATATGCCAATCACACATTTGTGTTCTGAATTCCTGTAATCTTTATTAAGATAACAATTATTTACATTCTGCAATCAATTTACGCCATTCTTCATTTCTTTTGCACAGAACATGGAGGTACCTGATGAAACAACACTGTCTACCTCATATGTTTTTCGAGGCATAGAATATATCATCACCATGATTATTCAAGGAGGAAATTCATTAACAGTTGAAGTAGAGGATCGCTTGACAGCAGATCAATGGAGAGCTCAGTTTGATTCAGCATGTAAGACGCATGTTAGATAGAATGTTCTATCGTTAAAATGACAGGTGTCTTACGGACCCGGTTTAACGCTAGAATTTGTCCCATATACTCGCTTCGTAGCAAATTAAAAAAATATATTGAGCTGTATCTCGCCTAAATTTTCTTATGATTAGTATCAAATACCTGCATTGTTGCTCTTTTATAATCCCATTTTACCACATTCACTGTTTTTGCAACAAAATCACTGTGACTTTTAACATCACGTTTGAAAATTCGCTGTTTACGGTCGCCATGTTAATGATAAAACCTGAGACATTTCGAGTCTGATTTCTGACAAAATGGCAGGCAAATTTAAACATGTATATTAACAAAATGCCTTGGTTGGACCTATTAATTGGATAATTTTGTGGATTTAAATACCTATGCATGTTCAAAAAGGATTGTAGTGTGTAAAAATGTGTTTTTCCCCTGCTGATTATTTTTAACAGACTTAAAATCGACGCGAAGCAGATCCGCTTTGCGGCTGCTAATTCGCAAGTATATGGGACGAATTCTTACTTTGACCTGAGCATAGCCTGGTCACGGAAAGATTATTCTTTCTAGACACATGTAAGCCCACTTAAGAGCGTGTCTACGAGAAAAACATGCAAATATGGAAAAAATCTGCGGCAGCAAGTCTCAAGAATGAACAGAATTTTATCATAGATTTAAAGGATACCCATCTAGAGTCAGATATATGATGTTTGTTTTTGCACTGGATGTTTCTATTTATAGTAACGGCCAGTATTGCATTCTGGTTAATTAGCCTCTAAAATCCAGAAAAGTTAAGAGAAAAATTGTCAAATTCAGTAATTAATTACAAAATGTATAAACAATGTTTGAAAAAAATAAGACTATATTCTTAAAGAGGAAGTTCAAACCTTTAATCGTTGCATATTTTTTTTCATATATCTATTTACATCATGACGTCCCAAGGGTGTAAATGTTGGCAGGATGCCAGGAAATGATAATTATACATTTTTGTCAATTTTTCAGAAAGAATTTCTCAGAAAATGGCACATTATTTTTTGAAATTTTGTGTTAAAAAGAAACTGTTTGATGTATTGTTACAAATATATAAAATCCATCTTTGGACTCTCAAGGACTAAAAAGTAATAAATTAACAAAAACATCCCATTTTCAAATAAAATTTTGGTTATTGAAATTTTATTTTACAAGCGATTTTAATCCACTGAAGTCAATATTTGTAATTAAACATGAAAAAACCCACCCTATTTTGCTTTTAATTAAAAAAAAATTAGTGGATATCATTGTTTCTCATAGATTTCTCATTTATTACATTTGCATTTCATTACTACTGTTAGAATTGTCTCCCCTGTTGCGCTCTTGTGTAGAAAAGGTAAACTAGTCAGAATGTTGACAAAGCTATACAAGTTCAAGTTCAGGCTACATGTGTAAGTATTGAGAAATGCTGTGAGTGTTGTTAATATATGTTATGATATTGAATGATTTTAATTGCACAAAAATTGCCCCATCAGCTTGTTAGTGTCATTCACTATATCACATATTGAAGTTTGATGGAGACTTGTATTTTAATCAAAATATACAAACTTGTGATAGAAGTACAATTAAAATAGATGAAGGGGAAATTTTCCAAGATAATCTCATTCACAGATTATCATATTTTACTCGAAAAAATCCACAAAAACGAGAACTGATTTCTTACAAATATTTAATTTATAATGGGGTATGTTGAAATTAGATAGAATGATATATCGTTAAAATGACAGATGTCCTACGGACCCGGTTTGACCTGAGCGTAGCCTGGTCACGCTAAGATTATTCTTTCTATGTTGAAATAATTCGGAATTCGCTAGAAATGCCTCGTGCAATTTTTCATCGTTATCATCGGAGTCTGTTGCAATAGAAATCACATTTTTATACGTGTACATTTCACTGGCCATCTAAAACTACCTTTTAGATGTTAAGGTTAGACTTCATGGAATCTTGAAATGACGGGGAGGGGGCCAGGGTTTTTTAAGTTCTTGAGAATGTAACACAGTAAGTACATCTGAAATTAATAGAGAGGTCTACTCCCTCCCTCTCTATTAGCAGTTGATCTCCTCTTGGAAAAAATTAAAGTTTGTACCTTTTTTTAAAATTAAAATATAGTTGTAAAGGAAAAAATGAGGTGTTAGGTTACCCTTTCCCCCGGGGATCTCAACCTGCGAAAACCACATATGAATATAAACATAAACTACCGGTATAAAAAAGTTATCCCAAATATTAATAGACATCATAACTTGTTTTTGTGGGATTGTTATTTGGGATGTTATTTAATTATAACCCATCATAAGAAGACCTGGTCCTAGAGTTATGAAGCAGTCTAATAAAAAAGTCAAAATTTTTACACTCTCTTATTGTCTTGTGATTAAAAAAATTGAAAAAATGAAATGCTAATAAAATGTGTCTCTATATTATATTACGCTGATATTCTGCTGATATTTACTAATTTTAAGCATAATTTATGATGTATCATATTTTTTATTAACATTTTTTCAGGCTTGATATCGGGTCCCTCTACCCCTCAAACAATAAAAGTTCAATCCTTTATACTGTCGGACAAAAATAATTACCAAATCTACCTTATTCTATGATCATTTAAAGTGATGGACATTCATTGGCAATTGATACCACACCACTTCCACATTTTTAAAAATATTTTGTTAAATTCAACAAAGATATGTTTAATCTTTTTTTTTTTTGCTTGTTTTGGGGTTTTTGTTTGTTTGTTTTTTTTGGGGGGGGGGGGCTTTGAAATTTGGTCCTACTTCCTGAATTAAAAAATCACTAGTTCAAGTACAAAAAATGAAAAGATCAATACATAATACATGCAGAGAGAGAGAGAGAGAGAGAGAGAGAGAGAGAGAGAGAGAGAGAGAGGGGGGGAGAGATTGTCAATCTGTGGTAAACAATATGTAAAATTACACACCAAAAGAGCCCGGCTTTAAGTATTTCAGTACTTTGAATTTTGTAGTTTTGCCCCTGTAATTATTCATTCGTGTATCTAATGGGCACTCTGCTTGTCTTAATGTGTAGCACTGGCAAATAAGTCCACTTCATCTTACATGTATATTCAAATTCCCATTTTCCCATGATTTCTCGTGTTTTAATGACATTGATTTAAAAAAAAAACCTGAAACGTGTTGAAGCAATCCTTCAGTTCAGTAAAATATTGTTTGGCTCGCGAATATGTCTGGTTTTTCCCCCATAATATACATGTTACAATGTAAAGCTAATGCCAAACTACAGATTCTGGAGAGTTTTAAAAGTAGAAAAATGTCCAACTTTAAGACAATATATTTGCAATATTATTGAGAGTCCAAAGACAAATTTTTGATATATTGTAAAGATAAATGTCCTTTTATAACTAGAAACAAATTTAGTGAATTTAAAGTGCCATTTTCTGACTTTTAAGCATTTAAAAAATGTATATTTTCACAATTTTACAAAAAGTTGGAAACATGCCAGATTCGTGACCTATCTGCACTTAACAGAAAGAATATATGGGAATTCTCACAAAATGAATAACACGAGTGTACCTTGTTAGTGTTAACTCTAAATGACTTTTTGAATTCATATTTAAACTAAACTCAGAATTCTTAACAATAATTTGGTGAATTATACAAAATTTTATTCTTAAAAGGGTCAAAATGCTATTTTTAGTAACAGTGCTGCAGAACCAAGTTTAGACTGACCACATCAAAAAAAAAATTTATGGCAAACTAATTCATATAGATGCACACTGTTGCACACAAAATATGACGTTGATCAGAGAACCTTGCTCCCACCACCTTTTGCATGGTTTTCTCGTAGACATGCTCTTAAAAAACAAATTCAACTGTTTCGTTTAAGATCCTAATTTTTTACAATTACGAAATAAAAAGGTTTACTTTCAACCTTTATGTTTCTTTTTAATTTGTTTTTTCTTTCCTTTTACTTAACTTGTGATTATTGAAATCACTTTCCTATGGTTAATTAAATAAGAACATATTTCTGTGGAAAAGATAATGAAATGAGCAAACATTTTTCCTTCTTTTTTAACAGATATTGAAGACCTGACTCACAAGACAGGAAACTTCAAACAATTCCATATATTTACTAGTATGTTGGAATCTGCAATCACACAGGTTAGACTTCAGAGTGAATTCTACTAAAGACATTTGATAAAATATACACATACCAACAAATATCTCATTTCTTTTACATAAAATCTAATAAAATATTTTTTTAAAAATTCGGATAGATGACCAGGGAGCTACAGTTCCTTAAGTGTAATAAAGTTGCAATTTACTGTGGAATCATTAGATTTCATGGTGGCTCAATTTTCGTGGAATTCGTGGTTACCTCTCATCCACGAAATAACATCCTCCACGAATTGTTAATTAGGGTAATAAAGTCATGTTTCCTTTTGTAGATATATGAGAATACACGAAATTACGTCCCCACGAATCTGTAAAATTTAAGCCATCCACGAAAATTGGCCCCCACGAAATTTAATGATTTCACAGTATGGTACACAAAAAGTTGCTCTAGTTTTTGACTGATGAATTTTATGTCCAAACACATTTTGTACAAATATTCGATTCCAAAAAATTCTTAGACATATATTACTACAGATGTTGTCACTTTTCTTGCATCTGATTTTCTTGAAAACACAATCACCAGCCCCGTATAGTGAAGTAGTGTAGTTTGGTTACATGTATAAAAAAAAAAAAAAAGTGGCTCTCGAACTGCGCGTAAATTAAACATACATTATTTTGACAATTGGTCAGTTAGGGTGTTTTAGAGAAAGTGTGAGGCAAGTAAAGTGACAACATCAGTCGTAAATTTTCTGAAGAATTTTATAATAATGGTACTAATTATTTTTACAAAATCTGTGTGGAAATAGGATTAATAAGTCCAAATCTAGCACAATTTTTGTTCCTCATAAAGGTTTATAAAATGTATGGAACTGTAGCTCCCAAAAGGTCCAATCAAATATTTGTTTGACTGGAAGCAACAGACCTCAGCTAATGAAATATATGCCATTAAGTAATCTTGCAGTGTAAAGAATAAAAAGAGATGGCATCATTACATGAAATACATATATTTATTTTAACAGAGTATATTATTTTAACAGAGTAGTGACAGTGTATCCTTGGATCTTCTGACCTTTGCTGATTTAGAATCCCTCCGTCAGAGAAAAGTTGGAACTGCTGCAGCAAAAACCAGTATCCCTGCCAATAGAACTGTGTCATTGAATTCCAAGAGATATCTTATTCTGACTTACACTGTGGAATTTGATAGGTGATAATAAAGTTTGAGAAAGTTTACTGTGGAATCATCATTGTTCGTGGAGGACCAATGTTGGTGCGTTCGTGGGTAGCCCTTGCCCACAAATTTACATCCCCATGAATGTACACACATCCATTTGTTTAATATTCATCAAAATTATCCCTACTACACTACAAACAAAATTACGTCCCCACGAACCAGGAAAATTTTGGCTAACCATGAACATTGACCCCCATGAATTTAAATGATTCCACAGTAGTATTACAAGTAGTTTGGTCAAAGTCTTTAGACTTTAAAGAGTAAGTAATGTGGCAAATTACAAAGAGAAAATAAGAAAACAATCTTAAATATTATCATTCCAATTTCAGATGAGAGCAGAACTTTTTTTCATTACCCTAATTATGAAGACTATTGTTTTTAATTGTGATATACATCTATTTGTTTTTAGGATCCACTATCCCTTACCTCTTCCATACATGGGAAAACCTGATCCCAGGGCATTACAAGAAACTATACGTCAACTGAGGGAGGAACTTAAAACTCTCAGACATCAGGTTTTTACTTCTACTGTTTTTGTTTTTTAAGGGAAAAGTTCATTTATCTTTTGGTTGTAATGACTATGCTCTGTGATTTTCTGGGATATTGATGCTTGCAAATTCTTATACATATGGTAATTTTTCAAAACAAAAACAGCCAAAGATATTATTTATGTACGACATCAAAACTGAAATAAAATTAAAAGTCAGATAGACAGTGTGTATGTTTTAAGGAAGTGTTATTAATTACTGTTAACTTTTTTATCAGCAGGGTGGCTCAGATTTTAGGATAAAAGAAGTTGAAAAACTACAAAAAGAGTAAGAAATCTTAATCATTATTTTAGTTACATGTACATCATAAATTTCTGTCATGCTATATGTGTACCAAATACATATTTGTATTGATGATAAACTTAATGTCTGTGTACATGAAGTTTTATTTCTAGAATTCTGATATTTAAAAATGATAGTAGGAAGCATACACTTAGTCAAATACTCCTTACAGAAACAAAGCCTTACTAAAAGAGAAAGAAGAAATCGAAGAGGAATTTTTAAGGTTTAGAAGAGAGATGAAGAACACCTCCACAGGAAGTGCTGTAAAAGAAATCAGAATGTTGAAATCAGTGACAAAGAACCTGGAGGAGGAACTGATGAAGGAGAAGACGAGGCACCAAAGATCCACCAGCAAGAGGAGTCAGGAATACAGAGATCTACTGGAGGAGGTAGGGCACAGAGATAAGGAACAGGGCTAGATAGATACTTTGGTTTCATTAATATTCAAGGGAATCGATTTTCATGCATTTAATGAAGATAACAATTTCAAGGATGCGTAAATTAGTGGCCTATGACAATATCAATTAATTCAAAATATTAGTAGAAATTGCATTTCAATGAACATTTTATTCAGTGGAACAACTTAACAACAAAGTCCAATAAAATTGGTATTCAACAAATATTGACAAAACCACTGTCACCTGCTTGACAAAGTTCTGCTGATGTGCTTTATAAATACTTCACATTTACTTTATGGGTAGGTCACATTTGCGTGACCAGAGGCCTGTTCAGGAGAGTGGGTACTTGTAAGTGCTTGCTAAATTTTCATATCGGTCCAATGCAAATGTTATCAAGAGCTTGTGAACACCTTCTTTGTTCTACATGCCTCAGGTTTATGCAGTACTGTTGATATACTTTATATATACCTCAAATTTACGTTATGTATAGATTACTTTTGTATTTTGTTCATTTTTCACTAACATTGGTTAAATAAATTATGAATGAGCAGAAACTCAATTGATATTGATCAAGTTGAAGAAATTAAGGTTTTATTAATTGTTTGATTTAAGGTGGAAGAATTACGAGCTTCAGAGAGGAATTTAAGAGTTCGAGTAAAAAGTCTCACCAATGAGTTGGCAGTTTACAAAAGGTAAGCCTTTGAAACAAGTTTGTATTTGTCTACAGCTATGGCCATATATGATAATGATACACAGCATAGAAGGCAGATTACTTGTATTTAATACAGAATAGATGTTGATATCAAAAGTGAGATGAAATTATCATAATCATTAACCATATAGAGTGTCTTAATTTTCTTGCTGAAAATATTACCTTGCCAATTTAGAATTTATTTAAAACATTATTTGAATTAGGTTAGAATTTATTTATATGATGTTTAACATGTGGATGTTTTAAGGCAATATATTGGGGTTCCTTCACAGGGATAGAGTTAGAACCTCGAGACCTTCAACTCGAGACAGGTGCAACACATCTAGAGATCGATCAGGGTCATTTACAAGAGAGAGATCTTTATCTCGAGACAGATCATGGTCCAGTGACCGCTTGTCAGCGAGAGAGAGGTCTTTGTCAAGAGATCGCCCTTCCTCAAGAGAGCGACCCTCCTCAGCCAATAATAGCCGTTTCAGTAACAGATCGTCGTCTTCCTATTCAAATCGTCACAACTACAAACCAAGGAGTCGGACACCATCACCTGCAGGTCAGCTATAAAGAGTAATTGTGGGAACAGTATCATGTTTACTAATTTTAAATGTAACAAGATATTCAGTACATAAAAATAGGAAAAAATAACCTAAAAAATTTTGTAGGAGCAAGAAATCCCAGGTTTGATCCCACAGCATACATCAAAGATAAAGAAAGAAAGAAAAAGGAGGCTTCAATGAAAAAGTAAGTTTGTATTTATGATATTTCCACAGTTGAAACTTAAGATAGAAAGTAAAAAGAACTTGTGTCAAAGTATGAGATGATTCAGCACTTAGGATGCATTGTTGACACTCTTTGAATCTATTGATTTTAACCTATACAAATACTGTCAAATGTTGATTGTATTGCAAGAAATCAAGCAATGTTTCCTTTATATTAAAAATATATACAATATTGTTATCAATAGATACATGTATATGTATTTGACTCATTTGATTTCAATTTGAATTCATAGACAGAGAAACATGAAATCTAACATATCAGGTGTTTCCAATAGATCAAAACCTTCCCCTCAACACATCTCAAGGTGTAAGTATTAGTTATTTCCTAATCTTATAAATATAATCTTGTTTGATCGAATGCAGGTTTTTTCACTCAGTTACCAATGAATCTATTAATTACAAATTATTCATATCTTTAATTGTGTGTGTTGCAAGTTCTTTTCCATAAAATAAGTGTTTTTGTAAAGTACGAAAGTTAGAATGCATTAAACCACAAAATAACAAAATATTAATATTGCATGTCATTGTGCTGTGGAGAAAAATTTGCTTAAGCATGTATAAAATAATAATAAATCAAATATGCTTTTACAAACAGAAATTGAATTTTTGTCTTTATACTTACCGGTATGTAAAATGAAACTTTTAATGAATTTTTCAGCTATACGAAACAGGACAAGAACATCATCATGTAAGTAAAGCAGAACATATTGATTATCACTGTAAAGTTCTTGTTCCTATTAATCTCAAAAAAGACATTTGAAATATGATTCATCCTTACTTTTGATATAAATCTAACTGTAATTTTTGAGTACAAAGTTAAACTGTTTATATAACGGGCACAGTTAACATAGATACAGCGAACATGCTTATAATGAACCCTTAATCATATATGTATACTGTGGAATCATTTAGATTCATGAGAGATGAATTTCATAATTAAAAAGAGTTGAAGTATACCCACTAAATCCTTGGGCCCCTCAAAAAGTCTAATGATTCCACAGTATTACCAGATAAGTAGAACAGAATTACATTTGTATGAATCTAAATTGTTTGTCTTTAGCACATCGCTATAGGTATGGTTTACTCTACATTTTAATCTGTCAGAGTTAAGCAGTATAAATAATGAGTACAATTGCATTTGTGTTGACCTGTAGTTGGGAGTGCGGGTGAACTTAGTGACGGTGGATTCTCCGACTCCTCCTACTCCAGACTCCGCGTCCTGAACAGGAACCCTCCGCGGAACCACCAAAGGAACGGCTCCGTTGACTCCTCCAAAGGCTCATACCTCTCTAGTCCAGACATTGTAAGGGCCATATAGTGTGAAATGTGCAGTGCTTCTTTTCAGTGTAGCAGCCTACATCTACCCCTTATTATTAATTTAAACTGAATTGATCAACTATTTCTTCTGTGGATGAAGGAGTCAACAAAAGATGTTGACAGACTTCTGCTTCAGAGATTGTACTGCATTAATGCAAAAGTTTTTTGTTCAGTCTTTGTGTTTATGGTCCCCTCCAATGAAAAAAGACTTTAATTTCTTTTAATTCATATTATCTTGCAAGATTTAATTTTGAAAATTTGAAAAAAGTTCTAATGCACAACAGATAACAGTAGCAAGTGGCAATGTATGTACATTTGTATATACCGGTATGTAGTTATTCACACAGTTTATGAAAATTCAGTTGAATGCAGATATAAATAGAACTTTTAAACTATTCTAATCAAAAATACTTTTTTGATTATCAATCTCACAAATACATGTTTGATATTTTATTATGATTACTCAATAAATCAACGAAATGAGATTCTGCAAAGTTAGCTAACAATATAGAAAAAACCCCAAAAAACAGAGAGTTTATTTTGGATGTATTAGTATAAAATGAATATTGACATTACATGTACATGTATTTGCAGCCTCAGAAGACTCGAAGTAGAACTGGTTCAGGAAGACAATCCAAAGTATATCCTTTATATCATATAATGAGGAAACAAAACCCAGTCCTTGAGAATGTTAGGATTTTAAACAATATGTACCCCAAAAAATACTCTCAGTCACGAGTCCACCTACATGTTGAAATATTATTTTGTCATGTGTGTTAAATGATGCATAAACAAGATAATTCACAAGTACCCTGTATTTAATTTTTTACACCCAAAGATTGTACTTTAAGCTTGGTTAAAAGTAAATACACTTAGTTTCTTAATTTTCATGTTTTCAAATGTTGTTAATGAATATAATAAAGTCATTATGACTATATTCAATCCAAGGAAATTAAATGCATTTACATATCATGCATTTTGTATGACATGGACAGGTTTTGTACACTTGTTTTGTTTAAATGGAGAACTCCAAAGAGTGTATTCCTTGACATATTAATACTCCTGTATCTAGTACTCCAGATAACGAGATCCGAACACGACGGAAAAGACCCTCACATAAAGAGAACATTCCGTTAAGTGGTAAGAGTGGTATGGATATTAACTCTGTAACAGAATCTATCTGATTTTACGTGTACATTAAATTTTATTAAGACATTAATATCTCTAATATCATGGATTTGTGAAAGTGATTTGGAAGTCCCAAATACTGTTTCTTTTTGTATTTTATATTTTACATGTACTGTAGAAGCACATATTTTCGTTGGGTTGAAATTCTAAACCAAAGACAATTTCATTGACATTTATTTTTTGTCATATCATAATACCTAAAATATGTCATGCATTAACTCTGTATCTTTTAATACTTGGGTTAAAAATCGTCATGAATTTTATTTCGTTGATTTATACTGCCAACAAAAAAAACGGAATTAAATCCTTAATTAGCAAATATTTGTGCTTCTACAGTATATCATCAATCCTTGGGTATCTCAGAAGTTTCTTTTTTCTTTTTTCAGTCTCATCCAGTTCAAGAAAAATAATTTGACTTAATATATGATAAATTTTAAATTTAAAGGAATTGGTTTGTGGTAAATTATTGTCCATGGATTTTTTGAAGACCACCTGCCCTCAATTTACATCTTGTATGCACAAGCATTCCATGTAATCTATTTATTTTGGTACTGGCGGGTAGTAATAAAGAAGACCATTACAGCTTCACAAACCAATTTATTTTTGTGGTGACCACAAACATTGCATGTTCCTATTTCATTTAAAAAGAAGCATTATTTATTTTCAATGTCTATTATAAATTGGACATGGTACCTGTAGGAGTAAGATTCAGTTTTAGAAGAGTTTTATCCCTTTAGCAATAACTGGTATTAGTGAGAGGAAGGGCAAATATTGATAGTTATATTTTGGATTTGTAGAACAAATACATTATGAACATTTGTTCACTGTATATTAATATATGAATTGATAAGTGATAAGTTTTCTATTACATGTAAAAAGTTAAACTAGAGATACTTGAGTGTTATTAAATAATCTTTACCTGCATTATACTTAGAAATAAGTAATATGGATACTTTAATATAACTGTACATTGTACTACAATGGGACTTGTAGATGCTCTACTGATTGTTATGATTGGTATTTTGTACAGTGAAAACACACTTGATCTTTAAAGCAAATATGGGCATTCATAAAGTATAATGAAACTTGCTGAGTTATTATAAACTTCCAGTTCAAGTGACATTCCTTAAACTGTGAAACTTTAGAGTTCTAGACATTTTTGTACTCTTCTAGAAAGTGAACAATCCATACAGGTAACTTTAAATACATAAACCTTTTTATGTACTTAAAGTATTTTAGTTTTTCTTAGGTTTGTGTTATCAATTCTGTTTATATCATGATTCATATAAGTTAAGATGTCCTCGTCTTGTGAGACACAATCTCTTGACAACATTCTGTTTTGTTTTTTAAACAACCCTAACAAATATTTACGTACCGGTACTAGCACTTCCACCTTCGATTATTAAGTACATGTGTACCAGTAACTATTTCATTTTGCCGTTCACCACTTGTTTACAAGCATTTCCATATTAATTACTAAGTACTCGGTAATATTTTTGGTTCTTCACCTTTTAATTGAATTTATAGCATATTGACATCTTTTCTTCTT